>NC_143551.1:116060000-116420000 GCF_054136105.1 Typopeltis vanoorti | reverse complement strand
AAAATATTAAACATATTTCAGTTTCAATGTTAAACCAAACTTCAGTTAGCAGCAACTGAAGAAAGCTGACGTGAATTAGGAAAGAAGTGTGCAATGCGCACCTAGCAAGTATGATCGTATAAAGGCCACTTTTTTAAGTTTGCGCAATTCATTTGGGAAATCGTAAAAGCACGAAGGATTTTTGTTATATTTTTTATTTTATTTTATTTTATTTATTTTATTTTATTAATGAATTCCACTCACGAAAGGCTGCAAGCCTATCCGCGCATTTAGTACATCATAGAAGAAAGAACATGAGAGAAGACACGCAAAAATGTTATCAAATTCTGAACTATTAAATATTAAAAAAAAAGGAAGCAAATAAGTCTTTGTGCGTCGTATTAATACAAGTTGTTACGGTTGCTTTTAAAACAGGCATACGATTTGTCTGTTTAAAAATAGTATTTTTTGTCTGTAAATTGCGTGTGTTCTCTTGGCCGATTTTTCTGTACACGAGATGAAAAACCCGAGTTTCTCCGAGGGAAAAACTGCTACCACCCTATGACATCGGCTAATTCACCTTCAATTGAAAAAAGCCTGCATAAAGATTCCTCCATCAAAACGAGAATCTAAGGCAGGTCTTTTCCAATCGAAGGGCATAATGTTCAGCTGATCTTCAAGTGCGCTACGAAGGCATCATCTGATTTAATTTAATTACTAATTCATATCCAAAATTTTATAAATATCTGATTGCATAGCTTGAAGGCACGTCATTTTCAGTTGGTAGACTGAAGACGAAGGAAGTGACATGACCGAGCGTTTAAGCTGTTAACAGATATGTACCAGATCGATGGGCATGAGTGAGATTTTAGAAGAGATAAGCTGTTAAGAGATGTTTATCGGATCTGTGGGAATGGAGGAGAGAGACTCTCTCTCTCTCGCACAACTCTGGAACTTGTTGAGTAGTGGGGAATAAGAGAGAGTGAGAAGTGGAATTCATTATCGTTGGTAGAATTTTCCATTAACGTGGAGAGTAGTGTGTGATCGCAATGCATTAACAGACAAAAATATGTTGATAGTGTTGACCGTATACCTAGAATCCTTCAGATATCAGAATCCTGAAACTCCTCGAAGATGCCACGTAGCAGTAATATTACTATTGCTCATTACTAGCCGACTACCATAATGAAAATATAACCTTTTATATGTAATAAATTGAATGTATAAATATATAATAACTTTTTAAGACACTACAGATCTGTTGTTTTTCTGATCTTCCATTCCATTGGCTATAATGCCTAAGATGGATCCTGCTTAAACAACAAAATCATTAAAACAATCTGTACATTAACTGAGGAATTCAATTCCATAGAATCGTTATTCTGTGGAGTTAAATGGTTCCGTCTTATATAAACTTCAACTGTTTCTTTTCGATAATATTGTATATATAGACCTCTGTTCATAATGTCCATTCATGATTAGAGTGAGAAGAGCCTAAAATGCCTCATTTGATCAAATCATATTATTTAAAGATAGGATATTAAATATCTTTTTTTTCCAGTCAAATTATACATTGGACCTATAAGGCTTCGAACATGGTCACAGAGTTCTTTTATTATTATTATTATTATTATTTTCAATGTTTGTAGCATGTAAGATACGACTCTCTAACTTGGGATTGCTGAAGTGTTAAGACAAGGTTTCCCTTGAGGTTTCCACCTGGCCTCCGAGGAGAAACAGATAGTTCAAAAAAGCTATCAGGTATGTGAAACTTTAAACGCACTAATAAAAGATGAAAAATACAGGCTTCTGGGCAAAGTACCTAGTCTTTTAAATAGCTCATAATTGAGGTAGCTGCAATGCGAAAGGTTGTACTCTCATAAGGCAATTTTCAAAAAGTTATAGTTTCAATATATTCGGCTGAATGGATATGTCATATTCTTTCTTTAAATTCATTGAAACCTTTCAGATATATGCGAAAAGTTTACTATGTACACTAAATTCTGTGATATAGTCAACACAATTACCTTTTTGATTTACACATTATCAAAAAAAGGTAACATTTTTATCATTGCTTATATTTCATGCCTTTAGAAACATAGTAATGTATATCGACCTTAGTAAGACAGTAAGAAAATCGACCTTAAGCACTCATACTATTTCATAAAATAATATACTGTGTTAGAGTGAGGGACTACGAGATGACAGCAGTTGTCTGCTGTATTCTCCTCTGAAGCTGCCTATTAAAATCACTGATAGCCTTAGGCCAGCTATCTTGGCTGAGGATGGAGTTTGACTGCATGGAAGCAAGGCCATAATTAGCCTATTCCATAAGTCTTCAAAAGTTAGACACTAAACGATCTTGCAATTCCCTTTGGGGAATTAAAGCTACTAGTGGATTTTTTTAAAATTGTTATTTTGAAACAACTAAAGCATTAAATCATTGCAAATCTAATGTAATGACTGCAGATTATATTCCAAGTGAGACTATTTTGCGAGTCGTTAAATTTATATTGGCTGCTGGTAAGGACGTCAGAAGAATCGTCAAGAACCTACATATCCAAAAAACCTTGTTCTGATAATATCCACCATTGGTATTTAAAAAATGTGCTCCTGAAATATCACCTGTCTTTTATCATTTCTACACATCCTAGTATACTTATCTAGCAATTCATAGCATGGAAGCAAGCCCATAATAAGCCTCATTCCAAAACAAAACAAACAAACAAACAAACAAAAAACCGAAATAAAGGTCTTCCATCCAACTATCGACTTATTGCTGTCACCTCGGGTGCTCTATTAAAGTAATGGTGTCACGAACACACAACTTCTTCACTACCTGGAGAACTGGAAGCTAATCAGTGATCACCAGTGGTATGATTTCACCATTCGAGATCCATACTATTTTCTCCCCAATGCCACCTACTTTGGGGTACGTGCCATGGAAAGGTTTGGAGAAACCTGTGCTATTGTATTCAACATTTCCAGTGCATCGGATAAAATGTCACATACGGGTTTACAGTGGTGAGTTTCCCCCTCCGGCAATTGTAGTTTTTATTTCTGCATTAGAGATAACCTCAGCTAGATAAACACTGCGTTATTGCAGATATAAACTGACCTTATGGCTTTAGTTTTCTCAACCATAATTTTAACCAGTCCCAATCTCTCTCATAATACGCAGGATCTGAGCATCCTGGGGGTAAATTCCATGATCATGGCTCTACAGAAGAAAGACCATTATAAATTCGATTCTCTTCATCAAAAAAAAGAGGAATCTCTTTGAAGCCTTTTTTCTTTTTTTTAATTAGTAATTTCAGAGTTTAGTTCGCTTTTGGTGCAGTAAATAGGCTTTTTTCCTCGAAAAAGAAACTGTGGTTTAAATCTCACTGCTGGGAACAGTGGACAGAAGAATAAGAACACAAAGTAGTATATAAAATAAATAAATTAGTGTATAAAATAAAAAAAGAGTAAATGAAAAAGTAGTGTGTCATTTCTAGATATAGACGTATCGTTAAGACCAAAGATTTTTTTTTATGTTGTTAGCTAATTCAATAGAGATTTCGCAGAAATCTCTATTGAATTAGAGAAATCTCTAAAGAATTTGAGAAATCTCTAAAGAATAGAGAGATTCTTTAAAATTTACATTTGAAAATATCAATGCATTATTGTTGTATATACATTTCCACATTATGTACAAAGAATATTCATATAATCACAAAATTTCAACATGGGATTGCTTTACTAATATTTTCAGCTTTGAGCTCAGAAAGGGAACTGCTTTAGATTAGTTTTAAGACTGGAACATTTAAAATTAAACAAAACATTATACTTAAAGAAACGGAACAGTTCTTTGAAATACAGAATACCAATAAATCTACACACTTTCTTTTATTCCTTCATCTGTAACCTATATCCCCACCACAACCTCGATTGCGAAACTCATAAATAGTAATGAGTCACAAATTTATTACAGAAATTTTTTTTTCAATTCTCTTTCGGATGCTCTCTAAATTTTGAGGTCTTTTCTCTCTTCCTTCTCAGAGGCCTGAATTGTTAGCTTTTTTTTAGCAGCAACAGAGCTCGAGTACATCACTTCACCAAACGTTGAGTACTCTATCTGCAGATAACACAGGCATTAACATGTGTGTGTGTGTGTGTGTGTGCGCGCGCGCGCGCGCGTGTGCTCACGAGCGCACACACTACAAAGGCAAATTTACTTCCTGTAGTAACATCACCTCTATTCAGTAACGTAGCTAGAGCTTTTGCCGCTTCGGGGTGGTCCCTGAGTTTGCCGCCCCTCTCAACACACACCAAAAATACTACAAAAAGGCAAAACGACGAATAGGGAAATAAATTAAAACACTATGTTTATTTTTGAAGTAAAACTTTAACTTCAACATTCTAAAATGTTATTTTTCTTGCTTTTCTGCTAGCAAAATGTTCGATGACAATGGCGAAGTCTATTTCATAGTAATGTGGGTAATTCTTAATCTATTCCATTTAGAAAAACTCCTCTCACAATTAGCAACACTTACAGCAATTGTGAGGAAAATTCGCAGTAGTATTACAATATTTGGAAATGGGTTCTTGAAACTGTATTTTAGAATTAACTGCAAAAGTTCACAAAGGTTCAAAGTGCCGCCCGGGGCGGATCGCCGCCTCCGCATCCCCCCCTAGCTACGCCACTGCCTCTATTGAAAAATTATGTCCACGACATCCTTATCGCGTGCCAATGTTGTGAACTGGCGTGCAATTTCCACGAAGAGAAGTAAAAAATAGAACCGAATCTAGTAAAACTTGTTTCTATAAGGCACTGACAAGGTTAACATTGATGTTCAAATACTGGTATTAATTCCCTTTCTCTTATTCGTGTCAAGGGCGTAAAAGAAAAAAGGGGCAAAGTTTGCCTTTAGGTTAGCAGCAATAGTTTACAATTTTCGTATATTTTTGTTATTAAAGGTGTTGGCTATGATGAAATTTTCTTTGAGCAACAGATTAGAGTCATTCTATTTTGTTATAAAATGGTATGCCTAATTACATTAATTAAATTTAATTAATAAATAATAATAATAATTAATTAATAACCAATCATTAATTAAATTATTTTTTAATCACCAGAGCAAAGATGGACAATTTGGAACTAAGTAAGAGCTACAGTTTTACATCTGACATCACTGAAGACCGAAATAACGTAATATTACTATAAAAATATTTTACGCATAATGCAGTTTATCCCTTTGTGTATACACACTCTGCTTGGAAGAAGTCAGCAGACGTCCCCATTGGACAAGATGCATCGTGCCATATAACAACTCATGGTAGGATCGCAATATGCAAGCATCACATTATCTGAACCAACATGCAGCGTCGTCTTTAATGCGCTAAGAGTACAGTGGGACTTGGAAGCTAAGAAAGCTGTGTTATGAAGAGACGAATCGCGCTACACCAGCTACCAAACAGATGGACGGGTGTAGATGTAGCGGATGCTAGGTGAACGTTTCTTACCAGAGTGCGAACCCTGACTATGAAATTCGGAAGTGGCGGTGTGATGGTATGGTCCTGTTTTTCCTGGTTTGGCCTCGGACCTCTGTTTGTGGTGGCACGAACATTTAACCCCGAGAGGTTTCTGAACATTGTGGATAATGCAAATGCTTCCTATTTTGTGGCGTTTCTACAGAACTGATTATTGTCTTTCAGCAAGACAATAATCAGTTCCTTATAATGCATCAGTTCCTACTGATGTAACTGAGTTGTTTGTAAACATGAACACCACCACACTTGACTGGATTCCACAGAGCCCTGATCTCAATCCTACTGAACATCTGTGGAATGAACTGGAGGGTGGGGTGAAGTTAAGGGATGTCAGCCCCACAACAGTCCAGGACCTCATTCTACGCCTCCAGGAAGAATAGTCCAAAATTCCCATTGATCACTATCATGTGCTTGTGAAAAGTAGAAAATATACCCAGTAGGATTGCTGCAGTTATCGCAGAAAAGGAGATTCTACATATTATTAAAGGTGGGCGCCATGGCTGTTTGTTCCTCACACTACGATGTCCGTTGACGTCTTTCCAAGCAGTGTATATATACTAATAATAATCTGCATTATGAATAAAATATTTTTATAGTATCATCACCGGATTGCGACTCTTTGGTGATGTCCAATACTGCATCACAAAAGTCCTATCCTTCTCCCAGTGATTTTACATATAATCAACATACATTTTTATGCATAAAATAAAGTGCTGAGACTGTCTTCAATTAACCGTTTTTAATCGACGAATGCATGAATGAGCACCTTGAAAGCAACGGGGTTAACAGGATAGCGTTTCCATGGATATCGTTCAGTTTAAAATTTATATTTGGGAAACATCAATACATTATATTTGTAAATACATTCACACATTGTGTATACAGAAATGTACATTTTTAATTCATAAAATCATTCATAAAATTGATTATGAAATCATAAAATAAAATTTAGTCATAAAGTTTCAACATTATTTTCTTATTTCTTGACATATCTCGACAATAGAATTTCCAGAGTGTAGAAATCCCTCGATGACAGTTGAAACATCCAATTCCGAGATACTAAAATTCGATCCTGAGAACTGTGTTGCTAGAATACAAGGGCGACCAGTTTGCAATGTCAGAAAAATACAAAATAAAGGCGCTGCATTTATTTCACGATAAAGTAATTTAGATGTGTATTATGAAGCAATTTTGAATTTAAAATTCAAAATCCCTGAATCTGGATGCGAATCTAATGTGAGCCTGGATATGTATTATAATATAGTATAAATAAATACGGTATATTGTAAGCAGTGGCGGCTCGTAGCTTGAAATCGTGGGGGTGCTGCAACTTTCGAAATATACATACACTATAGTACAATGTATACGTGTTTGGATAAAATATCAAAATTATGGTAAAAATTAAAAAAAAAATTAAACATGAAAAAATATTGTTTATTATCGATAAAATTATGCAGTTTGGTATAATTCAAAATTACTGAAAAATAAAATATATTCTTCTTGTTTTGTTTCATGAAAGAATATTGTTTATTTATCGATAAAATTAAATTGTACAGTTTAGTATAATTCAAAATTACTTAAAAATAAAATCCATTATCATAACTCCATAATGTTCTAAAATGAAAACTATAACAAATGTTATGCCTTTAATTGTAATGTCCAAATATTAAAAGAGACGGAGTAAACACGATAAGCACTACGAAGACTCTACTACTGGCGCAAACTGCATATAAACAATAGTGGAACTGCGGGACAGACAGTGCCGCATTTCGCTAATAGCAGTGATTTTGCTAATAGCAGAAAAGAAAGCAGTGATTCGCTATACGACAGTAATTTAGAACCTAACTTGTCGCATGCCTTCATGCCTGTGTATTAAAATTTCTGAAAAACACTAATTTTTTTAATATTTTTTTCAAAGACATATTATTATTATTTTATTATTAAAAAATCAGCTATTTTCAGCTGAAAAATCAGCTGATTTTTATTACTATTATTATTATTATTAATTTTGATGGGGTATCTCTAATGGAGTCCAAAGACTTATCGCTGGAAGGATGTCCAGAAACACCGTTCACAATATGCCTATCATATCTCCAAAAATGTAACCAAAATTTCGCCATGTGTGTGTGAGTAAGAAACTAACCATTTATATACATAATGCCTATCATACCTCTCCTTAAACTGATTCACCGACAAAGAATTGACACCCATCTCAGGCGACCAATTCCACTCATTCATCACTCTTGTAGAAAAAAAAAAAATCTAGATCACATTCTTGCTAACTGAAACTTTAAACTTCCAATGATGACCTCTTGTTCTGTCACCAACTGCCATATACTGAAAAAGTTCCCCTACCACCATTCTATGAAATCTTTCTAGCAGCTTAAATGTTTTTGTCATGACACCTCTCTCTTTCTCTCTCTCTCTTTTATATGCCAATTTTTGTAACCCACGAATCTTCCTATTCACAGTACAGGCCCCACAACTATCTCGCCTCTGAATCATCTCAACCACCTTCACATCTCTGAGAAACAGAGGTGACTAAATCTGAGCACAATAGTACAGATGCAGACATATCAGAGTCTTATAAAGGTATAATGACTTTTCTGTCTCTTTTCGGTTCAGCGTATTTTTGAGAATCCAAACGATCTTCTGAACTGTTTTGCAGATTTTTGCAATATGACCTCCGAACTTCAGTTCCCTATTAACCATAATTCCCAGATCACCGGCCTCATCAAATTCCGCTAATAACACTCCATCAACAGAATACAAAGCCCGAAACTTATTTCAATCCAAATTTGGGGTGATGGCTGGTCTGTGCCCACAACTGTCACCAAAAGCTGAGTACCTAGCTATCATTGCTTATGGAGACATCGAAGAGGAGAGAAAAAAAAACTGAATCAAGAGATTACGGCAGATAATGCCTCCATCTCTTCATTCTAAAACTCGACTTTGTGTTAATGTCAGAAAATAGTGTGACATTATTTCAATTGTGAAATTAAAAAAAAAAATAAAAATCAGCTAACGCCATTTTATTCCCATATAGGGAGTAGGCTAGCCCGTTTAGCCCTATCTAATATTTTGGAGACTGAGTGGGCAGTTCAATCTCCACTGGCAGCCAATCAGAGATAGCTGGCCCAAGGCGATAATTAATTAAGCGGCACGCAGTGAAGAGAGACGGCTCAACAAGTGCCGCCATCTCGTGGTACTTAACGCTAACACAATATATTTAATGTCTGAAAATAATGTGGGTTCTGCGGTCGATTTTCTTGAGTTTACGGGAGAAAAAACCCTCTTACCCTTGCCAGGAGATCGACTAACTCGGGAACCTGTCGAAAAAAGGCTTAGAAAAATTTCCTCTAGTCGACTACTAGATTCGAAACAAACTTTTCCTTCATGCGGTCAAGCACCGTAGTGTGCAAACGCCACATCCACTGAGCTACACAGGCTGCTTGTGAAATTAGTATGACAACAAATTTTTTCTACAATGTGTAACGAAATACTCCAGTTTTAATATTAAAAAAGCAGTATTTTCCTTCATCAAAATTCGACTCCTTGGGAACAGGCTAAAAGAACCTAGAAAAAGTTCCATCAACCTAGAAAACGTTCCTATAGTCAGTGAATAGATGTGAAACTATAATGGTCTTTCTTCTGGTGGTCTAATAAAATGGCACAAGAAACGCTGCCTCATGTCATATAAATAAAATTATAAATTCGCTAGCGTCTTTTATTTTCTAAATAAAGTGGATGAAGTCCTTTAGTCCTAAATAACCTTTTGAAGAAAGATGGTCAGCCAGTTTTTCTTCAGTTATCACCGATAGCCTGCTCAAGGCTATCAATGATTTTTATAGAATAAACATCAGCGGAGAGCCTGAGTAGCTCAGTGGAAGTGGTGTTTGAATTTACAATGTTAGGCTGCCAGGTGAAATACCTAAATTTAATTTTACTCACGACTAGGGGAACTTTTTCAAAGACTTTTGACCGGTTCCCGAATTAGTCGATCTCTGGGACGAGCAGGCAATGTTTTATCTCGGAAACGCAAGAAAATCGGTAAAAAAATCCACACTAGTCTGGCAACAATATATTGTGTTAGAGAACATGAGGTGGCGACACTTGTCTACCGTCTCTTCACCAGATGTTGTTAAAGTAGTAATAGTCTTGGGCCAGCTATCTCTGACTGGCTACTAGTGGAGATCAAAGTTTTGCCTCAGACTCCAAAAGCTAGACAGGACCAAAAACGCCTTGCCTACTTCCTATAAGAGAATAAAAAGCGTTAGCGCAATTGTTAGGCATCCACAGAGAAACGTTTGGTAGACAACTGCCGCCATATATAATCCTACACCCAACAACAACAACAACAACAACAACAGCAGCAGCAGCAACAACAACAACAACAATAATAATATTGCTCAGAAGTGGTGTCAACAGCACTAGGCTGCCTGAAAATAGCCTTAAGTTCAAGTCTAGTTACCGATTAGAGGGACTTTTCATGTTTTCCTTCGACCAGTTTCCAAATCAGTCGATCAATAGCAGGAGAAGCTTTTTTTTTCACTCCAAACTCAAGAAAATAGACCATAGAACTCACATTATAGCAGCCTGTGTAGCTCAGTGGATGTGACGTTTGCATACCACGGCGCTTGTCCACACGAAGGAAGACTTGATTTCGAGTCTAGTCGGCAACTAGAGGAAATTTTTGTAAGCCTTTTTTCGACCGGTTCCCGAGTTGGTCGATCTCTGGCACGATCAAGTGGGTTTTTTCTCCCAGAAACTCGGGTTTTTCGTCCCATAAACTCAAAAAAATCGACCATAGAACCCACATTATTTCAGACATTAAATACGATTGTTAGGTTAATGACCACGAGATGGCGCCACTTGTTGAGACGTCACTCTTCACTGCGCGCCACTTAATTAGTGATAGCCTTGGGCCAGCTAGCTCTGATTTGGGTACCAGTGGAGATTGAACTGCCCACTCAGTCTCCAAAAGTTGAATAGGAGTAAAAACGGCCTCGCCTACTCTTTATATATACGGGAATAAAAATGCATTAGCTGATTTTTTTTTTTTTTACTCACATTATTTCAGAAAATAATATATCGTATCAGGGACACGAGATGTCAGTACTTGTTTGCCAGTCTCTACTAGATATCGCTTGAAATTAATGATAGTCTTGGGCCAGCTATCTTTGATTGGCTACTATTGGAGGTTGCACTGCCCACTGTCTACAAAAGTCAAATGGGGCTAAAATATCCTCGCTTACTCTCTAGAGAATAAAAGGCATTAACTGATTTAATAATAATAATAATAATGAATTATTATTATTGCCATTGACATTGATTTCTTAGACAAGTTGACACCATGCATATTATCATCATCAACAACAACAACAACAGACCATGGAATGAAAAGACTCATTGTGGGAGCTCCCACTCTCACACTACACAGCTCATCATACTTAGACTTCAGTATATTCACTCTCCCTGCACTTGCGCACTCTCGAGCAATGCATTGCAATCATCTACCACTCCCATGCAAAAAATCTACTCCTCATCCACTTGCTCACACCCACCTTATCATCATCATCATCGAGAGAGATGGCCT
Source organism: Typopeltis vanoorti (assembly GCF_054136105.1). Classification (NCBI taxonomy): domain Eukaryota; kingdom Metazoa; phylum Arthropoda; class Arachnida; order Uropygi; family Thelyphonidae; genus Typopeltis; species Typopeltis vanoorti. The sequence continues at coordinate 116,408,893 of NC_143551.1, read as the reverse complement.
CTCGTTCTTCCCATCTCCAGACATTCTATGAAAAATCTCATCCAGATTAATCTGGTAATTATCCCTTACCAACTTATATGTCTCGATCATGTCTTCCCTCTTCCTAATATCTACTAGGCTCTGTAATTTGCATTCTCTCAATCAGTCTTCATACTCTACATTCCAGAGACCAGAAACTGACTCAGTGAATCGTCTCTGAACCCTCTCCAACAAGTCATCATCCTTCTGAAAACCGGACTACCAGATCTATGTACAGAAATTCATATGTAATCTGATCAAAATCTTGTACAATGGAATCATAACATCTTTACTTCTACATGTCAATATTCTCTGCATCATCCCCATTATCAGCTGTGTTGCCCTTACACTTTTAGCAAAATGTCCACGATATATCAAGTTCCTATCCACCATATTCCTCAAATCATTCATCTCTTCCACTTTCTCTAAAATGTCCCCGGCTATCCTATACTCTGCATCCCATCTTTGCTTCCCTAATTTTAAAACCTTATACTTTGCAACATCAAACTGATTTTACAAATTATTACTGATATTCAGTAGTGCTCAATTAACGCAACTCAAAAGTCAACTGATGGACAGACGGATTGCATATGTAAGGAGAATAAAGTGATAACTTTCTAGATTTTCGATGAAAACACCAACTGAAAAAAGCTTGTCTCTTTGTGGTGGTGGGGGGAGATTGTATTTCAGCCCTGTTTCACATAACTGTAGAAAATTATTTTTATCCTAACCACAGCAAATATGCCCTAAGAAGGAAACAACGAGTAAAATCACAAATAAAATAAGCAATTGAAAGTTTGTTAATTACAGAAATGACAAGCAGTTTTCATAAGCTTAAGAAATTGCGATGTGAGCACTTTGAATATTGCAATATTATTATTATTATTATTATTATTATTATTATCATTAACTCCAAGGAGTCCTTAGACTCATCGAGCGAGGCCCTAAACATTATATCAAGAACAACTATTCGGCATTTGCCCAGTATCTATCATACTTTGCTTTGAATTCATTTACAGTCATGGCACCTACAACAAACTCTGATAGCATATACCTCTCAGTCACCACAAAAAAACCTAGTTCTAGCACCCTTACTAACTACACTCTTGCTTAGTTTCCATCGATGGCTCCTAGTTCTCTTATCACCAGACCTGTTCTAAAAAATTTCCTCTGAATTAATCTTGTAAAAATCCTTCAGTAATTTGAATGTTGCAATCATATCACACCTTTTCCGCCTATCAATCAATTTCTGTAACTCACAGATCTTCAACCTGTTCTCATAAGATTCATTCCATAGACCAGCTGTCATCTTGGTCACTCGCCTTTGAATCCTCTCTACCTCATGCCAATCAAGATAGGGTCTTATCAAGGCTCGATAAAGAGGAACAATAACTTGCTTATTTCTCCTCGTCAAAGTATTGTTCAGTAACCAAGTAATCTGATGAGCTGATTTAGCCACTTTTGCTATGTTCCCCCTAAACATCAACTCCCTATCCACCACCACCAACACACCCAAATGTCTGGCTTCATCAACCGCCTGCAGTACAGTTCCACCAATGTGATATATTGCTACTAATTTTTTCACCCCAAAATGCATAAATTAACATTTTGCTACATTAAACTGACATTCATTCTCATTAGCCCAGACTGCCAATCTATCTTAAATCATCCTGCAAAATTTTGACATCATGTGTATTCACTATTGCCCTACCGAACTTTTCATCATCATCAGCAAATAAATGAACAGTTCCTCTCAGATCCTTTCCTATATCAATAATGAAAAAATTAAATAGCAGTGGTCCAAGAACAGAACCCTGCAGCACACCACTGGTAACAGGACTTCTTTAGGACTCAACTCCTGAATAAACCGCTCTCTGATATCTCTCCATCAACCACCCTACTATCCATCTCACAAACCCTATATCCATTCCCATGTGCTGCAGTTTACTGATTAGAATTCCATGTGGTATCCTGTCAAAGGCCTTAGCAAGGTCCAGTAGAATAACTGTAAACCCATTACCCTTATCCAGTTCAGCTGTCACTGTATTATAAAACGTGAGCAAGTTACTGAGGCATGATCTACCCTTCACAAAACCATGCTGTCCTCCATACAGTATCCCATTTTCATCTATCCATTTCTGTATTTTGCTCTTGACTAATATCTCCAAAACCTTGACAACGATTCCTGATATGCTGATCGGTTGGAAATTTGCAACAGCAGTCTTGGAACCTCTTTTATGCAATGGAACTATCTTCCCCTTTTTATTGTATTAATTAATAATTTTCTAACTAAAAATGGCTAAATGCATATTGTTATAATATAACATAATATAATTATTTAAATTAAGGGATATTACATCCCATATTGTTTCACAGCCAAAAAGAAACTCAAAGAGTTTCATGCCAAATATACGAACTATATAAAGTTAGGGGAGTCCAAGCGTAAGCAAATACCTGGATAGTGCAACGCATAACCCATTTGGTAGTGTAACACTGAGGCAACTCATAGTAAGGGTGGAGCAAGCTCCAATCACCCATAATGTGAAACCCAGCTCCTAGGAGCTGTATTACTTTTCTACATTATGAGAGAATGTCACTACCCAGACCTGTTTCAACGTTTATTGAGGTCTCATCAGTAAGTAGCTAGACCTAGATGATACCAAGTTTGTAGCGAACAGAGCTTATTTACCGTACTATAAGAATTGCCAATTAGTCATAATGAATGATTAAATATATGAAGAGCCAAAGGCTTCAATTCGGCGACATAAAATTATTTAAATTAAGGGATATTACATCCCATATTGTTTCACAGCAGAAAAGAAACTCAAAGAGTTTCATGCCAAATATAGAAACTATATAAAGTTAGGCGAGTCCAAGCGTAAGCAAATACCTGGATAGTGCAACACATAACCCATTTGGTAGTGCAACATTGAGGCAACTCATAGTAAAGGTGGAGCAAGCTTCAATTACTATTCTACACATAATATAATAATAATAATTATTATTATTATACGGGCATCTCCATGGAATCAGATGATTCATCATGGGAGACTTGAACTATTTACGATACCTACCATACCACTTCTTGAACTCATTTACCGACGAAGCACTCACAACTGAGTCAGCAAAGAATTCTATTTATTCACTACTCTCCACTATCTCACTGCTGAAATATTTCCCATGCATCAATCATATAAAAAAACTTTTAGTAACAAATATTTCTATCATATTCCCTCTTCTCCACTTATCAACCAACTTCGGTAACCCAGAAATTCTTCATCTATCATTGCATGGAGTTCCTTACACCACTTACCATCTTGGTCACTTGCCTTTCAATATTTTCTACCACTTCCTCATCTCGAAAGAATTCAGGCGATCAGACCTGAGCACAGTAATCCAGATGTGAATGCATCAACGCCTTATGAAGAGGAATAATAGCTTCTTTATCTCTGATAAAGAAGCTATTATTAGTGTGTTCATGAAGCTATTAGTGTGTACATGTTAGTGTGTTCTTAAATAACTAAGCAATCCAATGAGCTGTCTTGAACACGTTAGCAATATGCCCTCTGAACTTCAATCTCCCCCCCCCCAACAAGTACCCAGTCTCTTGGGATACAGTTCCATCATTGTGGTACACAGCTTGTAATCTTTTAATCACAAAATGCATAACTTTGCACATTTCCACATTGAACTGATATTCATTATCTTTTGTTCATATTGCCAGCTTATTTAAATCATCCTACAAGCTCTCTAGAGCCTCCGTAGCTCATTCGGTATAGACGAAGCTCCTTGATCGGAGAGAGAGACCTGAGCTCGATTCCCTTCCGTGACGCGAGGAACCGTAATCTGGTCTCTTTCGACTAAAGGTGAATTAGCCAGCCTCATACGAAGGTAGAGGGTTTTTCTCCCAGAAACTCGGGTGTTTCGTCCCTCAGAACAGGCAAATCGGCCCGTGAATACAACACACATCTGCAGACATAAGACACTCCTGGAATAAGGATTAACCAATATTTTCCGTAGGATTTCGGTTTAGAACGTCTACACGGTGAAATGTGGGTCTAAGCGTGAGCGTAAATCAAAACAAGCTCCCTACATCAGCTTGATTAATTATTGTGCTACCCATCTTTGCATCGTCAGCCAACAACTGAATATCTATCTCCTTTCAAGTCATTTCCTATATCATTTATGTACAAATTAAACAATAATGGTCCAATCACAGAGTTGAGGTATAATATATAAAGCACAGAGCTATAATATAATACTCAACTGGACATTTTTAAGAATTTCGATGATCAGCTTTTTAGCGTATTTTTAACTACAGTGTAATCGTTGCGGCATTCTCAGAACTCCTTTATGACACCTGTTTCTTTGGCTTCCTGTTTTTTTTTTTTTTTTTTTTTTGTCTTGATGACGTTCATCACGCAATAGGTGGCTCCTCGTGGTATTTCCCGACTCATAATACAGTTTATTGTGGGTTGGGTAGGATAAAGTGAGCCGTTGCCTAACTGCTAGGTGTGATGTAAAGAAATGTGTGCAAAAGTATAGTGAATAGCAGTGGTGTAATGCTACTTCCATTGTGAAGAATGTGGCTCTGAATGATTTCACTGTATGCGCTATAGCTAGTAATTCTGCTGCCGGCTTCAAGTTAGTCTACGGTATAACAATGGCACCTGTCCCAGAAGGGAATCTTGCCGCTTTTATAGATAATCATGTGCTCTCTAACAGAATTATGATATTTAGCAAATCGTATTGTCCGTATTGTACACAGGTATGTAGTAAGTGAATTTTTAATATCAAATATCATTTAAAGTTAAAATAATTTCACCTTATTTTAAGTTGATGCATTTTCGCTCTTGTTTGCATGATTAACTTCGAGCAAAACCAACGCATTTTCACCGTGGGAAACTTATTTTTATTCCCTGGAAATATTGTGCGCTATTATAGTAGAAATAAAAGTATCCTCATGTGTTCAGAATTTTTATGACACCCGGAAACCGTATTCGTTGTGTGGGATGAATAGACATTGGTAAGAGATGCATGTATATTTTAAATATAGAAACTCTTCAGAATTCCTGTTTTTGTAATATTTCAACGAAATTGTCGTTTTTGAAATATTTGTTAATTTATGATTATTAAATCGCATAATGATTACACCTTTTTTACTTATCATAGTTTTTATATGGCAGTTTCTCAGCAAATTTAGTTAAGGACCACTAACATGTTTAGTGGCACTGCTCTTAAATTTTTAAGACCTAGTTTTTAAAAATTACACATTGCATGAGTTTTGTTATGAAAACTGTGCAATAACATACTTGTGAGCATAAGTGTAGAAATTGTGACCATAAATGCTGATGCACTTCATATTAAGGGTTTTGACATCAAGGTGTCACTTTTTGGGGAGGGGAGGGGTAAGTATTAACTCCTGGCTTCTCTGGAATTGAGATTCATTGCAGGAGGTATATACTGCCACACATAACCTCAATCAAGCTGTGCTTTAAATCATTCAGTGTGCATGCATTCACCACATTTTAATGCAGTGGAGTTTACTCTCCATGAAAAGAATATGCTGCTCACATTCTCGTTATACAGTTTCCAATGATGGCCTCATATTCTATATCCCCCCCCCTCCTTTCCCATTTTATGAAAAATTTCTTCCACATTAACCTGGTAACAACCTTTGATCAACTTGTCTCAATCCTATCTTTTCTCCTCTTATTTGGGAGGCTTTGCATTCCCTCAATCTGCCTTGATACTCCACATTCCAAAGCCCAGTTATCACCTTAGTGAATTGTCATCACCATGAAAAACCAGGTGATCAATATGGTAATGAATATCAATGCCTTTTTACAATAGAACCATAACTTCCACTTCAAAATAGGTCCTCTGCATTGTGGCCATAATCTGATATAATGGATTCACTACTTGTGTTATGTGATCCCTGAACTTCAGGTCTTTGTCCACTCCCAGGTTACTCATCTCTAGCTATCTCAAAATTTCCCCACAAAGCATGTGGTTTGCATCTTATCATTGTTTACCGAATTTCAGAACTTTTCACTTTGCAACATTGAACTGACACTTCCACTGACTTTTCCAGTCATACAATTTATTTAAGTCCTGTAAGGCCACATCTGCTGAATTCTGTATTGTATTCTTCAATTTTGCATCTTCTGCAAACAATTTCATATCTCCAGTTAATCTTAATATCATTAATATACAAGGTAAACAACAGTGGTTCCAAACAGATCCTTATGCAAAGGGGTCTGTTTGGAGACCACTGAAAGAGGAAAGTCACCATAAGTGACTTTCCTCTTTCAGTGGTCTTTCAGTTATATGTGGAGGTGCAGGATACTGCACCTCCACATATAACTTGTTTATACCTACCTGATAGCCATTCACCTATCTGTTTCACTAGCCTGTTATTCCAATTTGTTTCAGTGTGGTTACTAGCTCGTATGGCAATCTATCAAAATCCTTTGCAAAATTCAAGTAAATCACTAAGTAATCCTCTGTATAGTCAGATTTGTAAAACATGACTTCCCTTTAAATTAAAGTAAATTATACTTGCCAAGAAATTATGTTTTTTATTTCTTTATCCAAGTATAAGCAAACAAATAAATTAAAGATGTTAAGAAATTATATTCTTGGTTTAATCCCTTATCCAAGTGCAAGCAAACAAAGTTTGCCCTCGAAGTAACTTCAAGACTGGGTGACTGGTATATAGAGGCTAATGACTTCACATATGTGCTTTGCATTATGGAGTACTAAGGCAATTGATGTGAAGTCATTAGCCTCTATATACGAGTTGCCCAGTCCTGAAGTTACTTCAGGCGCAAACTTTGTTTGTTTGCACTTGGATCAAGGATTAAACCAAGAATATAATTTCTTTGCATCTTTAATTTATAATATAACCAAGTAGAAAAACTTGAAAGAAACCTGATGTGCAAAAGTTTGCACATCAGGTTTCTTTATAACTAGACTACTTGTATATAGAGGAAAACTTCACATCAATTGCTTTATCTCATAATGCCAAGAAAACTTCCTTTCAGAAGTGCATGATGTTGTGTATTAAGAAAGGGTCACTACAAAGACCAGTTTTGACCTTTGAAGTATCACGAGTGGGAGCCAGACCCAGGAGGATACCAAGATTAGTGTATTAATAATATACTAACCTTGTTAAAAAGATGTATCACCTTATTATTAAAATACATTGCATCAGAGATAGATTGTAGAAAGTTTTTTTTTTTTTACTTGGTTAGAAAGTAAATTATTCATGCCAAGAAATTATATTCTTGTTTAGATTATGTTTGGTCATTCAAACATATAATTAAATTGAAATATATATTGATCTTTAACTGATCATGATTTATAAACATCTAATACCCACGTGTTTCACCGATGGGGATGTCCAGCGTCTTCAGGGTTTATAACGGTAAGAGAAAACTCAAAGCGGCTAGTACAGTGAAAATGGAGTAACACTATTGCATAAATTAAACATTAAAACAGAACGCAGAACATTACATGCATGAAGCGTGTTAGTCACTGGTATGAGAGCACGTTCTGTAGTTTTGAGTGAAATTAAATTCTATAGACTGAGTGATCTTATTAAGGTTTTCCATGTCAGCTATTATCATTCCCTGGTTTCTGTTGAGATTTTCTCCAGAATGGAGGACTACAACGGCTTCTTTGACATTTCTACAATGGAAATCTTCTTCTGGATAAGGCATGAAGCTGCTATCATAATCAATGGTATGGTTAGTAATCGCAAAATAATAGGCTAGACCTGAGTTGTCTGTTCTCTTGTTATTAACATCTCCTATGTGTTTTTTTCAGATTTCGAGGCTTCTCAGTGTCTGTCCTATATAGTTTAGACCACAAGCACATGGGATGTTGTACACTTCAGCGTGTTTGAAAAAAGGATTGTCTTTTGGCGATCTTAAAATATGACGGACAGTCTTGACTGGTTTGAACATAACTCTGATGTTGAAAGGTTGAAAAAGTTTTGCGATCTTCTCAGACACTGTACCTGCATAAGGAATAACTAAGGATGAACAGTATTGAGTGATGGTAGGTTGTTGTTGTGGGGGGGGTTTCTATGAAGAAACTTGTTGATTAGATTCTTTGAATAGCCATTTTTTATTAATGTCTCTGATTTTTCACTATATTATTTCAGGAAATTACAACGTACTAGGATATACATTAAAACAAATTTTAATATATTTCTATATTTCGGCAACGTCACGCTGCCATTTTCAAGAACTTATGTACAAGATATGTGCAAGCAAGCACAGCAAAAACAATAAATAAGTAAGAAGAATGAAACTATTAATTCTCCTAAAGTCCTGATGGTGCCCTCTAGCGGGCTGGAAATATAGAAATATATTAAAATTTGTTTTAATGTATATCCTAGTACGTTGTAATTTCCTGAAATAATATAGTGAAAATGCATAACCAACGTCTAAGCCTTTCCACGAGAATGTCTCTGATATATGAGTAATTTCATCATGGAGTTCTTTTTCTTCTGAGATGATGTTCGTAGCTCTATTTTTGAGCATATGTATTATGCTGAGCTTCTGGGAAATATGGTGAGTTGACATGAAAGGAAGGTAGCGTCCAGTGTGTGTTGGTTTGCAGTAGACTGTTAGTTTGATATGGCCATCTGCTAGTTTCTTGATTAGAGTATCCAAAAATGGTAGTTGATTATCTTTTTGAACTTCCAAAGTGAATTGTATTTTTTTATGAAAATAATTAATTTTGGTTAAAAAGTCCAAAAGAGCTGTTTTTTGTGTCCCTCCAAGTTATGAAGACATCCTCTCAAAATTGGGTCTAATTTTGAGAGGATGTCTGTTTCTAGCTTTTCCATGAACACATCACAGTGCAGCGAAAGGGGACTGCCCATAGTTAAGCCATTTAGTTGCTCATATATCATTTTCATTCCATTTGAAATAATTAGATTTAAGGCAGTGACGAAAAAGGTGAGCCGTATCTTCAGGAAAGAGATTGTATAGGATACTGATAACTTCTGGGATGTTTAAGAATGAGATGTTTTTAAATTTTTCAATAAAGTGCTTTGAATTCTTAATGCAAGTATCCGATTTTCTGATATGTCCTTTTAGGAAGTTGGAGAGGTGTTTGGACAATAAATATGTGGGACCATTTCTGCCGTCAACGATCGGGCATAGTGAAACTCCACTTTTGTGGACTTGGTACTCCATACAATCGTGGTGTCAATGGGTGTGGTGACTTCAGATTCCATTGCAAGTCTGCGGACCAACTAGTCATGTTTCGTAATAAGTTGTAAGTGTCCTTGTGGTTTTTCCATGTTGGGTCCCACTCTGATATGCGATATGTTGATGGGTCTGATAGTAATTCTGCAATCTTGGCTATGTAGTCCTTAGTGTTTAAAATGACTGTGGCATTACCCTTGTGTGCTTTTAAGATAGTTAGTTATTTGTTTATCCTTTTTCAAGTTTGAGAGAGCTCTTTTTTTCTTGAGGTGTTATGTTTAGGTTAGGTGGCTTTGAAGTTGAAAGGATAATAGCACTTTTAAATCTCAGTTCATTTGCTGTTGTTTCTGGAAAGGATGAGAATGCTTTCTCTACGTTACTGGTGATGTTGACCTTAGGAATACGATCTGGGCTGATGGCGAAATTGAATCCTTAAGTAAATTAAGAGGGAGATGTTAAATCCCATACCCGGCTATAAAATAAAATGGGATATAACATCTCCCTCTTAATTAACAAATTCGCCGGTAAAATAGCCTTTCGGCTTATTATCTTTGTAGTTAACAATATTTAACAATATATAGCACACCACTTCGGCAATTCAATAGTAGAGGCATGAAAGTTTCTGTTCACTTAAAACCTTGATATTCCAGGTCTACCTACTCACTGATGAGACCTCAAAAAAGGTTGAAACTGGTCTGGGTAGTGACCTCTTCTCATAATGTAAAACAATTTATATACATCTCTTAGGAGCTGGGTTTTACATTTTGAAAGAATATTAAAGTTAGTGAGGGAGCTTGCTCCACCTTTGCATGGAGTTGCCCTGGTGTTGTACTATCCAAGTGATCATTTACACTTGGTTCCGCCGATAGTTTTTTCGGCATTGAAACTCTATGGATGTCGATGGATTTCGACCCGAGTTTCGTACCCGGCTATAAAATAAAACTGGATTTAACATCTCCCTCTTAATTAACAAATTTGCTGGTAAAATAGCCTTTCAGCTTATTATCTTTGAATCCTTAAGTATTTCAGTTTCTGGTTGTGTTAATATATATGGTCCGAAAGGTTAAAAATCACTTTTTCATCAGGGAGGCGGTCCAGAGTTGTAATACTTTTCACATAGCATGTTGAATTTTTTGATTCTAGTTTTTTTTTACTAATTAGAAGAACTTTGTTGAAACTATTGCAAATCATCTTATCTAGAAGTGTCCATAAGTTGTGCTCTCTATGTTATTAGAAATAACTTCAAAAAGTTGGAAGCATGAAAGGTTTATTCTGTTAATTTCAACTCTTGTGTTGTATTCTTTCACGTAGTAGGGCCAGGAATGCCTTAGTATATATTTTTTCGCTCTTCTTGAGTGGAATTGTTCTTTGAATGTTAAAAACTTGGGAATAATGTTAAAGTTTCTGCATCTTTTTTAAGAAAGTTAGATGGTTTAGAAGTCTAGCCTTTTTACGTTTGAGTTTCTCAAAATAACATACTTTTGCTTCATATCATCATCGAGTCTGTTCATCGTTTAGATTATATTTGGTCATTCAAACATATAATTAAATTGAAATATATATTGATCTTTAATTGACCATGATTTATAAACATCTAATATTATTATTATTACCCCAAGACCTCATGGAATCAAAGACTCATTTGGGAGGTCCTTTTATCACACACACACATCTCATCTTACCGAGCCTTAAACACACTCAAATTCCTTGCAGACACTACACTCTCAGGCAAGGCATTCCAATCACTCACAACTCTGCACGAAAAAAAACCTGCCTCTCACACCCTCTTTATCCAGTTTCCAGGGATGACCTTTGGTTCTCGCCTGATCTCCCACTATTCTTTGTAGAACTTCTCCACCATTGATCTTATAACAACCCCTTACCAACTTGTAGGTCTCTATCATATCTCCCCTCTTTCTCCTCTCCACCAGACTCTGCAAATTACATCTTCTCAATCTTTCCTCATACTCGACATTCCAGAGGTCAGAAACTACCTTAGTCAGTCGCCTTTGGACCAACATCTCTTCATCCTTCTGAAAACCCAGTGACCAAATCTGGGCACAATAGTCCATGTGTGGCCTAATCAAAGCCTTATACAACGGAACAAGAATCTCCCTACTTCTACATGTCAGTGTCCTCTGCATCATTCCCAGAAGCCTTTGTGTTGTCTTCACAATTTTGGCATTGTGTCCCCTAAATTTTAGATCCTTATCCACTATCACCCCCAGATCTCTTATTTCCTCTACTTCCAACAATATATTCTCACCAAGCATAAATTCTGCATCCCATCTTTGTTTTCCAAATTTGAAAACCTTACATTTTGTAACATTGAACTCGCATCCCCATTTCCGTGCCCAATCACTCAATTTATTCAAGTCTTCTTGCAAGACCACAACATCTTCACTACTTTTTATGGTTCGTTCCAACTTTGCATCATCTGCAAACAACTGAATATCTCCATCCAAATCTTCGGCAATATCATTAATATACAAGTTAAATAGTAATGGCCCTAAAACAGACCCAATACCAACCAACAAGTTTTGCTGACAGGGCTGTCCGGCTTCTTCAGGGCTTATAATATTAAGAGAAAAAACTCAAAGTGACTAGTACAGAAAAAATGGAGTAACACTATCGTATAAATTAAACATTAAAGCAGAATGGGTAACATTACATGCATGGAGTGTATTGTGTTAGTCACTGTTATGAGAGCACGTTCTGTAGTTTTGAGTGAAATTAAATTCTGTAGACTGAGTGATCTTATTAAGGTTTTCCATATGTCAGCTATTATCATTCCCTGGTTTCTGTTAAGATTTTCTCCAAAATGGAGGACTACAACGGAAATCTTCTTGTAGGTAAGGCATGGAGTTGCTATCATAATCAATGGTATGTTTAGTAATCGCAAAATAATGGGCTAGACCTGAGTTGTCTGTTCTGTTGTTATTAACATCTATATGTTTATTTTTTTGGATTTCGAGGCTTCTCGACGTCTGTCCTATATAGTTTAAACCTTTCAACATCAAAGTTGCATTCAAATCGGTCAAGAGTGTCCGTCACGTTTTAAGATCGCCAAAAGACATTGACTTTTTTTTTTAAACACACTGGAGGCTACAACATCCCATATGCATGTGGTCTAAACTATATAGGACAGACGTCGAGAAGCCTCGAAATTCGAAAAAAAAAGAACATATAGGAGATGTTAATAACAACAGAACAGACAATTACACGTTGTCTGTTCTATTTTAATGTTACACGTTCTATTTTAATGTTTAATTTATACGATGTTACTCCATTTTCTCTGTACTAGCCACTTTGAGTTTTTTCTCTTACCATTATAAGCCCCGAAGAAGCTGGACAGCTCCATCATCAAAACTTGTTGGTATTAGATGTTTATAAATCATGGTCAATTAAAGATCAATATATATTTCAATTTATATATATATATAAACCTAAACCACAACTCCAGATATACAGATTGGCCTATAATTTTTAGCCACAGCCTTATCGTTACCTTTTGTGAAAGGGAACAATTTTTTTACCTTTCCACTCCTTGGGACCTGCTTTTGCAAGGTATATTAATCTGATGATTGCCATTGGTCTAATGTGTAAACTTGCTGCTAGTGCCACGAGGTTATTAGTATTTTCTCTTCAAAAATATATAATTGATAGATTTTTTTACTTTGTCACTTAACTACAAACTTTTTTTTTTAGCTTGCCATTTTGCATCAGTTTTGTGTCATAATGGATGATTTGTTTTATCACACGCATTATTGGTTGAAAGATTCTAATCCCATGTAGATGGGAAGCACATGACTAGTATATTAATAATCAGTATGAAAAGTACGATAAAAGATAACATATAGTTGGCTTCCTGATATATAGTGCCAACTACAAGTTATTTTGTAGTTGGCAGTCAACATATTAAACAAGTTGAATCCATTAAGCTAAATGAAAGTTGATTCATAATACTTAAATTCATAAAGTCCTATTACCTTATTGACATCAAGCTTACTTTTTCATATACCACCTGTTCACTCACAAGTAAGTTACTCTCCCATTTCTTCTTCTTCACTCGAACTTCTTATGATCTTTATACTTTTCATGCAATTATTACCATTATTCATCTTGTGCTGCCTCCATACTTCCCTTCTTCTAGATTTTGTGCTTAATCCCTTTATTTATATCCATTTGACACCTACTTTATTCAGCCTTTTGACCTTTGAAATGCATTCATACATTGGTATTGAATTTTTTTCTCTTGGTCAGTGCCCAAGCAGCATTTATTTCCCTCCTCCCTTTCCACATACACACACAACCCCCAACTCAACTCCTCATTCCATGCAATAGCTCCATGCTGTCTTCTAAACTCATAATTGCTGGCCTTGTAGTTACGTACATATTCTTTCTTCAATGTCTTCATATGACTGGCCATTTCCAGGTGATCACTTCATTGTCACTCTTACCAACTGGAGGGAAATGTGTGACCCTTATCACATCTTCTGGCAAAATGATCAAAGGTCTAAAACTCGCAATCTTTGCTTGCTGTCTAAGATAGTTAAGAAATTAATTTTCCTTATACCAGATGCTATCTCTTCATTCCAATCTACATTATCATGATCACTCTTTCCTCTCAGTCTGTAGATATAAAGGACGACCTTTATCAGGGCTATTCAACCACCAAAGGTTAAACAATCTGGGATTCAGTTATGAGGTGTTGATCAATTTTGTTGATCCATCAAATATTCTGGAAGAAAGGCATTCTAGTGAGTGAACTATATACAGTATCAGATGAGATTTCTTGGATATGCTGATAGACAGTGGATGAAATAATGTCTTACATTGTTTCACCAAACTGGCAAATAAAATGTTGCAAGTTTTTTTACCTTGGTTCTGTTATACATTAAAGATTCCAAGAAATTATATACTTGGTTTTAATCCTTTACCCAAAGAAGCAAAACAATGTTTTGCACGTGAAATATACAGCAATCCCTCGACTAATGAGTTCTTTAAAACAGGCGCATTAATCGAAAACATACTAATTGAATATAATAACCTATGGGAAAAAATTATAATTTGTTCCTCAAATTTCTTTTTTGACCATTAATTAAAATTTTTTTTTTTTTTTATAAAAGAATTAGGGTATATCTCAGGGCCTAGTTAAAGGAAAACCATGAAGCTGAAAGACAATAAAACATATTCGTAATATAAATTTATTATTCTACTACTTAATAAAGAATTGAGGTAACGTAGTTTGGCAGGCATTCTGTTTTTTTTTTTTCTTTTCCCCATACAACCGACGGTATGGCTCTATTGCCTCTTCTACTACTTCTGCAAATTTTACTGCTTCTCTCATCATCAGGGTCAGCCTCTAAGCATTGCTGCTTAAAAACTTCGATTGTATGAAAAATATTTTAAAATTAAGTCCGTGATTAAATTTTCATCATATTCTTCAGGATCTTCCTTCTGTGCATCTAAATTTAGCAGGTCGGAATTATTCAATTTCTCAGAATGAGATTTAATTAACTTAGATTCATTTGAAAAGCCTCTAAAATCATTTGCACAATGTGGAAGAATATGTTTCCAAATGGCTTGCATATTGCTAGCAGTAATTTCATTTGACTCTGCGGCTTTATAACTAAGCTGAGACTTCTCTGATTTGGCCAGAACGTCTTGGAAGGCATTTGCTTCCAAAAAAGGCCTGTTTCATTGACATTAAATATTTGTTGGTCACAATAGCCCCCCCCCCCTTCTTCCACAATTTTCTTCAAAATCTCTGGATAATTTGCAGCCACCTCCTTATCTGCACTTGCAGCATCACCTTTGATTAGAACATTATATAAACTATTTCTCTTTTTGAAAGCTCAAACCACCCAGCACTAGAGTGGAAATCTTCTTTTCCATCATTGATAGTCGTCTCTTTCAAGGTTGCAAAGAGACTTAATGCTTTTGAATTAATAAAGTCGGTGCTTAGCTGGATCCGTTTTTAGTTATAATCTTCAATTCATGTAGAAAGAAGTCTCTCTAATTCAATCATTATAATACTTTGAATTCGAGTGCATGTATGAACTTGAAGCAGCATTACCTTTTGTCTTTGTGTTAAGCAGCTTTGCGTAAAATTGCTCTTATAGTTGAATCATCTATTTTGTGTTCTTGTCCTATCTTTGCTATGGACTCACCTTGTTCATTTTTCTTTATTATTTCAATTTTCTTCCAGTGAGATTACTTTTCAAATCTTTTTCACACTTCAACTTTTTTGCTCACCAATTCTTTTACTCATGATTAAAGCTTGCGAAAATACTTAAAAAAAAAAAAAAATTAGAAAAACAATTGCAAAGAAGGTATGAGAAATGTGTAATTAGCAGACAACATAAATTTTGGCAGTGATTTTCGAACATGCTGTTCATGGAAATAGTATAGTTCTGTATGCTATTAAAAAATAACTTTGTAAAATGTTTTAAATTGGTAACTAAATTATTTCATTCTGATGCTTTTTTAAAATAGGTATGATTAATAAACCCTCGACACCGCAAGGTAAAAGAGGGAAAAAGGAAGATGAGATGAGCCATAAAAATGTATAGACAGAAAAATTTTATAAAATTCCTAAAAACTGCATGTACCATTAAATTATGCTATCTATAACTTACAGTGGTGCTATGGCTGCTCCTCATCTTTACTGGCATTAATATTCTGTAATTTATATTTATTTATAAGCAAACAATATACAGGCAGTCCCTAGGTTACAGATGAGATACGTTCCTGAGAATGTCTTTAGGTCGGATTTGTATGTAACTCGGAAGATCTGTAACATTTAAGATTTATATAGATGCACTAATTGAATTTGGGTCTAGAAAAAAAAATGTTGCACTAATCGGAGGTGCATTAATTGAGGGATTGCTGTATTCATATCTGAAATACTCTGAGCTATTGAGGACCACAATATGCAATCCCCCCATCCAGTATGCAACATTGTCTTCAGTGGTGCGAGGAGCATGCACAGTGAGACATGGAAGCTTGGAAAGCTGTGTTATGAAGCGAAGACTTGCACTACGCTCTCTTCCAAGCAGATGGACAGGTGTGTCCGTCCGTCCAATGCCCAGCTAACGTCTCTTACCAACGTGTAACCCCCAACTATGAAATTCGGAAGTGGTAATGTGATCCTGTTTTTCCTGGTTTTGGCCTTGAACCTTTGTTTGTGGCGGCCATGAACATTCAACTCTGAAAAGTATCTGAACATTCTGGACAATGTAATGCTGCCTACTTTGTGGCATTTCTATGGAATTGACCATTATCTCTTTTAGCAGGACAATGCACTGTGTCATAAGGCTGCTGCTGTAACTGTGTGATTATAGTAGCAGTCACATCAATGTGTTGGGTGAGGTCAAGGGACATCCACACCACAACATTCCAGGACATCATTACTATTACATACCTACAGGAAGAATGGTCCAAAATTCCCATTGTGGAAAGTATGCCTAGTAAGGTTGCTGCAGTCATTGCAGTGAAAGGAGGTCCTACATCTTATTAACACTCGGGAGGTCGAATCTGATCTGACAGATACATGCTGATTGTTAACATGAATATTCTTTAGCCTATCTATTGTATAGGTTGAAGGTCATGAGTAGCTGCGCGTGAGTATATTACGAGTGCTATTTCGCACTTTTGTTGCTGTCAGTTTGGTTTAACACGTGTTATGCAAAGATTTGTGATATTTGACCTGCGGAGGTCGCGGCAGATCTGACAGATACTTGCTTATTTTGTAACAAAAATTTTTATTCTTTATATTTCTTTGTTTCAATAATCTAGATTGTAACTGAAAATAAATAAACCATCATGTATTACTGAAAGAGAGAGCCAAAGGCTTATTTTTATCATACATATCCTCTAGGAGATGTGCTTTACATTTATGTAAAATACTAAGGAAAGACATCTGTAGCTTGTTCCACCTTTGCAATGAGTTGCCCAAAGTTGCACTACTTATGCTTGTTTCCGTTGAAACTTTTAGTTTCTATATATATTTTCGACTCGAAACTCTTGTAGTTTCTGTATTTGGCTATGAAATAATGTTGGATTCAATATTCACTTAATTTGTACCATCAAGTATTATATTTGCAATGTTTGTTCTTTATTTTTTTTTGCATTTTAGCACATATTAGTAATGAATGTATCTCTCGGATATACCTCATCCTACACTGCAAAATTATGACCGCGACCTCCCGAGTGTTAAGGTGAGTGCCATGGCTGTTTGTTCCTTATGCTATGGTGTCCATTGACATCTTTAAAAGTGGTGTATTCAATTGGTGATGCAAAGGATGATAATATTATGCATCGGTAAGTAAGCTGTGAATGAGTGGTAGGCAAGTAACTATTATGATTATGGGGAGGTTCAGTTATGGAAACATAGATTGGAAGGAGGAAAGGACACATGGGAGGAAGGAAATAGAATATATGCATTTACTAAGGAATAATTACCCGAGACAGCGTGTGATGGAATGAACCAGGCTTAATTCAATTAATAGTGCTAGATCTAGTAATTTCATCAGAATATTTGTCTGTAACTAATGACCACATTGCCACCAGTTGATGAGAGTGATCATGTGATCCTGACCTGGGAGGTGGCTACGTGTATGAAATTTTTTAAGATGTGTATATGTGGAATTACAGAGCTAATAAGTATGACTCAGCAAATTGCTTGGGTCAATGCTATGGCATGAGAAGCTGCAAGGAATGGATCTTGATAATGCGTGAAAAGGTGTGTTTGAGGGAAGCAATAGAGATTGCATACCTACAGTCAGGAGGATAAATCAAGTGGGAGTTATGGATGAATAACATCATTAAGCAAGAGTGACAAAAAAAAAAAAAAGAAAAGTTGGAGAAGGGAATTTAAAGAGAAAAGTGACCAGCAGGTACATGAGCAGTACAAAGCATAGGATGGAAGGATGACCAGTATAGTAGAATAAATATAAAATTCAATTATACAAACAAATTGAAGGAATTTCATATGGATTGTCTGTCTTTCCCACCTTATTCATCTGTTATATGGAATGTTTAGAACATGTACTTATCACCTTGTATGGCTTTGATTATATCTGACATTCTTGCAGCTTGCAACTCTTCTTGGAGTTCCATGTTTTTCTTCACAACATTTTATTAACTCCATCCAAAGCTTAAATGGATTAATTTAAACAATTGCCTTCTATTCCTAGATTTTTTTTTATTCAGAGAACACCTAATGGTAATCCTGTTTTACAGGGAGATAAGTTAATGCTGCTTCTCATCATGCACTTATGCTTCTTATGCTCCACTGGCTTTTCTTAAAGCAGAATTCTCATCTTCAATGGCTACAACTGCAACATTATCATCAAATTAATTGATAATTTTACCCTTCATCCTGCTTGAGAGGGAGTTTCTAAAGTCTCAGTTCCATTTATATAAGGTGTGAAAGAATCTTGCCAGACTTATGCAATTTAAACTGTCTCTCATTCCATTTAATTCATGAACTAAATTCATTCTTATGCTACTCTAAGGATAAATATCCCCTCTCCTATGCAGGCGTTTACAGAATTTCTTGCTCATATGGTGTGTTATTATGGACAATAGGTTAATTTCTAATATGTCTGGAAGAACATAAAGATTACATCCATCTCCATGATTCTGATAACTCATCTCTTGCCAATCATGCTGTACTAGACATACAATTTATTCAGATATGAGTCAGGTTTATACAAAAGCTGTTTTTATTAGAAAAATTGCTTAAAGAAAGCTCTGAAGCCTAAAGCCCATATTGTCATCCAAACCTAAACAAAAAAAAACAGTCTTGAACTTTCCTAATTTTGGGAAGTTACCTTGATTAGTGCTCCTAGTTGGGTTAATTATTTTTTTTTTTCCCTTTGTATGGAGGGTTCAACCACCCTTCATGCAAGGAAACCACTCCTTGCCTTCTTGCTGACAATTTTTTTTTTTTTTTTTTTTAACAGATTAAGATCTCTTTTTTGCAGTTAATATGGTATTGTAACATGTATGTTGTAATTTTCAATTGTTATGGTATTTTGTCCATGTTCATTGAAAATGGTCTTGAAATGTGAGCAAAAATTTTGCTCCTATTAAATATTTCCCACACAAGTTAATATTGTAATATACATATCTGTTTATAGTTAATAACCTTCCTTCTAAATGTCATGATGGGTTTATAAGGATATCTACCCTCCACAACATCCCCCCCCCTCCCCTGCAGCTTCTGTTTAATAATGTTATTAATCCATTTAAGTCCCACCTGATTTATCCTTTAACTTTAGGTATGATACTGTTGCTTTTATAAATACCCTTTGACCATTTTACATCATTTATTAATTTCCCTTGCAGTTTCTTGAGCCATGACTGCTCCAAGCTGCATCCTGAGTTGGATGCAATTCTCAGCTTTATAATTTGGCATATCATTATAATAATAATATGCCATCCTAGGAGGCCCTTCCTAGAAAAAATAGTCTATCATATCACTCCTTGAACTCATTGACTGTTCATGCTCTCCACAACTCTCTCAGGCAATGCATTCAATGGTTCAACGACTCTTTACCCTCTTACTCACAATTTCTTTTTGTTACTTCCAGGGATGGCCTCTTGTCCTCGCTCCTTCTTCCTGTTCCACCAAATGAAAGAGCTCTCCAGTATTGGCCCTGTAACTATGAGGATGGTCTGAAAAGTTCTCGGCCTCAACCATGGCAACACTATCGGCAAGATTTTTTTTTCTAAGTTGGTACATCTGTCATAAGCATCCATGTGAAATTCCAAGTCATTCTATCAAGTAGTTTGTTTTATACAGCTATCTGAAGCAAAAGTGTTGTCTGTATGGATAAAATTGAATATCGTGAGGTTATAAAATTCTTTGTAAAAGAAGGTTTAACGGCAAAAGAAATTCATTCGAAGTTCATAAAAGTTTATTAGCACTCTTCTCCTCCATTTTCAACAATTAAGAAATGGGCTGCCGAGTTTAAACATGGTAGTACCAGCCTTGAAGATGATCCACGTGAAGGACATCCAAAAAAAAGTGTAAGAACACTAGAAATCATTGATCAAGTGCACAATTTGGTATTGGATGATCGGCTAGTCAAAGTGTGTGAAATTTCTGAGTCTATAGGCATTTCAAAAGAATGTGTAGGTTATGTTTTACATGAAGAATTGCAAATGAAAAAGCTTTGCACAAGATGGGTGCTGTGCTTGCTCACAGCAGATCAAAAATGCACATGCATGAAAATCTCTGAACAGTGCTTGGAGCATTATAACAAGAATAAAACTGATTTTGTGCATTGATTTATTACTATGGTTGAGACTTGGATTCACCATTACACACCAGAATCCATTCAAAACAGTGGACAGAAGCCAGTTGTTCAGCGCAAAGAAGACAAGTTCAGTTAAATCAGCAGGAAAGGTCATGGCATCAGTGTTTTGGGATGCTAAACGCATTTTGTTTATCTTGAAAAGGGTAAAACAATAACCGGGGATTATTATTCCGATGTTTTAACCAGACTAGATGAAAATATTCGTGAGAAAAGACCAGGTTTGCAGAAGAAAATATCATCTGTCATCAGGACAATGCACCTGCCCACAAAGGTGTTTTGGCAATGGGAAAATTAAGGGATCTGCACTATGAATTGTTGGAACATCCACCCTATTCCCCAGATTTGGCTCCCTCTGACTTCTGTCCCTTTCCAAAACTGAAACTCTTCCTCGCTGGTTTCCATTTTTCTTCGAATCAAGAGGTGATTGGAGCTGTAGAGGGGTATTTTGCAGATCTTACTGAGAACCAGTACAGGGACGGGATAATAGTGCTGGAGCATCGCTGGAATAAATGTATTAGTCTTAAGGAAGATTATGTTGAAAAATAATTTTGGAATTATAAATTCGTTTTTTCATTGTTAGGCCAAGAACTTTTCAGACCACCCTCGTACCTCTCAATGGTTTGTGTGGAAGACAGGTTGAGGGACTGTGGATTCTGCAATCCACATTCCCTCAGCCTGTCTTCATAACTAATGTTGTACAGTCCTGATACCATCTTTATCTGCCTCTGCACCCTTTCCACAGTTAATTTATCTCCTTCAAATCCTGGGGACCAAATTTCAGCATAGTAGTCAAAGTATGGTCTGATCAGTATTGCAGCAATTCTCTGGGTTACCTGAATTCACCACCTTTTGCAGTATGGCCCTTTTTTTTTTTTTTCAGGTTTCTATCTGTCATCACCTCCCAGATCCCTTGTCTCCCCACTTCTTCCAGCAGAGTATGCAACCTTCCATCGATGTATCCCAAACTTCAAGACTTCATTTAGCTGAATTAAATTGATCCCTTCCCCCATTCATTTGCCCATCTGTCCAATTTATTCAAATCCTCGTGCAGGGTGGCTACCCCATCTGTGCTATTACTAATAACCCTTACCAGCTTTGCATCATCTGCAAATAACTGAGTATCCCCGGCAATCCATTGATAATGTCATTGATATAAAGGTTAAACAATACAGATCCTGGTATTGAGCCCTGTGGCCCACTTCTAACTTTCTGCCTCCTCAATATTGCTTCCTCCCCCAATGCACAACTCTGATACCTGTCAGATAGCCAATCCTGAATCAAGTTCACTACCTGACATCTAAACTCATTTGCTGCAACATAAATATCAGCTTCAAATGCCTTTTATAAAATCCAAGGAACTGGCAGAATATGCCTTTCCCTCATCAACTATTCTTGTCACTTTATTATAAAAGGCAGTCATATTACTAAAGCTAGAGTGCCCCTTAACAAATTAATGTTGACTCTCATGGATAACATTACCCTCATCTGCCCAATGCTGTATATGATCCCTCACTAATTTCTCCAAGATCTATTAATAAAACATTAACAACTATTAATAAAACACAAACTGGTCTATAGTTTGACTTCTAGTCTGCTACCACCCTTATGAAGTGCTAGTATTTTATCTTATCCTTAATTGAAAATTTCACCTGCTTTAGTCACCTGATTCTTTAACTTCCAAGGAACCTGCTCACTTGCATTCTCTAATACCCTGATTTTGCACATCCACTTTTGCTCTGAAACAAAACTTTCCCTAGACATCTAACTCCAGATCCATTTAAGTGCAGTTTATACAAGTCCTTTTATGCTTCAAATTCACTTCAAACATCTAAACTTTACACCATTTCTCCTACACAACTTACATGTGACTTATTTACAATCATGATTCTTCTCAGTTCACTTCTATCCTACCTTGGTGAGATACTGTCTCCTCACCCCCCCCCTTTTTTTTTTTTTACTTCTTTCAGTAACTTTTGTGTTTTCTCACATTCCATACTTTCACTTTATATTCTTTCACATTCTGTCCATGCTTTCACATTAGCATTCTGTTCACTCATAAATCCACTTCCTTTTCTCATTTTTCTTTGCTGCTGCTTCTCTTTTTTCTTCTTCTTTGTTCTCTACAGTACATTTTTCATGCTTGTTACTGCCCTCTCCCTTCCAACATTTTTTATATCTGAGATATTCACTATTTTCACTTATTTACCAGAAGTGAGGGAGTATTTAGATTTAAGTGCTGGTTTGCATTCGTGTTACACTTTAATCGAATAACTGCAGCACAAAAAAATAATTAAACAACAGGTTTAATTGTTTCGGTATTTTGTCAGTCACAGAGACATCTTCAGGAATACAATGTTAAGATTGTAATAACACACACAAGAAACAAGTGGAAGAAATGAGATTAGAAGACTAAAGTCCTATGAGGCCCAGACACCCTCTTGGTGCTATTGGCTAGCCTTATTGGAAAGCCTAAGAATTAGTTTCCCAAATCTTGGAAAGTTTCATACAACCATATTTATTAAGAATAGTCTGGTTTTGTAAGTCTACTAATGATTCTAAAAAGTGTTTTAAAAGTTTTCTTCCATCTGATTCTGTGCAAGGTATCCAAGATACCTTGCACAGGTATGACTAATTATGTGACTTAGATGAAATATTGAAATAGTTAATTGTTAAACTTTATTAATATTATAAAATATTATTTAAATTATTAAACAACATTCACTTTTGGATAATGAATAGTGTATGTGCACATGCACTACATCAGTGTTTCTCAAACTTCAGATATCTGCATACCCCTTCTTAAATTTTCATTATTACCAAGTACCCCCTAATTAATTAATTAAAATTAAATATCTATTTTATTTGAATTTATATGTTCATGTAAACAAAAAATATGATTTATTTTTAAATTTTGGTTCTCTAGAGATGTCAGATGACACACTCATCAATTTCATTTGATCCAGATGCAATATCAGCATTTTCTTGTTGCTTACAGCTACTTGTATTTGCTATATTGCTCTCTTTTGGAGGATTTATAAATCCAATCTTTAACAAATGATCCATACGTAAGAATTTGAAAGCTAAAAAAAAAAACTACTGTATTTACCCGAATATAACTCTAACTTTTTTCCAAAATTAAAGCTAAAAAATCGTGTTGCGAGATACGTGCGGGAATTTTCAGAAACTAAAGTTTTCAGAAAAAAACTGAAAATGGTGCGACTTACCAAGAAGCTCCTACTCGCTATCACTACTTTTGGCATCGAGAACAGTTTCTTTGTGTGCATCGTCAGTCATCTACCCAAATAGTGTCATTTTCTTTCCCATTATTTCAAGCAAAAATTACCAGTAATTTACAAGACTTGAGATACGTAGAGCAGCGAAGAACTGCATATGACTGGTGCAGTATTAACAAAAGATTGCGCAAACCAAAGACAAATTAGCATTTCAACAGTTGAGTTGAAATGCTAATTCCCTTCAACTGAATTCCATAATATCTGAAACACATTCACTATATATTTCTTAGTTTTAACACGTTAACGACTGGGGTGGTGTCAAGCAAAACCATATGTTGGAGAGGGGATGTGATTCATTAGTTAGTGCCGTTTTATCCTGGTTGTCTCTAATTGCACTGTTTGTTGAAAAATATGACTTTCCTTTTATTATGCATAGCTGAAAATTGCCACGTATCCCCTAATGACCTTTCGCATACCCCCCGGGGGTACGCGTGCCACACTTGAGAAACTGCACTACATGAACCATTCCTCCATCCCACATGCTACTACATCTCACTAAGCTGCTCATTAATACACAACCTATTACTTTAAACAAAATAATGAACAAAAATCATATTGAATATATTCAGAGTAGCATAAATCTTAGTAAAACTATAAACACTCCTATAATTTATCTTGTACCTGTAACTCATTAATATTATAATGTTACTGTATTACATACAGTATTTTTTTCTTGTAAAGGAAGTCTAGCCTTGTTAGTGTAGCTTTTTTTTTTTTAAGTGACAATCTGCTAATGGTTTTAGACCTGTTTGCCTACTTAAATTCAAATGTTCCTGTAGCCACAACCTGAAAGTCCTATTTGTGATCATAGCATGGGTAATTAAAAGTCATTTATGTAAATAATTAAGACAGATTTGGAGTTTTTTTATGTTTAAATTTACAATTTTCCTTGTTGTGTTCATTTTTTTTATTTTATTATTTTAATTGTAGGTAAAGGATTTATTTACTTCTTTGAATGTAGACTTTTTTTCTCTTGAATTAGACAAGCATGGTGAGTAATCATTTGCTTTGTTAATATAGCTTGATTTTTTTATTTAATATTTTCATTATAATATTCCTGAGATAAGATGAAATACATAAAATATCAAATCGCTATATTTCATCTTATTTATCTCAGGAATATTATAAAGAAAATTAATGTATTCAAATAAAATTAGGTTCTCGTAATCCTTGTACAAAAATTATATTATAAACAAATCTTCAACAAGGATTACGAGAACCTAATTTTATTTGAATACATTAATTTTCTTTATAATATTCCTGAGATAAATAAGATGAAATATAGAGATTTGATATTTTATGTATTTCATCTTATCTTAGGAATATTATAAAGAAAATTAATGTATTCAAATAAAATTAGGTTCTCGTAATCCTTGTTGAAGATTTGTTTTAAATATAATTTTTGTACATCTTATCTGTTCTTTTCAATTCGTAATTTTTATAAATATTTTAATTTTGAGTCGCATCTCTTCTTTACTAAATGTATGAAACAAAACCAGTTTTTTAAATGTTTACTGCTTAAAATCCCTTTCAGATATATATATTAAATCAGAATTTATAGCAATGCAATCTTGTCACAAGAGTCTTAACCTTTCGTTCTTAGAACAGAATTATTGATTGCTGTTATTGTTGTACACTTACTGTTATGCTTATAATATTCTGAAAGTTACTATGGAAACAGTATTCTGCAATGTCACACATTTTTCCTTTCTGCTGTTCAACCGATGTTATCAGTAAGATTTATGAATTGAAATATATAGTTCTGATAGAACGCTTTTTTTTTTTTTTTTTCTTCAACTAAATTAACCTGTTCATGTTCTTAGTGATAATCAATTGAAAGCAAATGCTTCAGTGAAGCATTTGGTTGTTACCAGTGGAACAAATAAGCTAAGTTGTAATATTTGTTTATTTTGAACTTGGTAGTTGCATGAAGCTTTTAAAGCATCTAAATTTTATGTATTACTTAAGTGCAGTTATCTATCATAGATGGAAAAAAAATTACTTTTAAAATTAATGGCTCTTTTCCAAAAGGGAGCTATATCAATTACATGCCCTTGCTACACCTCCAAGAAAATTAAGATTTTATATATTAGTTTTATTAATAACTGAATTATATATGAACCAAACTGCCATCATAATAAAGACAAAATTAGGAAAAACTAAAAAATGTGTGATTAGCAGTCGTGTAAGATAAGGATGCTGCCTGTCACCGACGCTGTTCAATATATTTGCAGAAGAAATGATAAAAGAAGCATTTGATGAAAAGAAAAGAGGAATCACTATTGGTTATTAAGTGTTATATTTGGAGTATGACCTTATATGGATCAGAAACATGGAGAGTTGGGAAGAAAGAGGCTAAAATGTTGGAGGCATTTGAAATGAGGTTATGGAGAAAATAAAATGGATTGAAAAATTTACCAATGAAGAAGTATTACAAGGAGTTGAAGAAGAAAGGAATTTTAATAAAGCCCATAAGACCAAAGAAAGCATAACTGGTCAGGACATGTATTAAGAGGAGACAGCCTACTGAAAAGAATAATAGAAGGGAAAATTGAAGGGGAGCAACCAAGAGAAAGGAGACGACTAATGATGCTTGATACAATGGGCACAAGAGGATATCAAGAAATGAAAGAGGAAGGAAGAGAATTTGCTGAGATAACATTGAATCTGTCAAGAGACAGAACACTAATGATGATTATTTTACTGCCTTGAACTGGTATCCCCCACTCATGCTCATCTACTCAATTTATTCACGTCTTCGTGTAAGGCAACAACATCTGCTCTACTCCTCATAGTTCAGCCTAACTTTGCATTAAATGCAAAGTATCCTTATTCAAATCTTCCCCAATATCATTAACATATAGGTTAAACAACAATGGACCTAAAAGAAAATCCCCTGAGGCACAGCATCATCTGCAGCAGACATCAGATGAATAATTATGTTCTTCAGAACAGGTTATAAAGTTAAACATAAATCAACATAATCTCAAATCCAAATGTTTGGTTGTAAAGGGGAAAAAATGGAACTTGATTATTCCTGTGAGCATGTCATTAATACTATGGATCTGCTAAAGTTTTTTTTTTTATATAATATAGAAATCTTGCTCTAGAGATTTCACTTAAACTTTTTCAGGCCACTTCAGGCTGCTCATTAAACATGGCATCGATCTTGTACTAGGCTTCTTTGTCCAGGGGCCAGCAAGTATGAGATACCTTCCAACATTTAAGTTCACATAAATTGATATGCAGCAGTTTTATGTCCTGTATTTTCCATTTGGATTATATTAGTGTAGTCCTCTTGGACAGTTCAAAATTTCTTGGAAAATTTAGTTTTTCACTAAGAAATTTGGTTTAGTTTAGTTTTGCAGAGGAATTTCCTAACTCCTCTGCAAAGCCTTCAGTGATGTTGGCTTTGAAAAGGAGAGAGATGCTGAGCATCATTCTAATCATAGTGCTGTTTCAAAGGGTGCAAATCTAGGGAAAAGATGTGAGAAATATAAATGGAAAGAAAGAATAGGATGAAAGCAGTGGCTGTTAAAAAAAAAATTTCCATTGTAAAGGTTGGTATTTAATAGAAGGAAATTTATAATGTGAGTGCAGAGATGAAATATATGATAAAGTTAATTAAAAAAAAAAAGTTATCTTTACAAAAATAATAAACTTATCTCGCTAAGAAATATTCATTTCTAAGGCTCTTCTAACTGTATCAGTCTTACCTAGATCTTGGCTTCCTGTGGATCTTTCCTTTCTTATTCAGTTTAGCTTTAGGTTGTCTGAGGTTGTATGTATGTAGTCCAAAACTTGGAGATAGGCTAAAAAATCTCCAAGTTTTGGACTACACACACACACACACGTGTGTGTGTGTGTAAGCCAGACAGCAGGTGCACTTTCTCAGATGACTTAAAGTGCCTCACTACACTGACCTTTACAAAAAAAAAAAAAAAAGTCATCAGATAATGGCCAGAGTAACTTAAATGAAAAAGGCAGCATGAAATCATAATAGTTATATAGATATATAGGCCAGACCAGTGAGTGAATACAGTAATATGGAATATTTAGACTAAAAGTTTACATGTAAGAAGCAGATATTATATATAAGAATACTTTAATTGGCTGATGTAATTAATTTTTAATCTATCTGTTAGGAAGGAGAGGAGTGAATCTGGGCCATGTGGCCAAATAGCGAACACATCATCAACATAGCGAAGCCATTTGGTAGGTTTTTGTGGGGCTGAGTTTAAGGCTTTCTCTTCAAAAGTCTTCATAAAGAAGTTGGCCAAGGGTGTGGAAAGTGGTGAACCCATGGCTGTCCCCTCTATCTGTTTATAGAATTTTTCCTGCCAAACAAAATAGCCTGAGTTCATTGTAAACTGAAATAGGGCTGAGATATCAGGACGAAATTTAGCTTGGATTAGCTCTAAGGTTTCTTTGAGGGGGGACATTTGTGAATAAGGAGATGTCAAAACTGACCATTATATCATTATGTTGGACTGCAAGGTTTTCTATACTGGCTTTGAAGTGGGCTGAGTTTTTTATGTGTGATGGTGTGTTGCCAGTATAGTGTGAGAGCGCTTTGGCTAAATGCTTGGCTAGTTTGTAAGTGGGGGAATCAATGCCATCCACTATGGGACGTAATGGCACATTTTCTTTATGTATTTTGGGGAGCCCATATATGCGGGGGGGGTCTAGAGTTATATGGTTTCAGTCTGTTGGTAATCTC
Source organism: Typopeltis vanoorti (assembly GCF_054136105.1). Taxonomy (NCBI): domain Eukaryota; kingdom Metazoa; phylum Arthropoda; class Arachnida; order Uropygi; family Thelyphonidae; genus Typopeltis; species Typopeltis vanoorti. The sequence goes on along the minus strand of NC_143551.1, from coordinate 116,380,308 downwards.
CACAGGCCAAGAAGTGACCTTCTCAAGGAGCCTATTGAGTTTTCTAATTTGAGAGTTGGTGGGATTGTATTCAATAGGGAGGTAAGTGGATCGATCTAGTAGTAAAGCTTTGAGCTTACCTGTGTAGTCATTAAGATCGAGTACCACAGTGGTGTTCCCCTTATCCGCTTTGGTGATCACGATTTCTTTGTTTTTCTTCAATTCTTGTAGTGACTTGTATTCACTAATGGATATGTTGAATTTTGGAGGTTTTGCTTTTTTGAGAACACAGGCTACATCCAATCTAATATTGTTGGCAATGTGGTTTGGAAGGTGGCGAATCCTGCGTTCAATTTGGATCATTAATTCCTCGGCCGGTAATTTCTTAGGAGCAATGGCAAAGTTGTGACCATGTGACAGAACGTTGAGTGCTTCAAGATAACTGAAGAAAGGTTGACTACAGTGTTGGTTTGTAGTTTAGGTTTGGACGCTGAGTTCTTTATTAATTTTTCAAACTTGTTGATATGTCGGCTCTGTATTCGTTCGAATTCTTTATTAGCCGCCGTACACGAGATGTCAGGTAGGACTGACCAAAGCTCGTGATTAAGCGTATGTGAAAGCTCATTTTCTAGCGCTCAAATAGCTCTGTTTATGTCGGCTAGGGAACCGCGTGTAGCGGTAATTTGCTCCCGAAGTAACTTTTGCAGAAATATTTCGGAAGGAATTTGCTCCCGAACCGCTACACGCGGTTCCCTAGCCGACATAAACAGAGCTATTTTAGCGCTAGAAAATGAGCTTTCACATACGCTCAAATACGGAGCCGACATATCAACAAGTTTGAAAAATTAATAAAGAACTCAGCATCCAAACCTAAACTACAAACCAACACTGCAGTCAACCTTTCTTCAGTTATCTTGAAGCCTGAAGCACTCAACACTCTGTCACGTGGTCACGTATTTCATACTTTTTGCTGCAAAAAGTATGAAATACGAAAGAAAAGAGTAAATCTTTATAATTCATTTACTATGGGCAGTCATGGCAGTGGTGTGATTAAAATACTTCAGAATAAACACGAAATTTAAATCGATTCTGTATAGGACATGTCTCAGATAATTTTGCAGTGCTTAAGAAATAGAATTATTATTATTGAAATATGCACTCTACAAGAATCTGTTTTCAAGTCGAGGTTATAAAGGTTGCAATCCTGCTAGAATTAATTTTATGGATTCGACAATATTACCTTATTTCTTTTTCATGTGTGGGAGAAAAATGGTAAAATGTCACTCTTATAATTATATGAGATGTTATGTTGGCAAATATAGCAAGAAAATAATCATGCACTTTCTTTTCAAACCACAAAGAAAGAACATTGCATTGTAAATTCACCCAATGGGGAAAAAAAAATACTAAACATTTTTCTTCTTAATATTATTATCTGGTTTTTTTTTTTTCTTGTAGTATGAAGAAGAAATCACTGCACATTTTAAAAAGACACTTTCTTCTAGTTTATGTTGAAGTAGCTATACAGTTACTACTATTTTACACTAAAATGTATGAGTATGTTCCCAAGTGATTTAAGTTTGTAACAATTGTCTTGTGAATGAATCTGATAATAAATTATCTGAAATATCTGCAGATTGAATAGGTGATAACCCCCCAAAAATTGAAACAATTATTTATTAATTATATACTTATATTTTTTTCTATAATAAAAGTGAAACTGTGATTATTATAAATTAAGAAATTATTTTGGCATAAATACCATATCAGACTTCATATTGGAGACTTAATGGATTGTATACAGCACTCAGAAAGGATTAAAACAGAATTTAATACTTCCTATATATTTCATCTCAGTAAATGAGACAACTTCAGGGATTACAAAAAACTAATGCAACATAAAAACAAATAACACACAATACTAAGCCCAACCACATGGGTGACACTAAAGTCCTATCTAGGTGGAGCACCCTCTAAGGGCGGTTGCAGGTGGCCTGGAATGTAAAGTGGGACCTCTGGTGATAAGTGTTTACCAAATGTTAGGAAGCTTAATGCAACTATATTTGTTGATTTCTGACAGCTGCTGCTGATTCTAAGAATAGTCCCCCTATTTTGAATTTGCTGTGGTAGAGCATGGTGGTTTTTTCCATGAGATCCTGTGGGTTGTATCCAAAACATGGTCAGCCAGGCCTGACTGACCATAGTCATGTTTGCAGATGTATGACTTATGTTCCTCCAGGCGGATAGTGGCTGATCTGCCTGTCTGTCCAAAGTATGCCAGTTTACAGGAACAGGGTACTTTATAGACTCCAGGCACTGAGAGAGGAGGGGGGGGGGCTGATCTTTTGTAGAGCGGATCAGGGTAGCAAGTTTGCAGTGGGGCTTAAATGCTGTGTGTAGGTTGTACTTTTTTAAAATCTTGGCTATTTTTTCGGATGTGCCACAGATGTAGGGTATGGTGATGGCATTTCTAAACTCTTTCTGAAGAGAAGACCGAGGGAAGGGGGAGGACCTGATTATTTTTTTAATACTGTGATCGCTGTAGCCATTAGAGAGGAAAGTGTTGTGTATGTGGTCAAGCTCAGTTGTAAGGGCAGTTCCACTGGAACAAAGATTGTGGGTGCTCTTGGTAAGAGTTTTAATAATGCCATATTGTTGAGCGTGGTTGTGGTGGCAGAGTTTGTGAATGTATCTGCCTGTGTGAGTAAGTTTTCTATATACAGTGAAGGAAAGGTTAGTTACCATTAGAAAGGTATGTTACTAAGGTGTCTAAGGAAGGAAATTATTGTTATTTTCCTTTTCCATTGTAAAATGGATTCTGGATATAGTCTGTTGAGATGACTGAGGAAGGAGTCTAATGTGTCTGGGCCATGAAGCCAAATAGAGAACACATCATCTACATATCTTAGCTAGATTTGTAATCCCTGAAGATGTTTCATTTACTGAGAAGAAATATATAGGAAGTATTAAATTCTGTTTTAATCCTTTCTGAGTGCTGTATACAATCCATTAAGCCTCCAATATGATGTCCTCACAGCACTTAAGCCTCTACACACGGATACTATATCAGACTATAAAAGAAATATCAATATTTCTGTTGAGGATGTGTGCTAATCAAAAATTGAAAACAAAACAAGATATTGCTGATATATTCTACACTACAGCTCGAAGGCACTTTAGTCTGCCCTCTGTCTTCAGTCTTTTCCTCGAGCTGAGAGGATGATTATGAAGTATTTTGTAAGACAGATTATTTCAAAAATAGCAACCAACAGTAGTAGAAGTAGTAATATTTAGAACTTTTTTTAAGAAAAAAAGAAAAAAAAAACATTACTGAACTTTCTGTTTTGTGACATGCATATAAACAGTTTTACATGGTGAAAAATATAGCATAGTATTTCTTAAAGCTTAGAGAATAATTTCAACAGTTGGTGGAATAATGGCAAAAGAATTATTCGGAATTAGAAGTAACTTCTTTGACAGAACAATATTATCTTTTTTCTTTGATCAAAACGGTTAAATGAAGTAATAGATTTTGAATACTGCTTGTGAAAACTTTCAAACCAGTAAATCTTCACAATGAGCATAAATTCTGAATCAGTTCATATAGGACATCTTTCATATATTTTCACCATATGTACAGCGTTAACCACTGGATATTATAGCATCCTACAAAAAAAAAAAAAAAAGTTGCAATTTTAAGCAAAAGATGAAGCCTAAGAGTCCCTGACAAAATATCATTAGATATAAATTTTTGATATTAAAAAAGTCTCGCAATCGGAAACTGAGTAATTCAATTAAACATCATTTGTTGTTCATAAAAAAAAAAAAAAAAAAAAAATTGTTTCAAACAGTGAAGTGTTGCAATCCTTATAAAGGTATTTTGCAAATAAATAAATAAATGATCAACCTCTATTCTCTTATCAGTCAGTATCACATCTGGCATTGCAATGTCACCCCTAGATGGTACATGGTACACCCTTGCAAAGTTCTTACTCAGTAATTCAACTATTTGGTTTGGTTTTGTTACCTCCCCACCATCAGTACTTTTTAGTCATCCTTCCCTAGTTATTCCTCCTTTTACTTTCTGCATAGCAAAAGAATTCCTTAGGGTTTCTTTTAGCTTCATCAACTGGCTTTCTCTCATAACTAGATTTGGTCTTTCTTACCATACTGGTCATCCTTCTTGCCTGTGCCTTACACTGCTCGTGGGCATGCTGATCACCATTTTTTTTTATAATCCTTCCACAACCTTTTCTTTGTGTTCAACTCCTGCTTAATGAAACTATTTATCCATGTAACTTGTTCCTGGTCTATTCTTCTGACTCTAGTTATATATTCAGACACTGCTTTCTTCAAACACCTCTTAACCACCACCTGTGCACCAACAACATCTCTTCCCCTCCAAATTCTTAGCCATTGCTCTGCTGAAAGCTCTCTTCTCAGCTTGTCATAATCACTGCTTTGTAATTCCACACATATCCCTTCTTAATGGAAAATTCTGCATGTCTGGCATTCTACCAGGTCAAGACTACATGATCACTTTTTCCAAATGGAGGCAACATAGCTATATTGGTTAGTGTTAAATTCTCTGATCCAATGATCAGATCTAGCACTCTTGAACTATGTGTACTCTTCTCCGTTACATGTTGCCTCAGGTAATTATTTCTTAGGCAGCTGTATAAATTTCATTTCCTTTCCTGCCTGTGACCATTCCTCCTCCCACTCACTAATAGTTGAAATCCCTCAATAATAATTACTTGACCTGTACTCATCATACTAATTTGTGAATGCATGTCATCTACATTCTCCTGTATACCCTTGGATTATAGCAGTAATCAATTGCATATATTGTCCTGGTGGCCTTTATCTCACACCAGATAGCTTCAAATGAACTGTCCCCTGATATACTTCTTCTTTTTTCCAGCTTTAATTCCTCTTTCATTATCAAACCCCCTCATCCCATCCTGTTCCTTCTGTACTCTCTGAAGACACTATACCCTTGCATTCTATTTCTGTGACCATGTCATCCTCAGTCAACCACATCTCACTAATGCCTATAACTATTGGCAAGTTGTTTTAACCAATGCCCCCAAACTCCTCAGCCTAATTTAGAATACTTCTTGCATTAGTATACATAAATTGAAATACTCCCTTCATCCCACAACCTCTTATACCTTGTGTTACTTAGCACCCCAGGTTAAAATTAACCTGGGGTGCTATATTTTGTGTATCTTGTAATTATCTCCCTTATATACTAACCTCTAGGTTGCTTGGACCCACGCTCATCTGTTCTCCTCTAAAAATTCTAGTTTCCCTGGCTTTATACTTTTGAACTCTCACTGAAAAATGCTTTCTCAATACTTCTGATACCAAATCCATTTAGATGCAAGCTATCCACCTTATATAAATCCTTCATTCCACTTTCTCACTCTTTTTTATTTGCATGCACTAGCAACGCTTTCATGTCTTCTGACATACCACACATTAATAATGTAATGTGACTTTACCTTAATATGATGACCTTAATAATGTAGTGTTACTGTAGCTTACTATATATTGCTGTGGTGTACCAGTGTGTGTTCTTGAAGATAACCTTAATATAAAGGTCAAGGCCTAAACTTTTAATATTGTTAGTTTTTATCTCAACCAGAGCTGCTGCAAGCAGGTGTGCAAGTTGTGTGCTGCACAAAGGCATAATAAAAGGGAAGGGAGAGGGGTGCAAAATTAAGTTTTAAAAATTAATTTTCCATTCCAGACACCACACTATCCACTTGTTCATTTATCAGATTTCATTTCATCCGAAATAAGTGCTATATATCAATTCAGAGAAGCTGTATGAATCGCACAATCTGAAACTATCAGCACCGCTGACATCTTCCAGTGAGCATATTGTTGCAGTTCTGGGAAGCTCAGTCTAACAAGTACAAACTAATCCGAGTCTCCTTCTATGCAGATACAAATCAATACTGTTCTGTCTTTCTGTTGCTTCTCTAAGTTAAAACTTTGTAGTCATCCAAACACAATATTGAATTATTGGAATGTTCGTGATAATGGCTGTGTGAAGGATTTCATTGCTGTACATGAGTTGCTCATGATCGGAGCTCTCTGTTATTGTATTTTTGAAAGTATAGTCAGATTTTCAAGAACAATAAGTAAAAAAAAATACAAGTTTTTTTTGTTTTGATAAATCTGTTTTCACATTTACATTTGTTTAAAACCTTTATATACATTTTTATCAAGGAAACACCAAACAACTTTTTCCACAAAAGTGCTATACATGTCAGCAGCAGTACTGATTTCAACCAGTAGTTGATTTCATAAATCAATATGAGCATAGTTGTGAAGGTTCTTCACACTTATGTTTACTCATCAGTATATGATTAAAACAAGATTATAATTTCTGGTCAAGTACAATATACATTGTAACCGAGTGGAACATTTTTCCCCGACTGCAGTAGCAAATTGTAGACTACTTGGTATCTTAGGTGTAATGGTAAAGATATTGTAAAAGTTGATGAAAGAGATTTTAGGAATGGATGAATGATATCCAGTGAGGGGGGGGGGGACAGCATGGATGGCTTTAAGGATATATCATGGCATGGCATGCCTTAGTAATTCTATTTTTATAATAGATGGCTGACTTGGATAAAGGAAATGGCCCCACCATAATACTAAATTTTATGAAGGTATTTGACAGGATGCCACATCTCTCTCATCTACAAATTGGAACAAATGAGGATGGATATGTTGACCTGCAGAATCCAGTAAAAAGCAGATGATGTCATAGGTACTTGGACAACTACTGTTTATTTTGTATGTAAATGATATAGGAAATAAGGAAAATATTCAGTTGTTTGCTTTTGATGCATAATTGGGTAGTTAATCAAGGTGATGCAGAGAGTTTGCAGGATGACTTAAATAAGTTGACAGTATAGACCAAAGAAGTGCCAGTTTAATGTGAAAAGTGTCAAGTTATGCATTTTGGGATGACAAGGTTCAAACTTTAATTGATGGAATACTCCAGGAAATGCAATAGATAAAGCTAGGGATGTTGCTGGATAGGAAGTTGAAGTTCAAGGGCATATTACATAGGTAACTCAACAAGAAGAGATAAGGAAATTATTTTTCCCCTTTGTAAAGCCACATCTGGATTACTTTACTCAAGTAATCTGGTCACCCGAATTTCTTGGAGATGAAGTACAGGTAGGTATTCAAAAATCCGGCAACCTCCGGACCTGAAGGGTGCCGGATTTCGGATGGTTATATATGCTGTATATTTTTAACAGAAAATGACTACCTATACAGTCCTTTAAAGAAAGAAAATTAAACACTAAATGAAAAGCTTATGAAATTTTAATGTTCACCAACTAAATATAATGGAATTTTAGTTCAACTGAATAAAATAGTTCCTCGGAATTTTAATTAATAAAATGTTGATGGTGGTGACAGCACATCTGGTTGACTTGAAGTTAATGGCAGTGGATTATCCAGTGTGGACACCACTGCTGCTTTTTCCTGCTTCCTAGCTATTTTCTTGAATACATCCTGCAGTGTCTGCTGCTTCATATATTTGGGTCTTTCTCTAATAAGTTTATCTTGGAGCAAGTAAACATTCATGATTTCTTGTTCACTTACAAAACTTCGTTGCTCTAGTCCAGTCAGCAGTTCAGTTGTCAACATAATTAACCTGTCAATAGAGATTCTTTCTCTCACATCTTCCTCATTTTCATCACTACCTGTAGAGGCATTTCTCTCCAGACTTTTAACCATATCTACAATTTTAGAATTGTAGATATGGTTAAAGGCACATTATCATCGACATTCATCCATTCCATTAAAACATCTTCATTTATCCTTGATGAAAGCTCCTTGGCATCAGGATTAGTTACATCTTTAACATAAGCAAGAAGTTCTTGTATAAGCTGCTTTTGGGAACCCTAAACCCTGCAATATTATTTTCAGTATCTTTTAGAATGAGAAGTAAACATTAAACTTGGCCACAATTTATGCCATCCATTTTTCAGTGTTGATATTTTCAGACTTCCACGCTTTGGAAACACAGTATACTGCATCCTTAATGTTGAATTCTTTTATGAACTTCTGTACTGGGGTGCCTGAATTAACTAAACTCACTAGGCGCCTCATTAACAGGGATCGATACTTACACTTCATAGAATGTATAATACCATTTTCCTGTGGTTGAATTAGTGATGTGCAGTTGGGTGGGAGGTAGACAACAAAAACATTATCTTTCACTAGAAGATCGGCTTTTGGATATGCCGAACAATTGTCTAAAATAAGAAGTATCTTGCAATTAGGGTCTAATCCAACCGAGTTACAGTGAGCCCTAGCCTCAGGAACAAAAAGTTTTGAAACTAATCCAGTGTAATATCAGTGGTAACCCACCCCTTCTTGTTGGTACGGTAATGGACAGGAAACTGTGTCGTACTCTTGAAGGCCCTCGGATGTAAACTTTTTCCGATAACGAGCAACTTGCATCTATGGGTACCCGCAGCACATTACGGTGATGCGATCCTTCGAAGCTTTAAACCCCGATGGCGATTCTGCATCCTTAGTTGTTAGAGTTCTTTTTGGCGTACATCTCCAAAACAAGGTGGTCTCGTCAGCATTGTACACTCTTTCAGGACTTAAATATTCATCACTAACTAACTTTGCAAATTCATTCACATATGCACTAGCCGCATCTTTGTCTGCTGAACATTTTCCCCATGCACTGCACAAAACTGTAAGCCATGTCGTGACTTGAAACAATGCAGCCAACCTTCTGAATATTCACACTTGTGTTGCAATCCCAGCTCTTCATGAAACATTTTGGCTTGTTCCTTTAATAAATCACCAGAAATTTCCACACCTTCACTTACGCGAAAATTAAACCAGGTTATGAGAATTTGGTCCAGTTCCGAACTTTTTCCCTCCATCATTGACTTCCTTACAAACATTTGCTTTTTTTTTTTGATACACTGTCAGAATAGAACTTTAACAGTTTTTTTTTCTGTTTTTTTAATATCATACACTGTTGAAGAGCCAATGTCGTATGTTTCACAAATGGTTCGCACAGACATGCCGCTATCAAGTTTTTTTAGCACTTCCACTCTCTCTGCGCTCGACAACACACGATGTTTACGTTTTACACCACCTCTTTTCTTTGCTGAATCCATAATGGGGCTATATAGCAGCAAATAAATGATAAAATGAGAAGGAATAAGCAGGCTATCACAATGCTTATCAACTACAGCGCCATCAAAACATAAACAGAAAACAGTGGCACGGCAATGCAATAAATTTGAAAATGCACGCTCCGAAATCTATGCTGGAGATCTGAAGGAACCGGATTATCGATAGCCAGATTTTTGAATGCCTACCTGTAGTGGAAAGGATCCAGAAAGCAAGTGACTATTCTTTATGTTTTTCATGTTAATTAAAAGAAACCACTCATGGCACAAGTATCTGTTAAAGAACAATCAGCCTATGGCTTGCAGGGTGTAAAGTACAACATGATGAAAAAGCATTTGGAATACTTAAGGCATGTGGCTGTAATTTTGAAAAAAAATTGTCTGAAAATGTAGGTAAGAAATAAAAAGTGCACATCTTAAGCATTACAACAGCAGTGGGGGGAAAAAAATGAAATTGGACTGTATGGAAATATGTTGTGATCTATTTTCTCTCCTCGTCAAACTCTCCAAAATTGTAAAAATTCTGTGAATTCACCAAATAATTACCACGATAATAAGATGCCAGGAGAAATCTCAATAATTTTTTCCATCTGAAGGATAGGATAACCAAATATGTCGCTTTCCAAAATGCAAACTTATGCTGCTTATTTAATTTCATTTTACGTGGAATGTTGTCCCTTGTTTGTTTGTTTGGATGTAGTTGACATCCTGAACAAATCTAAATTCTGTTTTAAGTTATCAAACCAGATAATTACTATAACTAATGCTGATAAGTGTAATGGTACTGTCGTAATAAATCAGACTGATATGACAATTCTAGTTAAGGTTACACATTGTAATCGCACTAAAATACAAACGTTTGCAGGTTATTTTTGGACAAAGGTTCAAGCTTAAAAATTTTTTTCAATAATTTTATCATATCTCGTATATATGGGATACAACAAAACCACTTACGAACTTGCTAAAACAATTTGCAGAATCACTAACTTCCCTCACAGGTATTTCCTTCAAGATGGTTGAAAGAAAAAAAAAAGTTTAGCATTCCACATTGGAATTTCGGAACTCATTTGAGCATATGTTTGGATCTGGAATGCCATGTTTAGAAGCATGTACCTGTCCGTTTTAGTGATATGCCCTAATAAGTCAGTAAGTGGTTAATAGTGCTATATTGTGTTAGAGAACATTTCCTTTGTGTGAGAGCCATTCTAAAAAGGAAAACACCAGAGGTCAGGTTAGGGTAAATGATTAACAAGCATTTAGATTAATCTTACTTTTGTATAGTGCCATGTTGTGTATCTTATACATATGTATTTTTCCTCAATGACCTCAATATAGAGGTCGAAACAGCAAATATTACTTTCTTAATGTTAAGTAAAGTAATTCTTCTAATGCATGTTGTGTCTTCATAAATTCTTCACTATGAATGCTGGCCACCGTGTAACCTTAAAAAACAGAACTAAAAAGGAAAAGTTGATAAATAATAAGAATAGGAAGAGCAGTACAAAAAACTACTTTTATGGAAAATATAATTTATTACATTTTTTTTTTCTTGTTCTTCTTGTTCTGCAACATGTCCTTCCTGCATTTTTAAGGTCTGACAGCTCTTCTTTCACAACTCCCACCACATGCTCGACATCTTATTGTCAACTTCTAACACCAGCTCTTTAGCACTATAGAGTTTGGTTATATCTCTTGCAAGGCTTTGTTGAATCTTTTGGATATATATTTTGAGTAGCATCTTCCAAAAAAAAAAAAAAAAAACTGCTGTCACTTCATTCCATGTTACATCAACATTCTTTATAGTGCAAGATATATTCCTTTCAAAAGTCTCTGAGAGTTTCTTATTCCCAATAGCAGCAACAGTGTGAGCAAAAGTATTATTTTAAATAATATGCATGAAGGTAGCGGTAATACCTTGATTCCATGGGTTACAGAAGTGAATTGTTTTCAGTGAACTTGTTAATGGGATGGCTGTCAAGTATGAGTGGTCATAAGTTGCATACATCATAAGTCGAGGATTGACTTCATATCTAAAGGGATCATAATTTCATATACCAAAATATAGAGGTTAAACTTTCAAAACCTAAACATCACATTGTTTATTTGCCTTCTGTCGTGGCTTGCTGCTATGGCTGGATATAATGCTATATCTACGAGCTTGGCTAACTTACAAAATTTCACATTGAAAAACACTTTGACTACATTGTGCTTAGTTTCTTTAGCAAGAATTGACCCTAGGTTGCTTCCATCCTGAGGATGCATTTTGTATCAGGTACATTAGAGGCATGTTACACTGGACAAGCAGTATGTAGAATTTGTAGGATTTTAAATGCAACTTCTGCATTCATTCAATCTCAGTATCTTCTTGAATCTTGCTCCTGCTGATGAGACCCTAATAAATGTCAAAACTAGTCTTGATTAGTGACCTTTTTCCATAATTCATAGCAAATATAAAAATCTGAAGGGATCTATTGTGCATTATGGGATACCAAGTAAATGATATGAGGTAAATAAGAATATAATTTCTTAGCAAGTTTAATTTAATTTGTATTCAGGTGTATTACCATATCAACGTTCTCTGGCTCATTCAAGTTGTAGTAATTGGACAAGTGTATAATTTCTTGTAAAGCATAATGCTACATTAATTTCAAAATCAAACTTCAAGCCTGTTTAATGAGTTCAATTGCCACTTTGCACTATCAGTATTATGGGACAAATTACTTCACAAATCTCAGTTCATTGCCATAGTTATTTTAAGATTGAGAAATAATTTGTGTGTATGTGGGGGGAGAGTTCTTCATTCTTTGGAACAACTCTCCCAAAAATCAATCAATAGGCTTTAAATGACTTCAGTTGTTTTAGATGTAGATTTATATATTTGCTGTGTATTATGGAAATACTGCTGCTGGTTTGTTCAAAAAATAACAGTCTGATAGCATTATTTAAACTTTAATAATCTGTCATGATACCAAACAGTGTCAAGTAATCAGACAGACTACTATTCAGTCAAATATTAATCAACTCCTTTTCCTCTAAAACATTAGCTACATTATTAAACTTTTTTTTTTTAATAATCCTGATTTCAGTTTCACATTTTCTGTTAATTCTTGATTATTTTTGTATATATAAAATAATGAAAGAAATTTAAAAACAAATTGTTTATTTTAGCAAATCTGTTTTGTTTTTGTTTTTTTTTTCCTTTTCATCTTGCACAGAAAGTGGTGTTGATATACAGAAAACTCTGGCAGCCAAAACTGGCAAATCAACTGTACCTCAGGTATTTGTTAGTGGAAAACTTGTTGGTGGTTGTGATGATACCATGGCAGCCCATAAAAGTGGTAAACTAATTAAGCTGTTGGACTCATCTGAAGCTTATGATTATGATCTTATAGTTATTGGTGGTGGCTCTGGTGGTCTTGCTGCTTCTAAGGTATGGAAAGTTATTTATTATTCATAAATTTTCATTGCTAGTTGAAGTTTTTTCTATATTTTAGAATTTGTTTTTAAAGTTTTGCATTAGAGTTTAGAATTATTTCTTGAATAGCTACTGTGATTACTAAATAGTAATAGATAAAATATTTCCTTGTATGTGTATGCAACTCATTTTCACACCTATTAATTTTGCCTAGCACTCTCCATTGCTTTTGACATACTTACAAATCACAACTCAGTGTACAAAATAGAAATCTCTTTCTAGTGAGTATTTTCACATATACCTCATAAAGCCCCTTTGAACAAACTTCTTGGGTACTATTCTTATTTTGTGCATTGGTGCCATGTGCCACACTGTTATCACAGTAATCAATATTTACTAACCATCTATGGTAAGCCAAAGCTTACATATTGTAGAGCGATAATTTTTTTTTAAACAAAAGCAGATTTTTGGAGCATTCTTAATCATCTTTCATACACTACTTTGAAGCCCTTTCAAATATCAAAACCTGCTTTCATAGATGTAAAAAAAAAAAAATACTTCAGAGAGAAAAGAGCTTTACAAGGAAAACTTTTAGAAGAGAAGTTGAAGTAAGCTGTGTGCAACTGGCTATTGCAAGAGATTTCTATTTTTCCAGCGGTGGAGTACATTCTCTACATACAGGACTGCAGATATTCTTAAATTCTCTAAAAGTTCAGATTTGGTGCAAATTTTTTGCATGGGATCATAGAAATTTCTTTCTACAGTAATTTCTCTTATATTGTTGAGTTCAAAAAAGTGTAATATGATTGTAAGTGATCTTATCATAGAATAAATATTAGACACTTCTCCTCTATAGTAATGTATTTATTATTATTATTATTTTGGGCAACTCCAGGGAGTCCTTAGACTCATCGAGGGAGGCCCTAAACATCATGTCCACACAACTATATGACATTCTCACATTATCTATCATACCTTGTCTTGAACTTGCTTCCGTCATAGCACCCACAACAGACTCTGGCAGCTTATTCCACTAATTTACCACTCTAAAAGTAAAGAACCCAGCTCTAACACCCCCTGTGCTAACCACACTCTTGCCCAGCTTCCATAGGTGTCCCCTAGTTCTCCCACCACCAGTCCTGATCTCAAAAATATCCTCTGAATTAATCCTATAGAATCCCTTTAGCAATTTGAATATCTCAATCATATCTCCCCTTTTCCACCTATCAACTAGTTTCTGCAACCCACAAATCTTCAACCTGTTCTCATATGGGTCATTCCATAGACCTGCTATCATCTTAGTCAGTCGCCTCTGGATCCTCTCCACCTCCTCCCCGTCAAGAAGGAACCAAAGTGACCAAATCTGGGCACAGTAGTCGAGATGAGGTCTTATCAAGGCTCGGTACAGAGGTACAATAACTTGGTTGTCTCTGCTCGTCAAGGTATTTTTCAACAACCAAGTGAGTTGATGAGCTGATTTTGCTACGTTTGCAATGTGCCCCCCTAAACTTCATCTCCCTATCCACCAACACTCCCAAGTCCCTGGCCTCATCAATCTCCTGGAATACAGTTCCACCAGTGTGGTATACTGCTGCTAATCTTTTCACCCCAAAATGCATAACCTTACATTTTGTCACATTAAATTGACATCCATTCCCTTTAACCCAGAACTCCAATCTATCCAAGTCATCCTGCAAAATTTTGACATCTTCTGCATTCGCTATCTCTCTGCCCAACTTTGCATCATCAGCGAACAAATGAACTGTTCCACTTAGATCCTTCCCTATATCGTTAATGAACAGATTAAACAGCAGTGGTCCAAGAACAGAACCCTGTGGCACACCACTAGTCACAGGCCGTCTTTTGGACTCTACTCCTGAATAAACTACTCTTTGATATCTCTCCATCAACCACCCACCTATCCATCTCACCAACCCTATATCCATTCCCATATGTTGTAATTTATGGATTAGAATTCCATGTGGTATCCTGTCAAATGCCTTTGCCAGGTCCAGCAGTATCACTGTAAACCCATTACCCTTATCCAGTTCAGCCGTCACCTTGTTATAAAACTTGAGCAAGTTACTGAAGCATGATCTATCCTTCACAAAGACATGCTGTCCGCTGTACAGTATCTCATTTTCATCAATCCATTCTTGTATTTTTCCCTTGACTACTTTCTCCAAGACCTTGACAAGGACTCCTGATATGCTGATCGGTCGGTAATTTGCAACCATAGTCTTGGATCCTCCTTTATGCATTGAAACTATTTTCCCCTCTTTCCACACCTTCCGGACTAAACTAGACCCGACACTCAGATTAAACAACATGGTCAGGCACTGATAATTCCTTAGGCACTTCACGCAAGACTCGTGCCGGTATATCATCCAATCCCACAGATATATTCACATTAAGGTTCTGTAATAGACTATTCACCTACTTCATTCATCACAGTTCCCGTATAAACTAATGGTTCCTTCATTTTTTCAATGTCACCACCTGGATGATATACTTTTGCAAAGTGCGTGCTCAGTAACTCCACTATGTTGACTGATTCAGTGACCTCCTTACCATCTTCATTTCTTAAAATCATTTTGCTGTGTACAGTTTTTTTCTTGCTTGCAGCATATTGAAAGAACTGTTTGGAATTCTCTTTAGCTTACATAGCTAGTTTCCTTTCATAATCCGCTTTTGCTTTTTTTACCACACTCGTTACCCTTCTAGCCTGCACTTTATACCATTCGTGTGCCTGCAGGTCACCCCTTTCTTTAAATTCCCTCCACAGTTGTTTCTTTTTTTGCAGCTCAAGCTTAATGGTGTTATTCATCCATTTAACCCCTACTTGTTTTACTATTCGGACCCTAGGTATACAATCAGCCATAACCTCCTGTAAATGCTTCTTGACCACTTCCCATGCTCTATCGATGTCCAGCCCTTGCAGTTGTACATGCCATGGCACTAATCCAAGCAATCTCCTAAGCATGTCGTACTTGCCAGCATGGTAATTCCATATATACCCTGTCTTAATCGAAAATTCCACACCTTTAGCCACCTCCCAGGTCAAGACCTTATGATCACTCTCACCAATAGGTGGCAATATGATCATATTCATTATCGTCAAATTCTGAGATGCTATTACCAGGTCAAGCACTCTCACTCCCCTAGTATTTTCAATTACATTCTGTCTCAGATAGTTATCCCTTAATAATTGAATAAAATCCATTTCCTTTCTGACATGTGTCCTCCTTCCAATCAATGTTACCATAGTTGAAATTCCCCATAATAATTACCTTCCTTCCACTCATTTCATCAATTTGTTTATGCATACTATCTCCACCATCTATTCCATCACCTGGTCTATAGCAGCACCCAACTGTATATTTTATTCTGCCAGTCTCAATCTCACACCAGATAGCCTCAAATGAGCTCCTTTCACTATCCTGCGATACAACTTTAATTCTCCTTGGCTGCAGTTCATCAGCTATTATCAATAACACCCCCCCCCCATTTTATTCTCTCTGTCCCTCCTAAACACACTATAACCTACACATTCTATCCCACTAACTATATCATCTTCCGTCAGCCATGTTTCACTAATGCCGATAACTTGTGGCCAGGAAGAGCCAATCAATGCCAAAAATTCTTCCTCCTTGTTCCTAATACTCCTGGCATTAGTATACATGAAATGCAGTGATCCTTTTGTCCCACCCTTATCTTGATGCGTTATTCTAAATGTCCAATTTCCATTTTTTTGTCCTTATTGCTGGCTCGGGTACATTATATATATTCTTACACTTAACTGTCTCACTGATGTCTGCATATCCACTCCCCCCTCCCTCCTTGATAGTTCTAGTTTCCCTGGTTCTGCACATCCATTTTCACTTCATTCAGTGACACTTTTTCCAGTCTCCGCACACCAAGTCCATTCAAATGCAGGCCATCCATATTGTATAAATCCTTTCGCCCATCAAACGCATTCCACACTTCCACGAATTCCACACCACACCGTCTGCATAACCTGCGCATAATGTCATTTGCGATTATGGCCCTCCTCCTAAACTCCTCTCTCTGATACCGCGGCAACAGACTCGCCATTCTAACTCTGTCACTCTTTTTTTTCATTACCTTTAACAATACTTTCAAGTCCTCTCTCATAAAAAATTTATCTCCTTTCAATTAATTCGTACCCACCACAACTATCAATTCTTTCACCCTCTGTTTTTGCGCTCTAATACTCTCACTTACATCCTTAAATTTCGCACTCGGTAAGTACGATTTAGTTAAACTCCCAGCTATCACTCCTCTTAATAATGAGTCACCATACAATACTCTTTCCTTCATTTCAGAAACTCTCCCACTCTTATGCTGTTTATTTACATTAGCCGAATCACTCTGGAAAAAGTTTTGCAGGTGCTCTAATTGCCACTGCGCATTTTGTATCACTGCACGCAACCTAGCGATCTCACTTCCTACAAATAATTCCTCATTTTTTTTATCATTCAAACCATTTTCTCTCTCTGTATAGTTGCTTTCACTCTTTCTTAGATCACCGCTCTCATTGCCATCTTGTACATCACAATTCCCTATCAAGCCACTATTTTCACTCACATTCTGGCAATTCTGGCTTTCTTCAACCATAACTATCTCACAACCTGACACGTACTTCAACTCCTCACTTTGCTTACACTTTTTGCACATTCTCCCACCACTATCACTTTCAATCCAAACTCCAGCCTCATTCAGAAATGCATACATCCCACATTGGACAAACTCTCTCACATTATAGGTTTTGAACAATGCCGTCGTATTTTTGGACGCCATTATCTTACGTCGCATTGCCGCCATATTCAAATCTATGAAACGTATCATTAAATACTAAATTAAATAACTGAATTCACGCCAAAATCACGCAGACACAACAACCTACCAAAATTAGACAACATTATTACATTATGATTTTAACCTATATTCTAATTTTCACTCAAAATTATACTTAGTTTTCGGGAGCTCTCTGAAAACACAACCGACCGTCTAGCCCTCTAGCGAGCGGTGATTTAATTCAACTTCACTCAGAATTTTTGTATAAACTGGGATAAAATAACTTTTTTTAAATGATCAATGTTTTTTTGCATCCAGCATTAGAACTTTATTAGTATTATGGAATAGAAATTCTCTTATAAGATCTAATGAAAAAGGTAAAACTTCTGTTAATCAAATCCTCATGTTACAAAATCATGATATATCTTATGTTACAATGAAACTAAGTTATATGCTTGAGGAGAGAATATGAAGTAATTCAGCATTTTCTGGGATAACAGGCAGGTTCAGGGGATGTATTAATTTTTCAGTCAAAATCAAGTCTAAGTGGAACTTGGGTAGAAGTTTTCTACCCAAGATTTTCATCCACTTTTCAAACCTTGGTTTGGTTCAACAGAAGATGTTTCGTAGCAGTCAAAGACAAAAAAATCTAGGCTTGCAATAAGAATCACTTCATAGTCAGCCTAAAAACAATCATCAGTAAATCTAAATCTGACCTCAAAGGAGAATAGCAGAAAACTCTAGCCTGTCCAAATGCCAACCCTGCTTTCTGATTCCTTGCAAAGGTTATCAGACAACCTCTGCTCACCTGCACCTACACCCTCTCTTTCATTCAGATGGCAACACTGTTACAGCAATGAAACTAAGTGCATGAGGAGAGAATAGGAAGTAATCAGTATTTTCTGGGATAACAGGCAGGTACAAGGGATGTATTAATTTTCAGTCAAAACAGTATTGCACCTAAAGATAAAGCTCACCTACTGCAACACTTTTCCTCCAAGTTCTGCATAGATGATCAAGGCAAATCACCTGCTACCATGCCATACCAGAAACTGATATGGTGGGGGGGTATCTGTCTTGGACAATTACAACTTAGACACTATACTCTTCTGGTCTTGATTCCATCTCTCCTATTGTACTTAAATGTTGTGTTCCAGAGCTAACACTTGTCCAGTTTTCAGTAATCTGCTAGCCAGCCTGGTTGGCTGGTTGGTTAGGGTACCTGCCTCTCCAATCAAAAGGTTGCAAGTTTGAATCCCACCATGGGCATGGATGTTTGTGATTGTCTTTAGGAAGAAGAAGAAGAATTTCATTGCCCAATGTGTAACCACCACTCTGCTTATTGAAAACCTGAAGTGGCTAAAAAAATATCTATGTTTGGTCTTTAGAGTAGGGTTTCCAGACTGTAAAATAATAAAGAATACCAAAAAATATATAAAATTGAAAAAAAAATCCTCAGCTCACCCACAGTACAAAAGGTACTATAAGTTTACACAAAACCTTTTGTGGGTTGGATGTTTTGTGGTTGATATCCAAGACCAATCACCTCCTACCATATCAATTTCTGGTATGGTATGGTAGGAGGTGATTTGCCTTGATCATAAAAAGCTAATCCCAGTAGATGTAAGCAAGCATATATTCTACCTATTCAAAAAATTGGGGGGAAAAGTTGCCATCCAACTAGTGACCAATCTCCATTACCTCGAGGCCCACCATTTTCCATGGCTGACCTTTTAGCCTACATCATCCACCACTAAACTTATGCCTTGGAGTGCAAACTTCAGGACTAAGCTTGGACTAAACTTTTTTTTACGCTTAAACAAGAATATAATTTCTTGTCAAGTATAATTTAGTATGTAACTAAGTGAAAAAATTTTACTATCTCTGATACTATAAACTAAAGATACCAAGTATATAATTTCTTGGTATCATTAATTTATTGCATAATCAAGTGGAAAAACTTTCAACAATTAACTATCTCTAATCCAGAGTATTATAATAAGGTGTGACACCTTTTGGCAACTCGTATATGAAAATGACTTCTGCATTACTTCAACATTGGTATCATCTCTGGGCCTGGTTCCCACTGATGAGATCTCAATAAAGGTCGAACCCTTGGATGGAAGGTAGTGACCCTTCCCATAATGCATAGCATTATATTATACATGTCTGCAAGGAGATGTGTTTGCATTATAGGATACTAAGACAAGTGATGTAAAGTCATACCACCTTTACCACAAGTTACCTCAGTCCTGAAAATACTTCAGGCACGAACTTTATTTGCTTGCACTTAGATAAAGGATTAAACGAAGTATATAATTTCTTGGTATCTTTAATTTATTTAATAAGTCGCATCCATTTGGTGTCTTAACTTGGCAAACTTTGGATAATGAAAGTCAATAGCAAACATTTTAGTTGTGTGCATAGTTTACTTTTAATAGTATCTAATCATCTTCAGAAATTTCACAACCATACAAAAATAATTTATTGCTGCTTACATTTGCTAGTAATAAGGATTGTTTCTGCAAAGAATCTAGAACTCCCTCAATTTAAATAAATAAATAATACATGGATAATAATTAGTAAATAATAAATCTAGAGTATAGTGTTCAGGATAAGTCATAGTACAAATGTGCAAGACAATTCCATTTGAACAATGGAATAAGCTAACAAATATGTCCACATTCAGCCATCCCCACACCTTCCTCATTCTCCTGATGAAATTGAGGTGTTCCAAGTATAAAGGCTTCAATTTCACCATTACATCTAAACTTTTCCTAGAAAATATTGCATTTCAAAGCCCAAATTAAATTAGATAATGATCCAAACAAAGATCTTTTTAAGTAAGATGAACAGTATCATTAATAGCAAAATTCCAAAACCAAACCTATCTCGCACAAAATTTAAAAAGTAACCCTCATGTAAAAACTCGATGTAGCTTAAAATTATCAAAGCGCTTTACATTGATTTTTTACATAGGTCAAGTCCCATGAGAACTGTAAATAACCTTGTTTGTTTCTATGTATATTTTGCAAAATATTAATGTAGTTAAGCCTGTGGGAAGTGAATGTATTTACTGTTTTAACGTCGAAAACAAAGGCAATGCTTTGCCATTGGAACTTTGTTTGTATATAGTTATATGTAAGAGTGCAGTACTTGTTTACTAGTTTTGTATATAAGCATTGCTTACTGCACTAACACCTTTAAAGATAGTATCTAAGAGTGCAGCTAGGTTTAGAAAGTTTCCGCAGCCCTGAAAGGAGAAGCAAAGTATCAAAGAGGTCTGCTAGTTTTAGAGACAAGTTTCCGTGTCTGGCAAAATACGATCAAAAGATTGTATGGAGGAGAACAAAGAGCTGGTTAAAATTAAAAGAAGATAAAAGTCATGCTGAATTCTTTGGGGTTTACTACCCTTAGTGCAAGGTCACGAGATCACAAAATAAAAGGGACTGAGCCAAGCATAAGGGGCTTCCTGACTTCCAGTCACTGCCAAAGAGGAGCTTCCAGGCCAGAGAGAGGCTTCCAGACGTTGCCAAAGAAGGAAAGGCTTCCAGATGCCAGAGAGACGGATCCTGGTTAAGAGTTGACAGCAGTTTCAGTTTCTTGGAGGGTGGTAGTTCAAGCTGTTGGAGATGGCAGTCGTTCGGGCATTTTCGGCAAGCCAAACAGAGGAGAAAAGGCTATTTTCCCGAGGCAGCTTCGCTTGGAAGTTTTTCTTTTCACTGTGGGAGAACAATCTTTTTCCGGAGCTGAATGAGTACCACAGTCCGCAGTCCGCTATTTTCCCGATGAGATATTACTGAAGCCAGACATTCCTGAAGAAGCTCGAGATCTGAGATGAAATAATTGCCTTAGAACTTTTTGTGCAAGACTTTTGACTGAATGTGCGATACTGAGCCTTTGTAAGTTCCATACTTTTGTACAATTCCTCTTATAGTATGTTATAGAAAGACTTAAGAATTTGGTTAATAGCAGTAAGAAGTGTCATTAAGAGAATCGATTGGCATATTGGAAAAATTGTAAAGATTAGCCTCTTTGCAAGTAAACTAGATGTTTAATAAGTTGAATTTGTAAGCGGAGAGTAAATAAGATTGTGAGTTAAAGAAGTTAATTAGCGTTAAAGTAAAAAGGTTCTAATTTATGCTAAAGATTTTTATAAATGGATAGAGAAAGCAATCTTCCTATTGTTTAATTCAGGTATAATTTGTAAATAAATCTCTTTTAATTATTTGTTAAAAGAGTTCTGCCTGATCTTTTATTTTACAACTGCACTGTTCTTAAATAAATCAGACTTGTGAGAGGGAAATAATTTAAGGCAATAAAAACGCAGTTCAGTTATTTATGAACCACGACTGTTAAAGTAAACATTGATAAAAGAAACTTCATTCGTGAGAGAGAGGGAAATCTACTGGAAATTTTATTTAGTCTTATGCTAATTAAATGATACATTGGTGGCTCAGTGTGACAAATAAATTTCCAGTATTCATATAGGCATTCGACTAGTAAATACAGAAGATGGATAATCATAGTACGCAGTAGAGTAAATGAGAAAGGATAAAAGAGAAAAAGCGCATTAGAGTAAAGCTATAAAGAATTAGGAATAGAATAAAGACAGAAGAGAGTAAAGATAGAGATATTACATATATAGGCAAAAAATAATAATATACATTTACAATGGTGCAGACAGTAGCAGAAAATATTACTCATATCAGTAAGGCTTAATAAAGGGGACATCACTATAATCGAAAAAACTGCTTACTTAATACAATCTGAGATGTAAACAATCCCAGTCCCTGTAAAATAATTGCAGAAGTCCCCAATCTCAATATCATAAAACATAAATTCTATGCTTACTCAAAACAAGGTAAGTAAATTTTTTAAAATTACTCCCCACACTAGTCATATTCCTACTATTTTGACATATAAATATATAAACTGGACATTTTCCCCTATGCCTCTAATCTGATATAACCACATCAGCCACCTTGTCTAATTTGTCACCTAATCAAACCATTGTTTAAAAATTCTAAATTTAGGATTAAAAAAAATATTGAGAATACAGTCCAGATGTCTGTATTTGCACTTTTATTAGTGCATTTTGATAAATGCTTCACAGTTTCTCTTTATTGATGATTTTCATTACAGATTTTGTAACATTACAGCATTTATTCAATTTACTGTATTTTTTGGATTATAAGATACACCCCAAATTTATGAGACAATTTTTAGGAAAAGAAAAATGCATGGGATGTCTTATGTTTGCTTTGCAGTTTCAATTGTTCTTCTTGTTTTTTCCACTCATGAATCATTTTTTCTGTTGGCGGTGGACCAAAATGTCTTTCTGCTGCTCTGTTTCCATGTTGTTTTGCATAATTTACCACAATCAATTTATAACTCACATTATACAAGTCTTTTTTGTTTTACACTCATGTTTATAATATTATGACAATAAAAAAAAAATTCAGCGAATTATAAAAATAATCCATATGAACTGTTCAAAACCACATACGCTTTCTCACTAACTATTATTGATCCGGTAAAGTTTTCATATGTAAACTTTACTGGGTTTACATACGGGCTATTTCATATGATACCAAGAGTTACCCGGTATCATCTACCTTTGGACCATAAGACTCACCCCAATTCTAAGTTTATTTCTCTATGTAAAAAGGTGTGTCTTATGGTCCGAAAAATACAGTAGTTAGTACTACTGTATTTTGTTATTATAGCATTTGCATAAAGTAAAGATTTGAGTTAAACATTTCAGACTTTGATATTAAATTTAATACCACATTTCCTTCATAATGTGATCCACTCTCATGATGAATGGGAGTGGAGATAGCATGCATATGATTTTACATCATTATTGGCTATGTATTGCTTTGTATGATGTTCCATTGGTACTATATAATTTGTAGGATTTATATAGCACTGTTTCTAGAAATTAAAAGGGAAATATTTGAATCCACAGATCTGTCCTTTTAATTTATCAGGTATCTGTCTAGTAATGATATGCCTTCAAATATGAACTTGTTTGAATGATATTAATGGAATATTTGAACATTAGGATTATAATCCAGTTTATATGTTTTTATCTATTTGGAAATGTAAAGGCATTTTCATATGTGCACTTTATTTTGGTGTAATTGCAGCCTTATAGGCAAAAAAAAAAAGTTCAGTTGCTGACAGTAGCATTTATTGCTTAGTTTTGCAAGATTAAATTTAATGACTGGCAGTGAGGAACAGCCTGTGATATGCCTTGATATGTTAACTAGAGATAGCATGAGAGTTAATAAACTGATATGCATAAATAACTTATGCATTTCAGACTAAAGAACAGCGTGAATTTAAAAAAAAAGGATTGGGCAGGAAACCAAGAAGCCCCTAATTCCATCAAATTTTTTTTTTTTTTTTTCGTAAAAATTATCCAAATTATAAATTTAGACAACAATTGATGACCTACAATTTTACTTTAAAATGTTTAATGTTTTGGACACCTTGCCTTTCCATTTATAATTGTATCATGTCTATTAGCATCCTCTTTCAGTTGATGTCACTTTTCATCTGTCCAGTTACTTAATCTGTACAAATCTTAAACCTACCAAACCTTGGAATATTGCTCTCACATTTGGGATGGTACACCTGAGACCCATAAAATTTCTTGATGCTGTTCAAAAGAGCAGTTCAGTTTGAATCCTCACTCACTGTCTTAGAGATGGTCTACATTTTATCTCTTCTGTAGATATTTCCATGGGCATTATTCAGCAGAACCTGCATTCATTATGTCTCCTTCTGCATTTCTGCGAAACCTACACCAATATGAGCAGCAGCTGCTAACATCCTCTTACAGTTAACTGCTGACTTGCTGAACCAGATACTCTGTCATCATTTATTTCATCTATTTCAGTTCTGTGGAATAACCTTCCCCTACAAAGTACAAAGACTACAACCTCCAGCCCTTCAACAGGAATATTATAGATTATTTTGCTTTTAATCCCCCTTCCCATGCATAGCATTTATTTAAACACACATAATAACCACAGTAATAAGTTTTAATAAGTAAATATTTCATCCTGAGTATCATAGGACATTGTCAGTACGGTTAATTCAAACAATACTAGGAATAACATACAGTTAGGGTACATGATTACAATTATTTACTTATTACTTATTAAAACTTATTACTGTGGTTATTACGTGTGTTTGTTTAGTCATGAATTCACTGTACAATAAATACAGCATTTATTTGCTTTATATGCCTTGCAGCCTTGCGTGTATTAAAAAAAAAAAAAAAAAAAAAAAAAAAAGACAGTGTCCAGCCATCAATACTTTATGTGCACCATCATTGTCTTTTGGCTTAAACAATATAGAATACAAGTTTATTGGCTAAATCCCAAATTTTCTAGCCCATCTTCATTCAATTTCTAGGTAGACTTGCTAATAAAGATGCACAGCAAGAAGGTGAGCTTTGACGTTAGGTCAGAAGTCTTCATTGGTTCTCCATATTCCTTAAATGTGTGGTTGTGGGGTGATCTTTATGGAAGTTTTTTTATTTGGCTATGCTACTAATTATATATTGGGTTTTATCCTTTATCCAAGTGTTAGCAAACAAAGTTTACACCTGAAGTACTTTCAAGACTGGGGCAGCTTATAGTAAAGGTGGTATAAGTTCTCATCACTTGCCTTAGTATCTCCCATAATGCAAAGCACATCTCCTTGTGGACATGTATAATGCTATGCATTAAGGGAAGGGCCACTACCCAGACTGTTTTCGACCTTTATTGAGGTCTCATCAGTGGGAGCCAGAGAGAGATACTGATGAGACCTCAATAAAGGTTGAAACCATTCTGGGTAGTGGCCCCTCCCTTAATGCATAGCATTATACATGTCTGCAAGGAGATACTAAGGCAAGTGATGAGAACTTATACCACCTTTACCATGAATTGCCCCAGTCCTGAAAGTACTTCAGGCACAAACTTTGTTTGCTAATACTTGGATAAAGGATAAAACCCAATATATAATTAGTAGCATAGTCAAGTGAAAAAAAACTTCCATAAACTTGTCTCTAATCCAGAGAATTTTAATAATAAGGTATGACACCTTTGGCAACTCGTATAGGTAAATATGACTTCTCCATTACTTCCACCTTAGTATCACCACCTCTGGGTCTGGCTTCCACTGATGAGACCTCAATGAAGGTCAAAAGCAGTCTGGGTAGTGGCCCTTCCCTTAATGCATAGCCTTATACATGTCCACAAGGAGATGTGCTTTGCATTATGGGAGATACTAAGGCAAGTGATGAGAACCTTTAACACCTTTACCACGAGTTGTCTCAGTCCTGAAAGTACTTCAGGTGCAAACTTCATTTGCTAACGCTTGGATAAAGAATAAAACCCAATATACGATGTGTGGTGATCTCCTCACTGTTATCTAGTTTATACAGCTAGTCTAATAAAATGAACAAGATTTTTTTTATTTTTACGTAGAGAAATCGACTTAGAATTGGGGTGCATCTTATGGTTCGAAGGTAGGTGATATCAGGTAAGTCTTGGATTTCCACTTTTTCAATGCAAGCCAAGCACGTGTCACGCCGCATAAAGGAAATTTAAGGTTTGTGATTTTTTTCTAAAAATTGTCTCATAAATTTGAGATCCATCTTATAGTCCGGTTTGTCTTATCGTCCAAAAAATATGGTATATAATTTAGCTTTACCTTCTATAAAAAGTTTTGGAATTATTCAATATCAATTTTTTATTTTTCATTTTTGATTCTCACACATTAATAAAACACTATTTTTAAATTGTCATCTATTTCATATAGTAAAAGTTACAAATGCTTTATTTTTTGCTTATCTTCATGGATTCTAAGTATACATGATAAGTGCATCATTATAAAATTAGGAAACTTTTGGTTTTGAATGTGTTTATTAAGCAGCATTTCTTTCAAGCTGGGTACTTTTTTTTTTTTTTATATTCTTTAGGAAGCTGCCAGATTAGGTAAAAATGTGGCAGTGTTCGATTTTGTTGTACCTACTCCATTAGGAACATCATGGGGTAAGTATTATTTTTTTTTATAGTAACCTTCATGGAATTCTCATTATGGGAGGTCCACTCGACTAGCAACATGTCTATCATATTGAACTTTGAAATCATTTACACTCCCACTCCTTCTATTCACAGTGTACTGTGGCAATGCATTCCACTCACCAACAACTCCATGTAAAAAAAATCCACTGCTCACATTCTTCTTCACTGCATCTTTATACAACTTCTAAGGATGGCCTTTCGTTCTTCCTATCTTACTGTCTGCCCTTTTTATATATATATATATATATATATATATATATATATATATATATATATATATATATATATAATTCCTTCTGTATTAATTTGGTAAAATTCCTTAATCATCTTGAAGGTCTGTGTAATATTTTTTTTTTCTCCTATCCACTAAACTGTGTAATCCAAGTTCCCACATTTGCTTTGTACAACCAACATTGCACAATGCTGATATCATTTTGTTCATTTGTCTTTGGATCCTCTGTAGTGTTTCACATTACAATGAAAACTAGGCAACAAAATTTGAGCAGTAGTTCATGTGTGATCTGACCAATGCCTTATATAGAGGCAGCACCACCACTTCCTTATCCTGTGACGATTGCTGGGTTTTGCGTGCCACCCATTTTAACACCTTCCTGTCCCTGTCAGTTATTTTCAGTGGCTGTCCTGGGTGTTTTCCTGCACTAGTGATGCCAGAATCCATTTGTTGATCACATTGCCAGCCATTGATTTTGGATGCTCCAGTTGAATGGCATATATGGACATGCCACCAATGTTACAACCCACAATGACACTTCTCGAATTCACTGAGTTCATGTCATGTTTCTATAACACCTGTATTCAACTGCTATGATGAAATACTGCTGTCTACTATCTGTACTCCCATTTTTATGTTATTAACAAACCTGTAATGTTCCATAACTTCAAATAACAGGAGTGTCCAGACAATTATTGGTAGATAGTGTATATATAATTTTATTGTATTTTTTAAAATTTATTTATTAATTATTTTGTACTGCGAGTGGAATAGGGATATTTTTATCAATTTATATATATATATATATATATATATATATATATTTATTTATTTTTTACACAATCTGCAAATCCTTCTAGAGACCAAATATGGAACTTTTTCAAGCTACTTTAGGTCTCCAATAAGCAGGGCAGTGGTTTCACATTGTGCAATAACATTCATCTCCCACCTAAAGACAATCACATACATCCATGCCCATGGGGGATTTGAACCTATTGGCTGGAGAGTGGAGGTATGCTAACAACTTTGCCAACCAGGCCAATAATTAGATATAACATTTAACTTTAAATAATAGAATATGTTAATAATATCTTTCCAAAAGTGAATAATTTTAGTAATCCTTTTTAGCAATTGGAATAAAAGCTTGCATATTTATGATGACAATCTGAAAGTAATGCCACTATTGTGATAGCTCCTCACCCAAAAAGAGAAGTGAAGTAAGACATAATATGAGGTCACTTTAGCTTCATGCATTAATTGTTTACATAATCTTCCTTTTCAGTACATTTTCTCCACTTAATGTTTTTAGCCACTTTTTATTCACTGCTTTGACTTACTTGTCATTTTTAAAACATATTCCCTCAAGATGTCTTCCATTCAGGAAATAACCAGAAGTTTTATTGTGCCAAGTATGGCTGCAGAGATGATATTCAGTAACTTCCAGTCTGATCTTTTCAATATAGCCATTGGAGTAAACACACTCCTGCAGTCTCATGTTCCCAAAAGCAACAGCTGTTCCCTTGGCATTGACTTGATTATTTTGTACTCTCAACTATTTCAAGGTCCTCACGTGGCTTTGTCAATTTTTTATCTTTTTGTTGGTGAGTAATACTTTACCTGTCTTGAAAAACAATTAACCTTGCACCAGAAAGTGCATGATAACTTTTTAGCTCTTTTGGCACAGTTTACTGAGCAGGCGTCAGTGGCAGTCAATTATATACGAGGATGATTTAGCTTTTAGATTAAAAGTGAGACAAAAATTTTGAGAGCTTATAAGTAGCATCCAAATAACTAGCCTTTCTAAAAAAAAAAAAAAAAAAAAAAAAAAACTGATTTAACTCTCCATATTGGTGGCAGTGTTGTTTCCCTTTTCTGCTTTTGAGAGAGGAATATTTATTTTAATCAGTGTAGAGTCCTTATTTCTGATTTGATTATATCAACCTGTAATATAGAAGTGCATATTACATTTGTTACTTCAGATTCACCTGGAAAATTACATTTTGAATGATCTAATTTTTTTGTTATATTCATATAGCAGAAAACCCACAAGGAATTTTTCCTGATATGATATCTTAGCTTCTTGATGACTCATTCATCATTAGTAATTTAAAAATTTGGATAGATTAACTCATTTGTTCAAAGTGTAGAAGATTTATTTTAATTTTATTATAAAATTATTTTTTTTACGTGTATTATGCAGTTTTGTTTGTACATATAAGTGTATGTTGTATGTATTCTTTATGTGTATTCTTTGCAAATTTTGTGAATGTGCTGTTTTTGTAGGATTGTGTTATATATGCCTAGTAAACCTTCTGTTCTATTAGCTGTGCTAAAATTTTTCCTTGGATTCCTAATAGTATGTTACTGGGTTCAGTCAGAGAGAGAGAAGGCATTCTGTTATATTTGATTTCATTTTTGTTTTTGCTTCATGCAGTGGTCCATTTGTTGTTTTTCCTGTCACAAGACTCATCACAAAATCTGATTTTGTATTAAATGCTTAATTGTTTTCCTGTATATATGTTAGTCAGTTCAGTATGCAGTTCTTATTTGTGCAAGTGATGCTGTGTTACTACATAACACTTGTAAATAAAACACTACACACAATGGATAGTTATTTTCGGTTCATCTTAATATAACTGAAGTGAGATTCAAAGATGTCTGAGCATAAGAACTTTAGTAGAACTGTGTTGGTGCGTATGGTAATCAATATAAGACAAGTTTAGATGTATTTAAACCATGCCTCCATTTTGAAATTACTGACTTGAGTCACAGTAGCAGCTAAAAAGATTCTTTACGTGATAGTTTTTTTGGATTCAATACCTTGAAATACATTAAAATCATAGATTTATTTCAGTTACAAAAATGTTCTTTTGATATGTTGACCAGTGTAATTCAACATTATAATATAATAATATAATGTTGGGTTACACCGGTGAATTATCAAAATTGAGAATTGTTTGAGTCTCTTTCTTGGAGGAATTCAAGGCTAGATTATCAAACAATAGTGATTCTGAAATTTTGTTATTAGCAAAATAATTAATGGATGGTTAATACGAGTTTGACTCCATTTTTATATCAAGTGATGAAACATGCAAGTAATTTGTGTGATTTAAAAATTAAAAAAAATACAATTGGAAATATTTTGTACTGTACCTTTTGAAGTGGTTCCCTTGTGACTTATAAAGCCATCCATTATTGAACACCCTATATCTTGAACTTAGCAATGATTTTTTATCTTGATAATGGCATTAAATTTTTCCTCCCTTCACTGACAAACTTCAAGAATATTGGTGGAGTGGTGTGCCAGATCAGCCATGATTTTGGCTAGAAATTCCAGTTTAGTGGTGTAACCAATTTTTCAGGGCACTTCTGGTTTTCTGTATATTATCAGTAAATAGCTAATTAGATATCTTAGTTCATTTTGACCTTTTGAAAATTTGTAATGTATATTTCCATGAATTTTAGAAAACAAGCATTCAGTATCAACACACATTACTCTACTTTCAAACTTGGAAACTAATCACGTTTGATGCTTATTGTTTCCTCTCTGAAAAGAAGTATTAACATCTTAAAGGTTTTGGTGGCAGCTTTTCCCAATCTGAAATGAAACTCAATGTACACATGCTGTTCTCCGAAATCTGCCATTTTTTTTAATCACGTAAACATTGCAAAAGTGTCCACCATACAATTAAAGTTTTTTTGTTTTTTTTTAACTTCCCAAGAACTTGTGTTTATCATCATGTTAAACAAATTGGCTAAAGAACTAACACAGAACTAACAGATAATACACACCTCGTAACCTTATTTTCTTTGGCTGTTTTTTAATCTAAAACCAAAACTGTCAGTGTCAGTCCTTTTGGTTGTTAACTGGGTTCAATGACCTCGTTAATGTGAAGAATATTTTTAAAGCTTTTCATTTGTAGTAAGTTAGCCTAATTTACAGAATGATAAGTTTTGCTCCTATATTCAAAAGGAATATTGGAAATTCAAAAGGAAACTTTTGTTCATTCCAAAACAGACAACAAGACAAGTCATTGTGCAGATAAGCTTGTATGTTGACAGAGACTATAGAGATGGGATTATTTGCCCTTCCATTGCCAGAATTGTTTAGTTTATTTGGCTGTAATAAGTCACTAGGCCTAATTTATAAAAGATATGAGATATATATTACTTTTTCTCATAATTTCACTATATAAGGAGACTTTAATAATGGTCTAAAATTGAGAATAAATTCCTTAAATTTTCCATTTATCTTCAATAAATAGACAAAATTAAGGAACTAGAAATCTGATGGAAGTTTTTTCACTTGACTATGCTACAATTATATATTTGGTTTAATCCTTTATCCAAGTGTAAGCAAACAAAGTTTGTGCCTGAAGTATTTTCAGGACTGGGGCAACTCGTGGTAAAGGTTGAATAAGTTCTGATCACTTGCCTTAGTATCTCCCAAGCTAAGAATAACATCTTCAATTTTGATATCCAGTTTAATGCTACTTTCTTTTATGTGATCTATATAGAGAATAACTGGAGATAGTGCAAATTCTCATCTTGCACCTGGTTTTACATCAAAACATCTCAACTTCAGTTCTGATTACTTCCTTAAACTTAAATACAGACTGTTATATTCTTCTATATAATATCTAGTTTACACAATGTAACAGTAGCGTTTTGAACACATTTCTTCTTGGCTATGTCGTATGCCTTTTTCAGTTTGACAAAATGTCCAAATCATTATATTCCCATGATTTCTCAACTATTTGTGTAAGTGACAATGTTTTAACAATCCCTATTTGTTCTGAATCCAGGTGAAATAAGAGTTATGATCTTGTGAATTTTTCCTTATGCACAGTCATCTTAAGTATGCTTTCATAAATTTACCTGGAACATTCAGCAAGAAAATTCCTCTGAAATTCTCACATTCAGTTTTATTTCCTTTTTTTTTATAGATGTGTAATAATTTGAGAATTTTATATAGAGGATATTATCATAATATTAATCCTACCTGCTGAGCCATTGTTTCAAGAAGAGATTTTTTTATTATTTGATCTCTTTATTTCTAACAATTTTTTTTTATTTCCATGTGTACCTATATATGCACAAGGGTTCTCTGATTGGTGCAATGACCTCTTTTTTTCTGTTTCTTTCAGAATCCAAAAATCACTGACTCAAGACCAAAATACAAAATAAACACATTTAATAAAACAAAAACAATATATATATATACACTTCAAACAATATTACATAACTAACTACAAATTTAATTGGAATCAAAGCCTTTTAAAAAATAAACTTACACTTAAGACTAGACTAAACACTTTGTTTTCACAATGACAAAATGTCATTCAAGGATTCAAGGCCCTTTTCGGAAGATATATGACTTTATTCTTCATTTTCATAGGATCTCTCATCACTCATGTAGCACATTAATTCTTCCTGACTCAATTCTGTCTTCTCTTCAGTAGAAATAATAGTTAGATCTGGTATTCTTAAGACAGATGAAACTTCCTAATTAGAGTTTTCTCGAACATTCCTTTAGAACGTAAATAGCAACTTCTTCTTTTATTCACTAATGCTTATTGACAGTCTTAACTCTCCCACTTTAAAAAATTCACAGTTATACGATTCCCTTTTCGGAATCTACTATAAATCTTCCAATTAATGTTTCCTCAAATATTCCTTTTAAAACAGCTATAGCAATATTTTCTTTTATTTATCAATACTTATTCCACTTTGAAACTTCATAGGTCCACGATTCCTTTTTCGGAATATACTATTAATTTTCCTCCGACTGTCACATAAAAAAAAGTTCCTCCAAATCTAAATATCTGCCGGCCTGTGTTCCAATTTCCTCCTGAACGCTATCTTGTTTACTCTCCGTTACCCTGATACCGAACGCTGTTCTTGTAAGCTGTCAATCGCACATCAAACTTCTCGCCGAGCATGCGCACTCCTTGAAAATGGCAAGCGAGAAACTAAATATAATGGCTGACACGCTGTCTCCGTTAACGACAAGAGAATGTCTTCATAAAACACAGTTTAATATTTTAAACTATAATAAAATTTCTGTGAGTAATACAAATATCAAATCCAGTAAGTACATCAATTTTTTAAATGGTTTACATATCACTTTGACAAAACAATTTCAATAACGGGCACATCGCAAGTGCCGACAGTGCGTGTTATGAAACTAAAATTAATAAACGTTCTAACATAAACCATTTGTAAAAATATTCAGAATTTTAAATTATGATTATTTTTACATCAGTTTCATCTTTATCTAAAAAAAAAATTTTTTTTTTTTTTTTAAATTTAAATATTTAACCTATATTTAACAAATCTTTAATGCTTATTCCTAGATCTTAAATAATGACGTGATTCTTGCTTATCATTATTGACACTCTTGGAATCACTAGTTTCAAAATCATCTGATGCTAGAGATAATTCAGAATTTTCTTCTTCCAATTTACTATACTTACAAATCTCATTTCTATACCTTTCAAATATTTCACTTAAATTATTTGAATTATGCCTTAAATCTACAGAATCATCACTATCAGAATCAAATTCTACAGGTTTCTGAGATTCTTTATCCTTATTAACTAAATTAGAGGTAATTTCACATTCTTCTGGTTTATTTAACTCCAAATTAACTAACCTATGATATTCTGCTACTATTTCATCCATGTTAGAGTCTATTTGATTATCTTCACTTTTACATTGTACATTATCTGAATTATGTATCGTAGGATTTCTAAAATTTCCTGCATTAGATTTTGTTTTACACAAATTTAATTTTCTCCTTTTCTGTGTATTTGAATTACGAGCTTTAACTATTCCCTTTCCTACTATTTGATTGTGAATGAGATGCACAATTAGTACTAGGAAAACAATCCTGATCTTTCAATATTTTATTCATATTGTCTCCTAATATAACTAAATTTCTACTCCCTCAAAAGTACTTTTTTAACCTATCAGAGTGTACATTTATAATTTTACTAGGATTTTTGACATCTTGAATCTTAAAATTCACAGGAGAAAATTTATCTATATGGACCTGAAGCTTTCCTTCCTAATTTCCCTTTTTATACTAGATTTATCATCTAACAATACTAAATCTCCTGGTGCAAATGACTTATACTAAAACGATTTATATACTGCCTAGTTTTCTGTGAACTTAATTTACTTATTTCACCTACTAATCTGTGAATAGTGGATAATTTATTTACAACTGTTTCCAGATACTCATTTGTCATTGTATCCTGTATTACGAATGACTGAAACAAGTTCATTAGAAAAGATTGGATAAAAGCCGTATAAAGCAAAAGATGGTTTTTCTTTGATAGCAGAATTGAAAGCAGATCTACATGCAAATAATGCTTGAGAAAGATATGTGTCCCAATCATTCATTTTAGTGTTTGCCAGATTGGAAAGTATTTGCTTTATATTTTTATTCAGCCTTTCACACATACCATTACACTGTGGGTGGTAAGGTGTAAAAATCTTCCTAACATTGAGTAATTTACATAACTGTAACAATAGTTCAGATGTAAAATTTGCTCCTTGATCTGAAAGTAAGGTCTGAGGAGTTCCATATCTACAAATTATCATATTCAAGAACTTTCTTGCAATAGTCTTTGTAGTTTGATCCTTCATTGAGACTGCTTCAGGTAATCTAGTTAGCATATCTATGGCTACTACAATGTACCTATTGCATTTTTTTGTAATTGGCAGTGGACCTACCACATCAGTAGCAACAGCCTGAAAAGGTCTAGTTGGGATTGGAAATGGTTGTAATGGAGCTTTTCCTCTAAAAGGGGATCTTATTTGGCACTTATTGCATGATTTGATATATGTGAGTATGTCACTCTTCATACCTTTCCAGATGTAACAATCCTTTATTCTTTCTAGAAAATTCTAGAAAATCCTTAGTAGGACACTTCCATTATAGGAAGTGTCTGTCAAGTCAGAATCATGGAAAGTGTATATAATCCAAGGAATCATTTTGGTTGGTGCCAATATTTTCTTTCAACCTTCCTTCTTCCATTTATCTAGATAAGAATAATCCATCTTTATCAAAATATAAGTTTTCCAGGTTTAAAAATGTATCCATTTGAGTTTCCCCCTTCAATACTCTTTCATAAATAGTTTTAAGCGCAGGATCATCTTTTTGAGCTCGGACAATCTTATCCTTTTCCCAAATTTGTGAACTAGGTTCTTTATTCTTAAGAGTCTCAATATTAAACAGGTGATCATTATCATCAGGGTGTTTAAAAAGTTCAGGAGATTGCTCTAATTTTCCATTGTCACCTGATGTCCTGTCTAAACAGTATTCTAGTCCACACAAGGACACTGTACTATCAACAAAATTAGATGCAAAACAATGATGGTTCAGAAAATCAATTCCAAATATTACTTGTACATTTGGATTAGATGATTCTGGAAGAACTATTAATGCATGACACACTTTTGATGGAAAACAAGGAATTGAAATAAAAACATAGATTTTCTTATCAGCAGAAATTTCTGATTCAAATATGCCCTTTAATTTAATTATGTAATTGGATAGCTTAAAATTGAAATGTCATTTGGGATTCGAGATTTAATTCTGTTAAACAAACTATAAGAAATGAGTGAAATATGTGCACCTGTGTCAAGTAAGATTTCACAAGGCACAACTGCAATAAATCTTTGTAGAACTGTCAAAGGATTACCCCCATTAGCATAAGGAGCTAATGATACATCAAACTCTCTTTTAGGGTTGGAGCTGTCTTTAGCTTTACCCATGTGTAATAAGTAGTTTGACATTTCTGTTCTTGCCAGTATGATATTGGAATAATAATTATTTCCAGATTTACTTTTATCCTCAGATTTCTTATGTCGAAAACAAGATTTATCCCTAACATAAGTCTTTAGCAAAATGACCAGGTTTATTACATCTAAAGCATTTTGGAACATATCTCATTTGAGATGTTTTATTCTTGTCAATACCATTAGATTCACAAGAGAAAGATTGATTATCTGTAAGATTCTTGGATATTGTTAAATCAGATATCATCTTAAACAAAAGTTCCTGCCCTTTTACTATTGGTCTCTGTTGTCTTTCTATTTCTTCACTAAGAAATGTTTTCAGTTCCTCTAATTTTCCCAAATCATGTAATTGTACCTTGAAATCAGATTCTGGATCTTCATCAGTGAAATTCGCAGAAATTTCTTTAGACTGTTTCTTTTTCTTAGCACCTTTTAATTTTTGAAACTTTACTTCTCTCACTTTATCTGCAGCGAAAATGTTAGGAGAATGAGTTTCATTATACTGGAAAGAATTTACCTGTTTATTTGCAGAATGAAATATATCTCTAAGTCTCTCTTCATTTTCCTTAACAAGTTCAAAACACTGTTCAAGATTTTTAACCTCTTTCTTGTATGCTGGTTCTTTCAAATTATCTTTAAGCCATGCCTAAATTGATTAAACAGCAACCATTCTAAAGAGGATTTCTCTTCAGATGAAACATTGAATTTATGAGCAATACTTCAAAATCTGTGGTAATACTCTGAAACAGACTCCTTATTACTTTGGATACACTGATGAATTTTCCAAATGTTAGGTCCTAATTCTCTTACACTTGAAAATTCAATATTAGCAAACTTTTAAATGTTGCATAACTATCAGTGTCTCTCAGTAAAGGGGATGTGTTTAAGAATGTTTTGGCTTTGTCCAATAATTTATTACAAAATATAATTAACAAATGAAAATCTGACCATTTTCTTAAATCTCTCATTTTTTCTGCATATTCAAAAAATATTTCTACACTTTCATTACTATCTCCTGAGAAAGAAGGTAGAAATGTTAATTAATCCAACTTTAGAAAGTGTATTTCTAAAGTTGGATTAATTAACCTAAAAAATTCCTCATCTTTAACTAAAGAAACTTCACTACCAGAATTGCTATCTGCTGTATCCATTTTACTTGACTCAAGATTTACTTTCTGGGTGTTAAAAATAAAGTTAAGTCATAATAACTAATCCTTTATTCTAGTGGTAAGACTTATACGTTGGTTAGACATAACTGGTAATTAATTTACGGAATTAACAACGCATATAAAGTAAATTAATTAAAGATAACTTTAATGAATCACTTCTATATTTCGACAATGTCACATTGTCATCTTCAGGAACATAAAGATATGGTATGTGCACTACAGGAACTAACAAAGCAAATGAGGAAGAAATAAAGACACTAATTTTGTTCCTAAAGTCCTAATGGTGCCCTCTTGCGGGCTAATTTGGTAGTCTTGGCTGTTGGGCTGAAGTTCTCATAATGAAAGTCTCCCAAATTTGGGGCAGTTTCATGCACCCAAATTTGTTGAGGTTAGGAACGTTTTTTAGAGCTGCTGAAGATTCTTTGAATAATCTTTCGTATTTAAACTTGCTGTGATGGATTATTTTTGTCTTCTTCCAACGAATTTTATGGTGGGTATCTAAGGCATGGTCTGCCAGCCCAGAGCGGCTGTACTGGTGAAACCGGATGTAGTCTTGGTGTTCTGAAATCCTGATATTTGTTGTTCTGCCTGTTTGGCCAAAGTAGGACAATTTGCAGCTGCAAGGGACCTGGTATACACCAGGTAGGTCTAGGGGAAGTGGTTGGTCTTTGGTAGAGCAGATAAGGGATGCCAACTTTTTATATGGTCTGTAACAGGAAGTAAGGTCATATTTCTTGAGGATATTAGTTATTTTTTCAGAGGTGCCCTGGATGTAGGGGATAGTGATAGACTTGGTGTAGTCTTTATTGTTGAGGGGGGGAGGGGGGGTTGTGGTTTTCAGGTTTTAGTATTTTTTGGGGTTATAGCCATTGGCTAAGAAAGTGTTGAGGATGTGGTTTAGTTCCATAGTCAGGGCCTTGTCATCTGAGCAGATTAATTTTGCCCTGTTATATAGTGTTTTTATCACCCCATATTGTTGTGAGGGGGGGGGGGATTGCTGGTGAATGTATCTGCCAGTGTGGGTGGGTTTTCTGTAAACAGAGAAAACCAAAGATCCATCAAGCTGGCGGGTGATTAAAGTGTCTAGGAAGGGGAGGGTGTTGTTTTCCTCTTTTTCTAAGGTGAACTGGACTCTGGGATGTTGGTTGTTTAAGTGTGTTAGGAAGGAGTGGAGTGAGTCTGAGCCATGTGGCCAAATAGCAAACACATCATCCACATAACTCCCCCCCTCAACAATAAAGACTACACCAAGTCTATCACTATCCCCTACATCCAGGGCACCTCTGAAAAAATAACTAATATCCTCAAGAAATATGACCTTACTTCCTGTTACAGACCATATAAAAAGTTGGCATCCCTTATCCGCTCTACCAAAGACCAACCACTTCCCCTAGACCTACCTGGTGTATACCAGGTCCCTTGCAGCTGCAAATTGTCCTACTTTGGCCAAACAGGCAGAACAACAAATATCAGGATTTCAGAACACCAAGACTACATCCGGTTTCACCAGTACAGCCGCTCTGGGCTGGCAGACCATGCCTTAGATACCCACCATAAAATTCGTTGGAAGAAGACAAAAATAATCCATCGCAGCAAGTTTAAATACGAAAGATTATTCAAAGAATCTTCAGCAGCTCTAAAAAACGTTCCTAACCTCAACAAATTTGGGTGCATGAAACTGCCCCAAATTTGGGAGACTTTCATTATGAGAACTTCAGCCCAACAGCCAAGACTACCAAATTAGCCCGCAAGAGGGCACCATTAGGACTTTAGGAACAAAATTAGTGTCTTTATTTCTTCCTCATTTGCTTTGTTAGTTCCTGTAGTGCACATACCATATCTTTATGTTCCTGAAGATGACAATGTGACATTGTCGAAATATAGAAGTGATTCATTAAAGTTATCTTTAATTAATTTACTTTATATGCGTTGTTAATTCCGTAAATTAATTACCAGTTATAACTAATCCTTTAAGTCGGCTGTGCCATTGTTAATATTATAGGATTTTTATTTAGAGATGTTTATATAGAGATGATCTCTGTTCAACAATCCCCCCCCCCCCCCCCCCCCCCCGAGTGCTTTCATTTATTGCACAAGGGTTCACTCTGATTGGTGCAATGACCTTTTTTTTACTATTTCTTTCAGAATCCAAAAAATCACTGACCTAAGACCAAAATACAAAATAAACAGATTTAATAAAACACAAACACTTAATATATATACACTTCAAACAATATTACATAACTGAC
The DNA here is from genome assembly GCF_054136105.1 of Typopeltis vanoorti. Lineage (NCBI taxonomy): Eukaryota > Metazoa > Arthropoda > Arachnida > Uropygi > Thelyphonidae > Typopeltis > Typopeltis vanoorti. Next base: position 116,341,358 of record NC_143551.1, on the reverse strand, counting down.
TACAAATTTAGTTGTATCCAAGGCCTTTTAAAAAATAAACTTACACTAAGACTAGACTAAACACTTTGTTTGCACAATGACACAATGTTCATAGCCAGTTTCTCTCTCTGTCATGGCCCTTTTCCAAAGATATATGACTTTATTCTTCATTTTTACAGGATCCATTCTCATCACTCATGTAGCACACATTAATTCTTCCTAACTCAATTCTGTCTCTTTTTAGTAGAAATAATAGTTAGATCTGGTGTCCTTAAGACAGATGAAACTTCCTAATCAGAGTTTTCTCGAACATTCCTTTAGAACATAAATAGCAATTTCTTCTTTTATTCACTAATGCTTATTGACAGTCTTAACTCTTCCACTTTAAAAAATTCACAGTTCTACGATTCCCTTTTCGGAATCTACTACTAATCTTCCAATTAGCGTTTCCTCGAATATTCCTTTTAAAACAGCTATAGCAATATTTTCTTTTATTTATCAATACTTATTCCACTTTGAAACTTCATAGGTCCACGATTCCTTTTTTTTGGAATATACTATTGATGTTCCTCCGACTGTCACATAAAAAAAATCAAATTCCTCCAAATCTAAATATCTGCTGACTTGTGTTCTAATTTTTTCTCCGAACACCCTTCTTGTTTACTCTCCATTACCCTGATACCGAACGCTCTTCTTGTCAGCTGTCAATCTCACATCAAACTTCTCGGCGAGTATGTGCACTCCATGAAACTGGCAAGCAAGAAGTTCGGTATAATGCAGACACGTAGATTACGTTAGCGTAACAAGAATGTCTCTTCAAAACACAGCACTTAATATTTTAAACTACTATAAAATTTTTTAAAGTAATACACCTATTCAAATCCAGTAAGTACATAAATCTTTAACTGCTATACATTTCATTTTAACAAAATAACATCGATAATGGGCACATCGCTAGTACCGACAATGCATGTTATGAAACTAAAACTAATAAACATTCTAACATAAACCATTTGTAAAAATATTCAGAATTTTAAATTATGATTATTTTTACAGATGGATACTATCTGAGTTCGATATCAGTCATCTGGAATTCAACCTTCTGCCCCTATTATATGCCAACTTTTACAAATTTTACAACACAAATTTTATGCCACTATTATATTGCTGCTTATTTCATTTTAGAAGCTTTCAAAGTAATTATCTAGAATATCTGTCTTCAGTTTTTATTTCTGATTATTTTTATAGGAATTTTTCTAAGCTTAAAAACACAGCTTTCTTACATTTTCCCTCTTTCACTCAAAACACATACTGACTTGTTTGCTAGGAACTTTAAACATGCTTTATTCTTTTCTGTGACAAGAAAGTCTATCATGGAATTTTGATTTTTCTATCCTTTCAGACAACTTCACACATTCATCTCTGACTTAACCAATCGATGTCTTCAGTCTGCGACTGATTCTCTCAGGTTTGGTTCTTGTTTTTAAAAATTTTATATTTTTTGAATAATTGCATATTTTAGTCTACAGTTGACTCCTTGACTTTTTTAAAAACTTTAATCTGATATATTCCATTCCATTTTGTTTAAAATGAAATGATCACATATTTCAAATTCCCTGTATATATTTTGTTTCCTGAACCAGTGTGAAGATATGACTGCCAACAGTAACGTTCTCAGACTTTTTTTCTCAGGTCAGTGATGCCTTAAAATGCACAATAAGAGACAGGTTGATTTGGGTTGTGCTTTTCAAGTATGCATTGTCAAGTTAATTTATGAAAATCAAGCAGTATCTGATGTTATATGTGCTGTTGAAGTATTTTCAGGTTTTTTAGAAAATCTTTTTCTTTTATGTGATTACTAAATGCAGATTGACCTTGATATCCTTAATTAAAATAATTTGAAAATATTTTCTGTCTATTAGCAAAGCAGTAATATTCAAAGCAATTCTTTACTCATAATAACTGATAAGGGACACTATCGGATGGATTCTTAAGTGATCTGTCAGTTATATGCGCAAAAGAAACTTAAAGAAATAGGAAAGGGCTACAAATAAAAATTAGAAATTTGGAGTGGATTCCTCAAAATTAAGCTTCAAAAATCTCTCTTTCGCTGTTACCTAATTTCTTATTTGTTTATTATGTGTAAAAAAAAATATTATGAAAGTTCTATGTATTATCCAAAATCGAACTTGTTCAGTTTATTTTTATTTTATTGATATACATCATATATATATAACACATTTTCTCATGTTTACTACGAAATGTATAATTTTTTAAAAACAATTTGTAAATTGATCTTGAAACATTTTATTTTTATGGCTGCATTTTCAAACTTTATTAATCTATTCTAGGATTAGGAGGAACCTGTGTAAATGTGGGCTGCATTCCCAAGAAACTAATGCATCAAGCTGCTTTATTAGGTGAGCAAAATAGTTCTCAAGAATTCATTTTTAAATTTTACTATAGATTTATTGTATGCTTGACAATCTTGTTAATGTTATTTCTAACTGAAAGTTTAATTTTCAGTTAAACTTGTAAAGATAAACTTAACATAAATTTATCATTTTTTTAAAATAACTTCAAGTTAATTCTGAATTACTGTTCATGATTTTTCTTTTTCTCACAGTAAACTTGGGTTTTTCATTCTACAAAATAAATTTCCTGAGGAACATGCAGAATTAAAATATAATCTGTTGTCATTGTAGGCTTATTTGCTTTGGTCATCAACTGTTCATGAAACAGTTGTGTATTTGAATAACTGTTATCAAGTGATACATCTGTTCTTATACATAAAACTAGATTTCATTTGATAATAGTAACTTGATTTCCTTAACTTTGACCTAAACCTTACCATAAAGGTACCATTTAAGCTTATCTTATCTTATCAAGTAATATTTCATTCATTAGTTGCCCATCTTACTTGATTAGAGAAGTTAATCCCTAATCAAGCACATGCCTGCGATTAGTTTGCTAGTTGTACACGTGGTTCTTGGCTGGTTCATCTATTTTGGAAGGAAAAAACATCCCATTTCCATATGAGACTGGCTTACTTATCCTCAATTGAAAAGTCTTTATTTATTTATTTATTTTAATTTTGGATTTTTTTGAAAAGAAAAGTTTATAGCTAAAAAAAATCTTAAATTGTTGATATATAGTAAACTTAGTTGATTCAAGCTCATGGTACCATAAATTAATTCTTTATATTTGAAGTTGACATAATATTAATTTTTTTAGCATTATATCTAGTTATCTGAATATTTCCATAAAGTTCCTGGTTGTGCTTATTTTTTCAGGTGTGACATCTTAATAGAACAATTATTTTCTTCTTGTATAGATATAAACAATAAAGAAATGGATACTGAAAACTACAATGAATATATGATCAGAGATGAAATAAAATATGCACTTACAAAAATGAAAAATGGAAAGTCACCTGGAATTGATGAAATACTAATAGAAATGTTAAAAAATGGAGATCCTTTGCACATAAAACTAGCAGAATTGTATACTTCCTGTTTAAGAACAGGAAGAATCTTTCTAAAAGTTGGAATACTGGAAAAATCATCTTTCTATATAAGAGAGGCAAAAAAATATGAAATAAGAAATTACAGACCTGTAACCTTTCTACAAAGTCCTTCACAAGCTGTTTACAAAAATTATAGATGGCAGAAAAAACAATATATTAAATTTTCATCAACAAAAGAACAGGAATGTTTCAGAACATCCTTCTTAACTTTAGATCATTTACAAGCCTTAATATACCAATTTCTTTGGCTTATAGATTATGAAAAATCCTTTGATTCAATAGACCTGTGTAAAATGCTTGAAGCTTTTAAACATATAGGAATAGATGATATTTATATTATATATTAACTCATATATATAAGAGAGTTTCATCAGTAATAAATTTAAATGAAAGAGAAATAGAAAACAAATAAATATGGTGAAATCATCAAAAATGTGTACTAGAAATACTTCAGAACAAAAACAAAATTGAAATAAATCAGACAGATTGAAATAGTGTATTCATATAAATATCTTGCACAAATCATTACAAACAACCATAAACTTTAATAATGAAATTTCAGCTAGAATAGGAGCATGATGGAAAGTTTTAAACAATTATAGAGAGATATTTAAAAGCAATTTACCAAAGTGCCTAAAAAGAAAAATCTACAAGCAGTGTGTACTCCCAACAATGACCTATGGTAGTGAAACCTGGAGTCTAACTAAAAAACCTAGAAAAACTGAAAACAACCCAAAGAAACATGGAAAGAGCTATTTTGGGAATAAACTCGCATAAAAAAGAATAATACTCAGATAAGGAAGCAAACAAAGGTAATGGATATTGCCTTAGTAATAAAAGGGTAACAAATGGCACTGGGCAGGATGTGATGAGAATGTTTGATAACAGTTCGATAAAGAGAACAACAAAATGGACAAGAACTGTTTATCGGAAACCAGGTAGACAAGTGATAAGGTGGGATGATGAGATAAAAGTTAAAGAGATGCACAAGATTGGCTAAAATGAATAAAGCATGGAGAGGCATTCATTCAGCAGTGGACTGAAGAGAGCTGATTATGGTAATAGATATAAAACTAAAAATCAAGTGGCTATAACTACAGGGTGTTCGGGATAAATTTGACAGTTTCGTAAGGAAAAAGAAAATCTTCTTTGTATCTATTAAATTTAATGAATTGACAAAAAACATTACAGGCAGAGTTAATTACAATACTATCAACAAGATTTACTCAAAATAACCACCATTAGCATCGATCACAGCTTCAATTCTGCTTCGGAACCTCGAACAAGCTGATGCTACAGTCTCCCTGGGAAGGGCCGCAAAAACTGTTTTAATTTTATCCATTAACTGGGCTTTTGTATTACTGGAAGTGCGATTGGTGTCTTTTTCAACTGCGCCCCATACAAAATAATCCATGGGGTTAAGGTCTGGGGAGTTTGGAGGCCAAACATTTGGACTGGTGAAGTCGTAGAAATTTTCAGACAACCATTTTTGACTTTTCCCAGAGGTGTGGCAAGGGGCCGAATCCTGCTGCCATACATACGGCCTACCATTGGCTACCCTTGTTATCCAGGGCTTGACTACAGTTAGCAACTCCACGAACAAAGCCCGAATTCCAATGCCAGGGTTCTTCAACACCTGTTCCTGCAGATTTGCGAGGAATTCTGCTGTACGAACGCAATCAGATCGTCTGCTAGGGATCTTTCTTCTTGCTACATCCTCGTAGTCACCATTGCAAGTCTCTAGTTCATGCCTGATTGTTTTTACTGTATTCAGGGAGCATTGGGCAGCAGTCGTAATATCCTTATTTTGATGGCGGGCACGAATCATCATGATACAAGTTATTCTCTTCCATGATTCAGGTGGGTTCCAGCTATCCATCCTTTCTGACATCTTGTATGTGAATGAAGAAGGGTCCAAACTTTTAAATGAAGAGAAGTGTGTGTTAATACATGCAACTTACGGAAAAATATAATTAATTATAAATATGTCAAATTTATCCCGAACACCCTGTATATAGTTACTGGAATCTGTCATTTTAGAAAGTAGGGGAAAGGCATGTGGTGTTCCACGGCTTAATGTTTTTCTTTCTTTGGTATATTGGCTATTACCTTGCTTGTTCACTCTCCCTCCTGTGCATATTTGGTAATTATGTCAGGCATGGTATAAGTGTAAATTGTTATTAATGCATTGCATTTTTTATTTATATGTCAATTTGTATACCCTTTTAATTAAAATAGTTAAGCCAGTGTCATGCATAAACATTAAGAGCATCTATAACCAAATGCCAAGAGCCTCCATAGCTTAGTTGGTATAGATGAGCCCTTTGCTTGGAAAGACCCAAGTTCTAATCCCATCTATGATGTGAGGAACCTTTATCAGATCTTTTCAATCAAGAGTTAGCCAGCCTGATACAAAGGCAGAGGGTTTTTCTCTCTGAAACTTAGGATTTTTTTTTTTAAAGGCAACAACTATTCTTGAATGGTGAAAATACAATGGTATACATTTAGTAAACAGCATTAAATCAAATTAGATCTTGAAAGATAACCAGATCATCCCAGTAAAGACCTTGTAGCACTGGAAAAAACGATTGCATCCATAGCACCAGGACACCTCAAGAAGGATTACTCTTTCTTCGACTGGTTCTAAGGAATGCTCTAAGTGGAAATTAAAGATGTCTTTCTATTTTTTTTCCAAACCACCCAAACCACAATGTGCTTAAGAGTTAAAGCTGTATAACTAAGAGGAGACCTCCACATAGTCTTTAAAGGAATATGAATATCCAGTCATGCTTCTGACCTAATGCCCAATCCTCACCTTCTCATGGTGCAGGCTGTTACCTGGATACTGAACAAACGAGGATGGGCTGGCAATTTGAGATTTAGCTGACCAAATTGTATTCTTATTAGCTTAAACTACAATGTAAAATGATGGTACAACAAGACAGGATTTAGTAATTAAAATAAGAATCCTATATTGTTAAATATAGGACATATAAAAATCCTATAAACAATATAAGACAGGATTTAATTTGGCTAGGGTGTTGCACAGTTAAACAAGGGCCTCATTGTTTTTGCCAGGGAACCAGGGCAAAAAGTCAGCTACTGGATCAAATCCTGAAACACATCCTAACTCAACATCACCAGACTTCAAGATCGGTACTATCAACTTAAGATGCCTTGAATGGCAAAGAAACAGAGCTAGCTGAAAAATTGGATAAGTACCAGATCGACATGATAGGGGTGACTGAAACAAAAAAGACAAAAAAAAAAAAAAAAATGGTGAGATCTTTCTGAGCAATAAATACAAAATGTTATACTTAGGCAATGACAATCAAGGAAAAGGAGTAGCCATAGTATTCAACACTAAATACGAGGCTAATCTTCTTGAATGGCAGGTAGTCTCAAGTAGAGTGATGTGCGCATATATCAGAATGGGGAACTGGACAATGAGACTTATTTGTGCCTGTGGTCCCACAGAAACTTCTACTAAGGTAGAAGTGGGGGAATTTTTTGTGGCTTTAGAGAAAGCAACTGACACAATGAAAAAGGAAAAGTTGGTCCTTGTTAGGATCTAAATAGCAGAGTAGGAAATGATTATCAGACATACAAAAATATTTTGGGAAAATTTGGAGAAAATAGCAAAGCTAATAATAATGGCAAATATCTGTTGGATTTCTGCTCAGGACATGGACTGGTTATTACTAACACCATGTTCCAACATAAAAATGTGCACAAATTCACATGGAGAGAAGATGCAAAGAATAAGAAAAGTCTCATTGACTATATTATTGTTGATAGTGATGTTTTCTCACTGGTGCAGGACACTACAGTGCACAAAGGATTTAAAATTGGAAGTGATCACTATTTAGTCTTGAGCAGAATAAAATTGAATTTCATATTGAAAAGAACATGTAAGAAAGATTTAAACGAATAAAAGTTGAGAAGCTCTTAGATGTGAACTGTAGACTAAAATGCACAACCATGATTGCAGAAAAAATGAAAGAGTTTGAGAACAGGAACCATACCTAAGAGATTCAGTAACAAGCCACGAAGAAAACATTTATTCAGGCAGAGAGGCATGTGGTGAGGTTGTCTGTAAGGATAGAAAAATCAGAACTCCATGGTGGACACAGGAAGTTAGAGGTAGGAAGGGAAAGTAGAAAGCATATTGAAAGTTTCTACCAAATAGGTCAGCTTGTGCTCTTAGAGAATACAGAGACAAATGTAAGAAAGCTAAACACTGTAAAACTTCCTAAACAAAAGTCATGAGAAGACTGGTAAGAACATAGAAAATCAAGGTGGCAAGATATTCTAGAGGCTGTTGAAAAAAAACTCAGAAATGTAGGGAAGAGTGCTGTAAAAGGAATTTGATATGAAAAAGACATCCTTGATGTATGGAGTAATTACTTCAAAAAATTGCTAAATGAAACAATCAATGACAGTACAGTGGTAAAAATCACTGGCCAGTCATGCAATCAGGAATACATATCCATATTTGAAGCCATCAAAAGCCTGAATTATGGAAAGGCATCTAGAATATATGATATTCAACCAGAAATGCTCAAGTATGGAGGTATAACAGTTACTGCATACTTCAGAAGGCCTGGACAAGGGACAAATTCCAGATGATTGGAGTAGAGCTCTCAATAGTGGCCATATATAAAGGAAAATAAAACTGAATGTGTGAATTACATAGGCATTTCCATACTGTGTGTTCCTTCTTGGTAATATTTATGCAAGTATATTTGAGAAACGGTTGAGAAGGATTGTGGAAGGGAAGCTTGGTGAAGAACAAGATTGATTCAGGACAAATAGAGGCTGTCAGGATATCAGATTTTCATTTTATGAAAGATTGTTGAGAAATCATGGGAATATATAAGATCTGTATTTAAGTTTTGTAGATCTTTGAAAGGCATATGACAAAGTGCTAAGTTAATGTTAAGATGATTTAATGTTAAATCTGGTGTCAGACAAGGATGTACATTATCCCATCTGTTATTCATTATCTATATTGATCACATTATGAAGGAAAGTGGTATTAAACCTGATATCAAAATAGGAGATGTTAATCTCAGTTCTGTACTTTATGCGGATTATGTTATACTTTTAAATAAATGTGGTACAAGTCTGCTAGATTTCCTGACTAAATTGAATAACTCTTGCAATAGATTTGGTATGAAGGTCAGCAATAACAAGACTGAAAATAGGCAGCAGCATTGAAAATATCAACTATATTGTGAATGGATAACCTATAGAACAAGTAAAACATTTCAGTTACCTAGGCAAAATGTTTAGTGAAGATGGTAAATTAAATATGGAAAAAGACAACAGAATCAACAAAGCTGGTATTATAGGAGTCAAGTGAATAAATTTATATATAATAAGAGAGTCAAAATACTAAATTAGCTGTATACAAGACAGTATTCAAACCAATTTTAACTTATGGATCTGAGAGTTGGGTTAGAAATAAAACTGTTAACCAAAAGACTAGAGACCACAGATATGAGAGTCCTGAAAAAGATTAAGGACATGAACAGATGACATCAATGGCAATATCATATTAAAAATGAGGATATTAGAGAAGAACTTGACATTGTTTGCATCCAGGAATGTGTTAGAGGAGCCAATATCAGGTGGTTTGGTCACTTAAATGGAATGGGAGAGGAAAGCTTAGCAAAACAAGTGTTCTCTGCTGGGTTGGCAGGAAAAAGACCCAGAGGAAGACCAATATATAGGTGGATTGATAAAATAAAAAGTGCCTTACAAGATTTGATAATGTTGGAGTCTTGACAGATAACAGATTGATTTGGAGGAAAATTGTAGATAGGAAATTAGTAATGATATAAGTTTTTCATCTACTACTATCATATCCTGTACACTCCTTAAAGATATGTCAGGAATTCGATGAATTTTGTCCTTCAAAACAGAAACTGTCCTTGTGAGCACACAGATCTACTGGAATAAATACTTGCACTTTGGGGATTCAGAAGAGGAGTGGTGTTCTGGCTGCATTGATTCACTGGGAGCCCTAATCAGTGGACTCTACCTCTCATAAGGGACAGATAAGTTAAAGTAGAAGATAACCAGATACTAACTTTTGTCAGCAGATGCTCTTAATGTTTATATGCTATTGAAAAATATGCTGTTTATATGGTTTAAAAATTCTAATGACAGCATAAGAGGTATGCCTGTCAGAATATTTAATTTTTTTTTATTTTAATTATATTGAATAGGTTATAATTTGAACTATGTATATATTTATACATTAATACTGCATGTGTGTAGAGAAAATGAGAGAGAATAAAGGTAATTTGTAATTTTTTTTTAACTTAGTCAGTTGCAAATTTATAGAAAATCTTATTTATTTAGGAAATAATTTGAAAGATGCTAAGAAATTTGGATGGGATATACCTGATAAAGGTGAGGTTAGCTTCTGATTCTCTAAGGCTTCACTAAACTCTTAATTATTATGAAATGTTAAGGTCATTAATTTTTAATTCAATTTTATTATTATATTATTAATTTTGTTCATTTTTAATTCAAGATAAACTTCAGAAATAGTAGCCAGACCTTCCTATAGCTTTTATTTGGTTATCAATGGAAACTGATATTATGAAATAATAAAAATGGAAACTTATGAAATAGTTTAAGTTAGTTCACATGCAGCCTTTGCTACTTCATGACTATCTTCAGTGCTATAAGAGTTGTAAATCAGAAAAATAAGAAATAAATGTTGCAGGCATTCCAGTTTGCTAATTTATAGTATGGTAAGGCTGAGAATTCTGGCTTATTCTTGTGATGTTTGACCATTATAACACTGTGATCAAGCCTAACAAACATGATATAATGCCTCTTGTATATTTGCTTCCTTGTTCTTGGAAGAATAACTGGACTTGCATATTTCATGGAAGTATCACTCTGAATCCAATGCCTTAAATTTAAGCAGACTTTTTTTCAAGTGTGTATGTGGATAGATAGATATTAATTTTATTACTCTGCATTCATAGAGGCAGTGAATCATTTACTAAGCTACTTGCAGGAACATTGTTAGGGTATATGCCCCCCCCTTAGGCAAGCAATATTTTTGCTGCCTTTAAATTCAAAGAAATATGCAAAACAGGGTGTATTTATGGTTCAGATACAATTTATTTTAACATTTAAAAAATATATAATTTAAAGAGAAAAATATCAATACAGTATAATTTCTAATAATTATGCATAAATATAATAATAAAATAACATGCAAGCCAATGTAAGCAACTCGCAAGAACTTTATACCCAAATATCATTTTGTTTACATGTGTGTATATTATGATTGCTTTATTAAACCATTTTTATATTATTTTGTTTCCTATTTTAAATATTTAAAGAAAGTTTATCGAATTATTAATTTTTGAGGTTTTGTTTTTTTTATCTCCTTCCAAATTTTCTCCCCATAGCTGTTCCTTAGTGGGTTACAATGGCCCTGACTATCTGACCATATAGCAGTCCAGCCTTGTTAAGTTGTTATTAGGAACATTATTAGATGTATTATTATTATCTAAGATCTCCAGGGAGTCGAGGACTCATTGAGGGAAGCTGTGAATTACCCAATCCAGCTATCATGCCTTCCCTTAAATTCATTTACACTAGATGCACTCACTACCTGCAAGGGCAAATTATTCCACTCACTCACTGCTCTCTGGGAGAAAAACCTAGCTCTTAACCCTTTCTTAACTTCCATGGATGCCTCAGTGTTCTCTCCTCGCCTTCCATATAACGAAAAATTTCATCATTAGAAATGCTATAACACCCATTCAAAAGTTTATAGACCTCTATCATATCACCCCCTCTTTCTCCTGTTAACCAGAGTCTGTAATCCACATACTTGCAATCTGTCCTCATAATCTAAATCCCATAATAAGGATATAATCTTTGTAACTCTTCTTTGCACCCTTTCCACATCTCCTTTATCCCCTTGGAACCCAGGAAACCAAATCTGCGTACACTAATCCAAGTGTATTCTGAGCCTTATACTTAAAATTTAATCATAAATAATACTATTGAAACTTTTCAATTGATTAAAAACCTACCAATTTTCTAATCATTTTCCAAACACAGATGTTCAGATTCACCTCAAGTTAATATAAGGAGCTCTAAGATATTTCTGATAATGAGTGGGTATCTTTTTTTGCTTACACATTACAAATCGGGTTCTTTCTGGCCCTAATGCTTGCTAAAGGGCCTTATTGACACATTCTTTTTCTAGAAAGATGCAGTGAACATTTTTCTGGTTAGCAGGAGGGACATCACAATGCATAAAAATGAATGTGGACCTTTAACAGGCAAAATGAACATGTTCAGAAAGCAAAAAATACTTTGGAACAGACTAGGCCATTCTTAAACAAACAAAATGGTTTACTTAAGTTTTAGTCACAGTGAACCATACAGTGGACATTACTTGATGGGCCAAATGTTAGTGTTCTCAGTCCCAGATTGTATTCTTATGTTTTGACATAATCTAACTATTCCAGTAGTGAATTCAGTCCTAATAACTTAAATAATATCTTTCCTTCTTACCATTTTTAGTTTCCATAGTTTGAATAAAAATGATGACATTCTTTTTACTTCATATGGATCATGTGCAGTAAAAAGAAATGTTAGCGAAATGAATGAGTAATTAAAATGGCAAAGTTGTTATATAGCAAAAAAAAGTGGGAACTTGTTTTGAGTTCCAAAAAAAAAAAAAAAAAAAAAATCAAATAGTAGGAGAGAAATGTACCAAAAAAAAAGGGAAATTTTTACTGGTTTGTTGGGGAATAGAGGCCGAACAAGATTTATTTTTACAGGATTAAGTTAGTATTAGTTTCTCTTACATTCTGTTAAGTCATTTTGTACAACTTCTTTTGAAGAAATGTAGAATGAATTTTTCAAATTTTGCTTTCAACTTTTAGAATTTAATATAAATGTTCTGTCCGTGCGGTTAGCTAGTGGCTATGCGCTTCGCAACCATATGTCTGGGGAAGGAGCGTCCTAGGTCAGTTCCTGTCGGTGTCGTGAGTAGCTTAAGGATTTTCCTCAGCCATAGCCAAGTTATCCGGTCTTGGGCTTGGACAGTAGGATTTTTTCCCCAGTTTATCCTGGGGTTTTTCATCCCGCAAAGCAGGCAAACCAGCCTTGAGAACTCAACATAGGGCTTGACTATCTTTTCCTGTGAACAGCTTGAGGTCTGATGATTAATAAACCCTCGACACCGCAAGGTAAAAGACGGTAAAAAGATGATGAGATGAGATTATACATGTTATTGCCCATTATCAACGCTAGGTACCTAATAAGGTCTCCCATGTAGCCTGTAACAAAGGGATAGAACCAACCTGGGCTTCTGACCAATCTTGACTTTCCTGTAGTATGGTCTCTTATGTAGCATCCATCCAGATATTAAACAAGGATGGGTTAGCAGTTTAAGACACAGCCAACCAAATTGTATTCTGTTTTGGTTTGAACCATATATCCATTTTGGTTCAACATAATCAGATGTCATGCTACCAGGAATACCACCTAATTGAACAAGAAGTCTGCTGTTTTCATCAGGGAACTAGCATGAGCAGTGATAATTACTGGACAACCTTCCCAGAATCAGATAGGCATTGTTAGTGTATAAAACATTGTTGAAACAGAGAGAAAGAACCAGAAGATACAAAAGTGCCATGTGTGCATGATTAATGTTAATGAGGATTAAAGCAGATGAGATAAATAGCTGTAAGATGGGATCATGGACAACTTGGTGGCAGGGCATTTGGACAACAGCTAACTAGATGACATGACATTTGTCCACAGCCAAATTGAGCCCCTTCAAAGCCAATACAATCAAGACAACAGTGCAGTGGATGTTGAGCACCATAGGACTGGGTTTTGTCCCTTAGTGATGTTGTGGAAGCAATTGAACTGTTGTTGGATCAGCTGAATAATGAAAACAGTGACATTGCAGATGTTTCTGATTAGAGGTATAAGTATCAAAATACAAAAGTATCAGCATGGCATTGAGGCTGCTATAACTTCAGATTTTAAACTGGCCAAAGAAATGTAAGGCAGAATATGCAAGAAGACTGTAGCGAGAAAATTATGAATAAAGAATATGGTTTTATGGTATCAAGAATTCAAAGACAATAGTCAGATTCTATCTAAAGTTTTTGGTACAATTTTGTTTCATGTGTTATTATTTTTTAAACTTGGACCTAATGCAGACATTTTATAATTACTTAATCTTCTTTTTATCATATAATATTTTACTTTGTGTGTGAGTCTTAAATTTGGACCTAACCTGGACTTTTTATAATTTTATGTGTAATAGTCTTCTGAAAGTTGGACCTGACATGGACAGTTCAGAGTTATTTTATCTTTATATTTTATTTAGCATGTAAGGAAGTCTTTTTAAACTTTGATCTGAGTTATTGCCTGTCTTGCTTAGTTGACTATTGCCAGGTAATCTCATCACCTAATTGAATGTTACCCAGTTGCCACTGAACTGTAAAGCTGATATAGTCAACTCAATCAGAGAAAGAAACAAGTAGCTATTGTAGTGCCCAACACTAATACAAAAGCTTCTGGAATGAAGACAGTATTAAATAGAATGACAAATTTTAGAAATAGGAAATTGCACCATAACTTACTTGTTCTTGTTTCCTGTAGATTGAGAGTTTGAAAACAAAAACATAATTAATTACTTAAAGAATTGACAGCGTACACTAGAAATATAAATTAAACAACTTTAATACATACTTTCCTATATTTCGGCAACGTCACGTTGCCATCTTCATGGGAACTTCATAAAAAGGCATGTTCATGCAAGTACTACATAACAGCAAATGAGAAACCAAGCGAGGAAGCTACCGTTTTTCTAAAGACCTGATGGGGCCCCCTGGCAGGCTATATTAGGTGTTCTTGGCCTTTGGGCTGAAGTTCTTATGTAGGTTTCCTAAATTTGGGGCAGTCTCATGCTACCAAATTTGTTTAGGTTTGGATTGTTTCTTAGTGCTGAGGCTGATTCCATGAATAGCCTTTTGTGTTTAAATTTACTACAGTGTATTATCGTGGCTTTCTTCTACCGTTACACATAAGAATGTATAACCAATGTCTAAGCCTTTCCACGAGAATTAAGATAATCCACAGAGATTCCATCACAAGTAAGGCCCGCCATTACGGTAAAATGAAGTTGAAGCTATCAAGACAATTGAATTGTCTCGCTTTCCTAAAACACTACCACGATAACCAGGTAATCCCGAACTGTGTCAAATTCAAGCACCGTTTCGTTTCCCAAAAGGCTCTCTGTATTTATAACTGTGCCAGCCAAGCTTTGCTCAGGGAACAAATTGCCGCTGCTCGCCGTTACCTGTGTGATGCTAACTCAGCTATCCAGGCACTTGAAGATGAGCTTTCCAGCACCTTAAACCATGAGATTTGGTCTATTTTATACGACATCTCGTGCACTGCTGCGGACAAAGAATTTAAAAAAGTACGGGAACGACACATCAAAAAATTTGAGAATTTAATAAAGAACTCTAACTCCAAACCAAAAATTCCTACTGACACGTAAGTCAACTTTTCATTAATTAGTGTGAAACCTGAAGCACTGAACACTCTCTCACGTGGCCACAACTTCGCTATTGCGCCCAGAAGAATACCTGCTGAAGACATTATGATACAAATTGAACGCGGAATTTGACACCTTCCAAACCATGTTGCCAACGATATTAGACTGGATGTATTCTGTGGATATGTGTTATGACCAAAGCAAAACCACCAAAAACCAACATGCCCAATAAGGAAATTAAATCTCTGCAAGAATTAAAGAAAAACAAGGAAATAATAATCACCAAAGCAGATAAAGGGAATGCCACAGTATTGCTTGACCAAAAGGATTACACAGGTAAGCTGAATGCTCTATTGTTAGATCAGGCTACTTACCTCCCTATCGAGTACAATCCCACCAACTCACAAATTAGAAAACTCCACAGGCTCCTTAAGAAGGTCACTTCTTGGCCTGTAGAAGTCACTAACAAATTAAAACCGTTTTAACTCCATACCCCCCCCCCCCATATATATATATATATATATATATATATTAGGATAACCAAGCAATTTTATATGCTTGGTTATTTTAGCACCTAATCCCAAGTATGCAAACAATTAAGTTTGCGCCTGAAACAAAGTTCAAGTCTAAAGATGGTACAACACCAGGGCAACTCATTGTAAAGGTGGGTAAAGCTTTGATCACTATTCTTAGTATTTTCCCATAATGTAAAGCACATCTCACTAGAAGATGTATACTGCAATGCATTATGGGTGGGGTCACTACCCAGACCGGTTTCAACCTTTTTTGAGGTCTCCTCAGTGAGTAGCTAGACCCTAAATACCAAGGTTTTAGTAATACAAAGCCTTATCAACTTTACCTATATAAGTTGCAACAAGGTGTATTAAGTTTTAATAAAAATCTCTGGAGGAGATATTGATGGGAATAAATTTTTAACTTGGGTATATTGTATATTAGGATATATTAGGATAACCAAGCAATTTTATATGCTTGGTTATTTTAGCACCTAATCCCAAGTATGCAAACAATTAAGTTTGCGCCTGAAACAAAGTTCAAGTCTAAAGATGGTACAACACCAGGGCAACTCATTGTAAAGGTGGGTAAAGCTTTGATCACTATTCTTAGTATTTTCCCATAATGTAAAGCACATCTCACTAGAAGATGTATACTGCAATGCATTATGGGTGGGGTCACTACCCAGACCGGTTTCAACCTTTTTTGAGGTCTCCTCAGTGAGTAGCTAGACCCTAAATACCAAGGTTTTAGTAATACAAAGCCTTATCAACTTTACCTATATAAGTTGCAACAAGGTGTATTAAGTTTTAATAAAAATCTCTGGAGGAGATATTGATGGGAATAAATTTTTAACTTGGGTATATTGTATATTAGGATAACCAAGCAATTTTATATGCTTGGTTATTTTAGCACCTAATCCCAAGTATGCAAACAATTAAGTTTGCGCCTGAAACAAAGTTCAAGTCTAAAGATGGTACAACACCAGGGCAACTCATTGTAAAGGTGGGTAAAGCTTTGATCACTATTCTTAGTATTTTCCCATAATGTAAAGCACATCTCACTAGAAGATGTATACTGCAATGCATTATGGGTGGGGTCACTACCCAGACCGGTTTCAACCTTTTTTGAGGTCTCCTCAGTGAGTAGCTAGACCCTAAATACCAAGGTTTTAGTAATACAAAGCCTTATCAACTTTACCTATATAAGTTGCAACAAGGTGTATTAAGTTTTAATAAAAATCTCTGGAGGAGATATTGATGGGAATAAATTTTTAACTTGGGTATATTGTATATTAGGATAACCAAGCAATTTTATATGCTTGGTTATAAATGGGATTATTAATGTACCATACTTGGGATTAGGTGCTAAAATAACCAAGCATATAAAATTGCTTGGTTATCCTAATATACAATATACCCAAGTTAAAAATTTATTCCCATCAATATCTCCTCCAGAGATTTTTATTAAAACTTAATACACCTTGTTGCAACTTATATAGGTAAAGTTGATAAGGCTTTGTATTACTAAAACCTTGGTATTTAGGGTCTAGCTACTCACTGAGGAGACCTCAAAAAAGGTTGAAACCGGTCTGGGTAGTGACCCCACCCATAATGCATTGCAGTATACATCTTCTAGTGAGATGTGCTTTACATTATGGGAAAATACTAAGAATAGTGATCAAAGCTTTACCCACCTTTACAATGAGTTGCCCTGGTGTTGTACCATCTTTAGACTTGAACTTTGTTTCAGGCGCAAACTTAATTGTTTGCATACTTGGGATTAGGTGCTAAAATAACCAAGCATATAAAATTGCTTGGTTATCCTAATATACAATATACCCAAGTTAAAAATTTATTCCCATATATATATATATATATATATATATATTTATGGACTCCCAAAAATACATAAAGAAAATGTGCCATTACGTCCCATAGTGGATAGCATCGATTCCCCCGTATACAAACTAGCTAAACATTTGGCCAAAGTCCTCGCGCACTATATTGGCAACACACCTTCACACGTAAAAAAAACTCTGCCCACTTCAAAGCCAGCATAGAAAAACCTTACACTCAAACACACTGATGTAATGGTCAGTTTTGATGTCTCCTCCCTATTCAGAAATGTCCCACTCAAAGAATCCTCAGAGCTAATCCAAGCTAAATTTCCTCCCGATACATGGTTCAATTCACATTGAACTCAGGCTATTTGTTTGGCAAGGAAAATTCTACAAACAAATAGAGGGGACAGCCATGGGTTCTCCACTCTCCCCACCCTTGGCCAACTTTTATATGGAGACTTTTGAAGAGAAAGCCTTAAACTTTGCCCCACAAAAACTAACCACATGGCTTCGCTGTGTTGATGATGTGTTCGCTATTTGGT
Organism: Typopeltis vanoorti; assembly: GCF_054136105.1. Taxonomy (NCBI): domain Eukaryota; kingdom Metazoa; phylum Arthropoda; class Arachnida; order Uropygi; family Thelyphonidae; genus Typopeltis; species Typopeltis vanoorti. Next base: position 116,323,386 of record NC_143551.1, on the reverse strand, counting down.
CACATGGCTCCGATGCACTCCTCTCCTTCCTAATACACTTAAACAACCAACACCCCAGAATCAAGTTCACCCTGGAAGAAGAAAAAAACTATTGCCTTCCTTTCTTAGACACACTAGTCGCCCGCCAGCCTGATGGAAACTTGGTTTTCTCAGTTTATAGACCCCCCCCCCCCTCACAACAATATGGAGTCATTAAGACACTACACAACAGAGCTAAACTTATCTGTTCAAATGACAATGCCCTAACCACAGAACTAAACCACATTCTCAACACTTCCTTAGCCAATGGCTACCCCCCCCCCCCCCCCAAAAAAAAATCCAAATCATGTTGAAACCAATAAACCACAACTCCCCTTCGCAACAAGGATTACTCTATATCCATCACCATTCCTTATATCCGAGGCACCTTGGAAAAAATTACAAAAATCCTAAAAAGGCATGACGTAACTTCTTGTTACAGACCTTATAAAAAAATTGGCATCCCTTATCCGCTTCACTAAAGACCCCCCCCCCCGAAGGCCTACCTGGTGTATACCAAGTCCCTTGCAGCTGTATCAGAATTTCAGAACACAAGGACTACATCCGGTTTCACCAATACAGCCACTCTGGTCTTGCAGACTATGTGCTGGATTCCCACCATAGAATATGGTGGAAGAAAGCCACGATAATACACTGTAGTAAATTCAAATATGAAAGGCTATTCATGGAATTGGCCTCAGCCCTAAGAAATAATCCAAACCTAAACAAATTGGTTGCATGAGACTGCCCCAAATTTGGGAAACCTACATCAGAAGACCTTCAGCCCAAAGGCCAAGAACACCTAATATAGCCTGCCAGGTGGCACCATCAGGTCTTTAGAAAAACGGTAGCTTCCTCGCTTGGTTTCTCATTTGCTGTTATGTAGTACTTGATGCACGTGTCTTTTTATTAAGTTCCCATGAAGATGGCAACGTGATGTTGCCAAAATATAGGAAAGTATATATTAAAGTTGATTTAATTTATATTTCTAGTGTACGTTGTAATTTCCTTAAGCTATTTAGTAAGAATTCTTATTGTGTCACCAATGTCTCTCACTGACGAAACGTTATTACTTATTCCACCAAATGTTTAATTTATTCCCATAAACCACAAAAAATGTGAACGCTAAATGGCAAGTTTACTTGTGGCTCTTGAGGGTATGGTGCATGCCTCTTACAGTGATATGTAAATGTCTTATTCCCATTGCTTTCCAAGTAGTCATTTTAGCAACTTAAGTCTTCAGTTTGCTAAGTACTTACTCTACAACTGTTTTACTACCCAGTGGTTAATACTCATGTTGTGTAGAGGAGAAAATATGTCTAGAGACAATAATTAACAAACTTTAGCTATTAAATTATTAGACCAATATTTTGTCATAGTTACCAGTGCATCTTCGTGGGCACAAAGATGTACCCTACACCTGTGCATGTAAACATTAGTAGGAAGACATGAGTATGAAAAGGTGGGATCTCTGAGTTCTAACTGGTATGCTCTGTGGATGCAATGATGGAATCTTGCTCATTCCACTGAAGGTCTCAAGATGGTCATCTCCCAGATATTGGTAAGGTGAGCAGTCTTTGAGACTGTAATGAGATAATCATTGATCTCCTATATTTCATATTTGCAGTAACTGTTATTGCTTGAGATCTGCAACTTAGGCTGTCTCCTTATGTGCCAGGTATTATAATTGATACTAACTTGATGTTTAAGTTAGTAAAGGAACGTGTACAGTATCGCAGCAACGATGTGCTTACCTTTTTTGAGAGCTGAATATTTTAAATCTTTAGAAATGTGCTTTTTCTCTAAATTAAAAATGATTAAGTGACCCAAGTTTCAATATGCAACTAATAATGTTTTTTTTTTTTTAAGTTGAACATAGGTGGGAAGTGATGAAAGATGCTATCCAAAGTCATATAGGTTCTCTGAACTGGAATTACAAAGTTCAGCTTCGGGAAAGGAAAGTTAAATATCTAAATGCACTAGCACAATTTGTTGAGCCTCACAAAATAAAAGTAAGTAGTAAGCTACTTTTTTTTTACCCCTAAAGAATTACGGTAACTTATTTCATAGATTCCTAAAATCACTGTGGTAGTGTTCATGTTCGTTTCAAATTGTCTGGGTTTTTTTACTGTTTTGCTGATTTTATTTTGCCATTCTGTCAGGTGACCAGAGGTTTCTTGCTCCACAATTTTATTTAACTAGCTCCCCACTTATGCCAGCCTTGCTTATTCTGTTTTCTGTTTTTATCCTCACACACACACACACACAAATAAAATAATGAAAAACACGTTCCAGCCAAAAGGCTGTGGGTTCGAATCCTTCCAATGGCATGAATGTTTCTGATTGGCTGTAAAAAAAAATACTAGTAGTGGTGGTGGACAGTAGATGCCGTTGGTGTAGATGATGCAGTTAGTGGATGAGGTTAAGTGGTGGAAATGGAATGTTGTAGAGTAGGTGCCCTCCCTCAATGAGTCTTTGGATTCTCTGGAGGTGTCAAATAATAATAATAATAATATTCATGCCAAATTTGTTAGTTTTGAAGACCTATAGAAGATTTTTAAAAATGTGCATGAAGTTAAAAAATAAAAATAGCTGCATATCTTTCTTTTTTTTTTTAATCAAGTTTAATATCACTTTGCTTGACAGTGCAATCTATTTCATTTCCTTAATGTATTAAGTCTGAATGTTTTATTTATGGCCAAGGTACTCAACTTACTATAACTTTAGTAATGATAGCATGGTTAATCCTATCATACTCATCAACGCACATATTCTCTGGATGGTTTCTGTTTTGTAAGAAAATATTTCCATGAGGAAATATCTTTATGCTACCTGTATATGAGACTGACTACTTTCACTCTTTGCATCCAAAGTTGAACCAAAGTCTTTCTTTTACTGAGTGTGCCATAGGGATTGTAATGTTTTTCATATGATTAGTAGAGCTGGTATATAACCTAGCCTAATTGATTTTGAGCCATCCTGTACATCCTTCAATTCTTATTGCTAACCTAAGTTTTATATTGTTCTGTATAATGGTCTGTTTCATCAATTTCTAATATATACCCTTAAAAAGTATAGGATAATGTGGTAGCTGCATAATAAGTTTACATTATTAACTTCTTGTTGAGAATTTTCATCTAAATCTAACTTGAGATCTCCAAATTTTACATTCTGTTTAATGACAGTATTGGAGACCTAATAATTAAAATTTTATTGATAGTTATTCAGTTAGTAGAGCCATAGAATCTTAGATAAGATTCTTAATCACTGCTAACTACATCAAACATTTTAACTCTTGGTTTTCCTGTGGGGTTTAACCTGAGTACATTCATGGTATACAACACCAGTTTTACTAACCTTTCCCATTCCATTTCAGTGTTTCTGGTCTCTATTCTGTTTTATTTCTAACCCATTTCCCACATCCTTAAGTTAATTGCTTTAAACACTGTCTTGTATACTGCTAATTTAGTGTTTAGCTAACTTTTCTCTAATTGCATATAAATTTATTCAACTGACTTCTCATTGTATAAAGTCACTTTATTTCTTCATAATTCTCCACCAGTAAAAAAAAAAAAAAAAAAAAGTTTTTGTCATAACTTTTCTCTGCCATATTAAATTTCTATCATATTTTGCTGTAAACATTCATCTAAAACTAAGAAAACGAAAAATGAGTAAAAAAAAAAAAATCAGCTTAACTCCTTTTATTCCCCTATAGGGAGTAGGCAAGGCTGTTTTATTCCTATTTAACTTTTGGAGACTGAGAGAAACAGTTCAATTTCCTTCAGTAGCCAATCAGAGATAGCTGGCCCAAGACTATCACTAATTATACACAGCACCAGTGAAGAGATGCAGCTGATGAGTACCACCATTTTGTGGTCCCTAATCCTAACACTATGTTTTACTGTCTGAAAACAATGTGGGTTCTTTTACAGTCGATTTTCTTGAGTTTATGGGACAAAAAAGCTGAGTTTCTGGGAGAAAAAAACCAATGTCTGTGACAGAGATTAACTAACTTGGGAACTAGTTGAAAAAAAGGCTTAGTAAAAGTTCCTCTAGTCGGCAACTAGAATAGCACTTGCGATGCTTTTCCTTCTGGTGGTTTAGTACTGTGGACGCACGTTGCACTTCCACTGATCTACATAGACTCTTTAGAAACGAGTCTTCATTCTTATTTGAATTAAGAAAAGTAAATTATTTACACAAAGGAAGAATATTTACAAATAATAAAACTTCTATTTAAAATATTTAATATTTCATCCCTTCTCATCTTAAATATATAGTGAAATAGATTTAATCATAACAAAATTAAATCACTTGAGTTTAGGAGCCAGTTGCTAGACTAGCTCCTAACTCGAAAGAACAGGAATAGGAATATATAAGATACTTCCCGTTGAGAGGCTTATACGCTGGTTAAACATGATAACTAATATTTAAGGAATTGACAGCGTATACTAGAAATATAGATTAAATAAACTTTAATATATACTTTCTGATATTTCGGCGAACGTCACATTGCCATCTTCTTGGGAACTTACTACAAAGACACGTGCACACAAGTACTAATATCAGAATCTCAGAACACAAGGATTACATCCGATTTCACCAGTACAGCTACTCTGGGCTTGCAGACCATGCTCTGGATACTCGCCACAGAATAAGATGGAAGAAAACCACAGTAATACACTGCAGCAAGTTCAAGTATGAAAGACTATTCATGGAATCAGCCTCGGCCCTTAGGAACATGCCAAACCTCAACAAATTTGGATGCATGAGACTGCCCCAAATTTGGGAAACTTTTATCAGAAGAACTTCAGCCCAAAGGCCAAGAACTACCTATATAGCCCGCCAGGGGGCACCATCAGGACTTTAGGAAAACGCTAGCTTCAGTCTCATTTGCTGTTATTAGTACTTGTGTGCACGTGTCTTTGTAGTAAGTTCCCAAGAAGATGGCAATGTGACGTTCGCCGAAATATCGGAAAGTATATATTAAAGTTTATTTAATCTATATTTCTAGTATATGCTGTCAATTCCTTAAATATTAGTTATCAAGATACTTCCCTTATGTGTAAGTGAAGGATTTTTTGATTTATTGGGGGGGGGGGGGAAGGGATTACCAGTAGAATATAAAATAATGCATATTAGCACTCATTGAGAATTATCTTCTTAGACTTCATCAGCATTTACATAAATATCTTTTTCTGAATTTTTGTTTAAATGTATTATTATTAAAAGAGTCCTCCAGGGAGTCAGAGACTCATCGAGGGAGGCTACATACTCCCACCAGCTATCATACTTATTCTTGAATTCATTCACACTGCTTGCACTCACAACATCCAAAGACAATCCATTCCAACCATGCACCACCCTCTGAGAGAAAAATCTAGCCTTCACACCATTCTTGGCAGCCTTCATTCTCAGCTTTCAAGGATGCCCTCTCGTCCTTTCCCCAACCTCCATAAATCGAAAAATTCCATCAAGTAAAATCCTGTATGACCCCTTTCAGAAGTTTGTAAGTCTCAATCATATCATCCCTCTTTCTCATGTTTACTAGTGTCTGCAGTCTACAAATTCTCAATCTGTCTTCATAATCAGTATTCCACAATTCTGATATCATTTTTAACACTCTCCTTTGTACTCTCTCCAATATATCAGAATCACAATAGAAACCAGGAGACCAGACCTGTGCACAGTAGTTCAAGTGAGGTCTTATCAAGGCCTTGTAAAGAGGCAAAATGACTTCCTTATCTTCACATGTGAACGTTTTTCAGCATAGCAATTATCTTTTGAGTTATATTTGCAATCTTTGCCACATGGCCCCTGAACTTCAACTTCCTATCTATTAACACTTCAAGATCCCTTGCCTCATCAGTTTCTTCTAGCCTAATTCCACCAATATAACACAACATTGGATATCTAATCATTCACTTCAGTATGATTAGATATCATTCACTTCAGTATGATATCTAATCATACCGAAGTGAATCACTTTACATTTACTGACATTGAACTGACACCCATTTTCCCATGCCCACAATTCCAACCTATTCAAATCATTCTGCAAAGATTGCATATCAGCAGCATTCCTGATTACCCTACCTATCTTTGCATCATCAGCAAATAACTGTATGTCACTTGTCAAATCATTCCCAATATCATTAATGTACAGATTGAATAACAGCGGGCCAAGCACTGATCCTTGTGGTACACCACTTGTTACCTTCAACCTTGCAGACTCAGATCCCCCGTATATACCTTTTTCTGATATGTCAGTCCCCCATCCTCTTATCCATGCTAATATTGTATAACCCAAACCTATTTTCTCCAATTTATGCAAAGTCTTCCATGCTGTATTCTGTCAAAATGCCTTAGCAAAATCCAAAAGTATCATGGTGTATCCATTCCCCTTGTCTAGTTCAATGGTAACATTGTTATAGAATGTGAGCAAGTTGCTAAAACATCACCTTCCCTTAGTAAACCCATGTTGTTCATTGCAAAGTAGAGATTCACTATCAACCCATTTCTGAATGCAGGCCCTAACCAATTTTTCCAAAATCTTCACCACTCCTGAGATACTAATTGGTAGATAGTTGGATACATTGGTCTTTGCACCACCCTTGTGCAATGGAATTACTATACATTCCTGTGGAATCTTTCCTGTTCTGAGACTCATATTAAACATCCTGGTCAAAGGAATGGCCAGTTCAGCTGAACACTCTTTTAGTACACATGCTGATATTCCATCAGTCCCTATTGCTGAATTCTTATTCAATTTGTGCAACAGCTCTAATACCTCAGCCTCGCACACCTGCGTTTCTTCATCTAGCGAAGAGGTAACAGTGAGCTCAATGTTGCATTCACTAGGTTGATATCTTTTAACGAAATGGGCACTCATTAACTGAACAACCTCTTCTGCATCTGTAACCCTCACGCCATCTGGATTTAGAAGAGTTATTCTTTCATATTCATTTTTTTCTTTTACTTGCAACATATCGATGGAATTCTTGTGGGTTGTTTTTAGCACACAGAGCAAGTTTCTTTTCATACTCAGACTTTGCTTTCCGTACAACAGTTGTGACTATTCTAGCCTGCTGCTTATAACGTTCGTAATGGATGTCATCCTTGTGCAAACGGTATTCCTTCCACATTGTCCTTTTCTTACGAATCTCTTGCTTAATAAGATTACACATTCATTTGACTCCTACTCTATTTATTCTTCGAACTCTTGGGAAACATTCTGATGTTGCATTATTTAAGTATTGTTTAAATGCTTCCCATGCACTGTCGATATTCTTTCTATCTAGCAACTGAGTATACTGAGTTCATTATAATGAACTCAGTATACTCAGTGGCCATAATTTCCTGCTTTGTAGTTCAACATGTAACCTTAGCATCTAATTTTAGATATTAAGCATCAGATATTATAGAAATCAAAAATTCAGATAGCATTAATGTAAATTGACAAGTTGTTCTTTATTATACTTAATCATGTTATCTATCGACAACTTAATTTCATAAATCTCTAAATTCCATACTGTTTATGGAACAGTATTAGACTATTTGGCTACTGTTTTGTTTATTCACTATTTCAATACTGCATAACTATCACACATTTAATATCTACAGATAAAATATATAGGAAGGAATTTCGCCATAATCTTTGCAAATATACATTAATTATCCATGCTGTTAGCCTAGTGGCTTTGCGCTTCGAAACCATATGCCTGGGGAAGGAGTGTCCTAGGTTCAATTCCTGTCAACGACGTGAGGAGCACAAGGATCTGCCTCAGCCATAGCCAAGTTAGCCGGTCTTGTGCGTGGACAGCAGAGTTTTCCCTGCCGGTTTATCTGGTGTTTTTAATCCCACAAGCAGACAAACCAGTCCGAGGACACACACATGGATTACAGTCAGGAATACTGACCCAGCCATAGGTCTGATTCGTCAGCCTATGCCGGTTCCGGAGCTCAGATAAAATTTGTGGGGACTAGATGGTACCATGAACTCCCATATAAAGGGGGAAACGCTGTATCATCACACAGAATTTATTTTATTTAATTAATTATAAGCTCCTTGACAGCATATTACTACAAAGTAATGTGCTGTCAAGCAAAATACCACAATGCCAACAAATCAGACTGTCAGTAATGTGCTAAAAAAAAGTTACTTTTGTTATTCCTAATACTAAACATATTTACTGCTGTTGCTGATCATCTTCCTTACATAGGGAACTATAATGTGTCAGTGAATTCCTTAGCCCTTCCTTTTTTCTGTATGTAAGGTCCAATGGCTTATGATAGGGCTAATCCTATCTGTATGTTTGTAAACTGCTTATGTTTATCTGTTTTGTAGGACAGAGAATCAGCGTTTGAGAGGAAAAATCCTATTATCTCTGTATGAGATTGGCTAACTTACCTTCACTTCAAAAAGTCTTGATAATCTGACTGAATTATGGAGGCTCCAATGAGTTCCTTTAAACCCTAAATTAAGAAATATGTTGCTTTCATTTGAAAACAGTGCATCACAAATGATGAGGGTGGCAAAATTTTAGAAATTCTTCTCTTTATTTTAGTTTCTTCTCAAATATGTTTGTATAAATAAATATTACTTAATATATTCAATTGCAAACATAGGGTACTTGCTTATCTTGGACAAAGAAATAGCTCTCATTTGAAAATATGACTTTCTTCCACTTCTCAACAGTCCAGTCTTTGTCTTTGCACAGTTTTGCCTGCTGGAGCCTCTTTTGCTGCATAGTGCATAGCCTTTGTCAACCGTTTTTTTTTTTTTTTTTTTTTTTTTTTTTTTTTTTTTTGTCTGTGGGCATTCTTCCTGCTTCCAACAATCTTTGACAGACTGCCATGTCAGAAACATTAATTCCAGTAGTTGCTAAGTCTCTATTTAAGTCTACAGCAGACAATCTTGGATTCATTTTGCTTTTCCTAACTAGTAAATGATCAATGATCTTGAGTAAGTTAGTTTTCCTTTTTTGCTTACATTTTTCTTTTCTGTGAGACGCCTTAAACCTCTTTAAAATCACTTTAACAGTACCCAAACAACACCACACTCATTGGCTTTTTGTCTTTGAGTCATGAATGTGTGCTGAGAAAGAGTACACATTGTTGAACACTTGCTTGGAGATGTATCTATTTCATATATATTCAAAATGAATAAAACACTATGAACGTTAACTTGTTCACACTATTAAAAAATCCACGCTATTAATAAACATCAGAGACAGCTAAACATGCAGTAGTAAACCACAACCAAAATTATGGTGAAGTGAAACAAAAACCAAATCCAAACCAAAAACTTGCCAAAAATTCACCTTGTTCAGATTAATTTGTTTGCTACTGTAGGCAGTATCAGTGGGAAAAGTATGCTAGTGCAGGAACTGTAGAAATAACATGTCAAAATAATTTTTACTGAGACTAATGATCAAAGAAAAGAGGTACTAGTTATAGAATTCAACACAAAACATGAAGCTGAACCACTTGACCATGGGTTATTTTCATGTATAAATTGAAGCAGTTAAATTTTTAAATGAAAATTCTGAATTTTTTTTTTCTTTTTTTTTTTCTTTTCACTTCTGATCCCACAGCAAATTCTTAGAAAAAATACACAGGGATTTTACTAGCTATTAGATAAATTAGAATAGGGCACCTGAAACATTTTTGTTTCCAAAACATTTCTGAACAAAGCTGAGTACTTGATAGATTTCTGCTTGGGACAAGGATCAGTTATTACTAACACCATGTCCCAACAAAAAATGTGAATTAATTTACATGAGCACGCAGACAAACATCTTAGTGTTGTAGTTGAATGTCTTCATATTCATATAAGATAAACATGCTCAAGGAATTCGAAGTGGGAAATCTTCACAAGCTAGTAATTGAGTAAGATAAAAATAAGTATCCTATTGCAAAGAAAAGTATCTAATAAAATTTTGAAATAAGTTGAACATCTTAGTTTTGAATTATTGATTCAAATATAAAAATATTTCTGGTAAAAGTTTGGAAAGAACCAAAAGTTTTCTGTATGTTTGGAATTTCTGAAAAACTGAAGAAAGCACTGTAACTCAGGGAAGCATGCTGAAGTTATCTGTAAGAACTCAGTAGTGAACACAAGAGAAAAGAAATCATATGAGGTTCCTAGCAAGTATATCTTTCTGCTAAGTATTTCCATATTTTTACATCTGCCTAAACCACATTCCCTCCTTATTGAAAACCTAGAAGTGTATAAAATCTATTGCTTGTTGTATCTATGTGTGACAAACAGAACCGTTCTGGAGAAATTCACATGGCAGAACACTGATATCAAAAAAAAAAAAAAAGTCAGCCTAGCCCTCCACACAAATGAAGGTCAAGTGTTCTGGCAACAAACCAAAATGGCCTGTGCTATTTATTAATTTGATATATAATATATATCAAATTAATCCAAACCACAGCAGCCTGAGAGATGTAAGTTGCTAATTATTCTATTTCATATCAGCTGTTATTTGCATGTATCCTCTCTTCCCATTTAAATTTAGATATGCCTTAATTTTTTTTTTGTGTGTGTTTATTAATTTCAAAGGTTCAGATCTGTACAGTTTATGTAAATGTTATTTTATTTTTTCATTTTTCAGTCTGTAGACAAGAAAGGAAAAGAAACATATGCCACTTCAGAAACTTTCATTATTGCTACAGGAGAGAGACCCAGATATCCAGATTGTCCTGGTGCAAGAGAATGTGGGATTACCAGGTTAGTTTCATACTCAAGGAAAAGCAGATTATAATCACAAATATACTAAAAATGTACTGGGCAACAACATTTTCCCTTACTGAAATGTTTTGTAAAATCATTGGTAGTGCAAATTATCATATTTGCATTGCCACTAAGTGCCTTTATACTTCATAAAAAGACAATTGATTTTTCATTGTTAAAAATTCTTGCAAAGCTTTAACAAGAATGGATTTGAGTGGATAGAAACTAACCTTAATAACAGACAATGAGTTTGAAGACCACTATGCCATGGATGGATATGAATGTTTTTTGTTGGGGTTAATTTTCGTTGTCCATTATGAGATCACTACTCTGCATGTTGGTGACTTGAGGTGGCTTCAAGTTCCATTCATTATAAAAAACTGACTGTGTTACAGAAAAACTTCTATTACATGATGCTTCATCCTTCATTTGGAGGACACGTGTGTGTGCACGCACACACGTCCTCCAAATGAAGGATGAAGTTGAACTATAACTCATCAAATATACTACAATATTACTAACATAACTTGATCAACTGTTAGTCCTAGCCTGATCTCCGGAGAGGGAAAAAAAATTACATCTTCTGCTAATTGGTTGAGATTCACTGTGGTATTTAATGACCTAGTTTTATTTTTATGCTTGAGACCATTCTGATTAGGAGTATTGAAATCTTATTAGTCAGTTTTTTAATTTTTGATTTTATGTTACTGGTAGTGGAAAGCTCATTTACAGATGTGACTTCTGTTTAAAATGAATGAGGACTTCAGGCTACCAAAAATTTTCCAGCTCTGAGATTTTTAAATACGAAATAGAATAGTATCAGCCTGGGTTCAGTGGTTGGCCAAATTAGTAAATCTGTAGTATATTGGTAATACTGTGGTGAGTTGTAGTTTAATAAAAATCATAATCATAAATAGGCTTTTAAACTAAGTTTTCATCATATGAGAAAATATTTTTTGAAATGTACTTGTTCACATTCCTCAGTGGTGACAATAGGAATATCACCAAAATAGCCACATGGATAACCAGAACTGTTATCAAAAGTTTTTAAACATTTCACAAAAGAAAATTGGCTTTTTTATATTTGGCTCCCACCCACAAGAGGTTTATTTGTAAACCTATAGTACATACTGTGAGTGGGTTAAAGATTTTTTTTTTTTAATGATTTTATTTATTTTTTACCAGATTCAGAAACCCTACCCTAGAGATAGAACTTTTTCAAGCCACTTCAGGCTTCCAATAAGCATGGCAGTAGTCTCATACCAAGAGATGAAATTCATCTCCCACCTAAAAACAATCAGAAACATCCATGTCCACAGCAGGATTTGAATTCACAGCCTGTTGGTTGGAGAGCAGATATGCTAACCACTTGGCCAACAGGGCCAGCAATAAAGGTAGAGATCATTTTAAAGCAAAATTAGAGCTCAATAAAATAATATGTATATTATTATTTAGGTAGCATAATAACATATCTAAAAGACTTTCAGAAAATTTGTGGAACAATTAAAAGGACACTGAGGGAAAGAAAAAAAAAACTAGAGATAGATGAAGAAACCCAACTTAAATTTTTATAAACTAATCATCTCTCTCTCTCTCTGTTTATATTGTTAAGAGGAGTGTACCTGCTAAATGAGCGGGTAATGCTAAATGAGCTATAGCTATTGCTGGGTGCCAGACCTATCTTAACAATCTCCTGGCTATAGACATAAAATCACCAAAGGTCCTTTTCAGGACCACAAGAAAAGAAAACTGGGTGCTAATTTCCAGATTTGCCAACTCAACATTGAAGGAATCAGCTTTGCTGAAAGTTGGTATTTCTCAAAAATCCTTTGAGAAAATGATATAGACATAGCTGTCATTCAAGAGATGCACACAGATAATGAACAACAATTGAAATGTAGAGGAAAAATTGTAGGGTATGATATACCAGGAGCTGCACATCACTAAGCTCATGGCTGTGCAACTTACGTATACAATAATATAGAGAATGCTCACTTAATATCAGCACATATTAATCAGAATATACACACTATCATAGCCAAAATTTAAGATCTCACAGTGGTTAACATCTATAAGCCTCCCCTGGTAAAATGGCCACCTGAAGTAATTCCCATATTTCCACATCCTGTTATTTACATAGCAGATTTTAATAGTCATCGCACCCTGGAATTACAATATGATGGAAATGGTAAAGCATTAACAAACTGGGCTGAGCAAAAACAATCTTAGCTTAATATTTGATGCAAAGGAACCTTTAAGGCTGCAGCATGGAAGAGAGAATACAACCCAGACCTCTGCGTTGTTATATAAAATTTGCATAATCAGCTGCTAAACACAAGACGAGTCCTTGAAGATTTTCCATACGGCCAGCATCGTCCAGTATGGGTAGAAATAGGAATACAAATACCAATATAATGTCCATTCCATGACCAAGATGGAATGTTAGGAAAGTGAACTGGCAAGATTTTTCTCAAGAATTGGATAAAATAGTAAGATGGATACCATCTATGAGAGTGAAAACTACAACAGATTCATTGGAGCAGGCATATCAACAGCGAAGAAGTATATTCCAAGGGGGTTTCCCAAAAGAAATGCATACCTGGCTGGAATAAAGACTATGAAGAGCTGTACCAAGTCTATTTTGAATCTGGTACTGTGACATAGCTGACTATTCCAGAAGCTTGATAATGAGCACAGAGAAAAATGGATAAAAACTACAGAGGACTTAGACTTTAAAACATTTACTTTAAAACATCAAGTAGAAAAGCATGGAGCCTATTAAAGAAGTTAGGTGGAAGTAACCCAATACTGGGGGAATTATTTTTTGACCTGTCGAAGGTTTGACCTTCGACAGGTCAAAGTGCCTGTCGAATAACCTCACAGTCTAGAGCCCCTTGAGAACATCAACACACAGGAAGGTTAAAAGATCACTCAGAAACTTACGACAAAGTGCAGCTGATAGTTCCCAATTGTCAAGAGAATTTATGACAAAAATGAAATAAGTGAGGCCTTAAAGGAGGTGAAAACTGGCAAAGCATGAGGCTTAGATTGTATTCATCCTTAATTCTTGGTTAACTGTGGCAAAAATGCTCATCAATGGCTAACAAGATTCTTTTCTCACATTTTAAGGATGGGAAACCTTCCAATAGCCTTTAAGAGAACCAAAATAATAACCATATTAAAACCCAACAAGCCACAAGATCAAGCAGAGACCTATCGCCCAATTGCACTCCTTGTTGCTGAAGTTCCTTTAAACTTCAAAAATACTGAAGTTATCCCTGTTGAGCAAGCAAGTTTTAGGGTTCAACATAGTTGTACGGACCAAGTACTAAGTCTTACTACCCATATCGAAGCAGGCTTTCAGAGATGCTTGAAAACTTCTGTTGTGTTTGTTGACCTTACTGCTGCATACGACACGGTATGGAAAGGGGGGGGGGGTTGCTATACAAGTCATACCATGCCACTCTATCATACGACTTATTGGTAACATGCTTTCTGACAGGTTCTTTCATGTGGTACTTGGAAACAAAATGAGTAAACTGAGAAAGCTGAACAATGGGCTCCTGCAAGGCTCAGGATTAGTACCAATCTTATTCAACTTGTATACATCTGATCTACTGACAACTAGGTCAAGAAAATTTGCTTATGCTGATGATATAGCCCTTGCCACCCAACATAAGAACATCGTAGTAACTGAAGATATTCTCACAAATGCTTAGAACCACTGGGGAATACTTTCATAAATGGAGACTAACACCAAACCTCAATAAGACCAAAGTTTGCACTTTTCACCTAAACACTAAATTGGCAAATAGGAAACTTCAGGTCAGCTTTAACAACACAATGCTGTGGTACCAAGATTTCCCTAAATATCTGGGTGCTACCTTAGATAGAACACCATCTTTCAAAAGACATCTGAGAATATCCCTTTAAAGATCAGACCCCGTAATAACATCATACAAAAACTGTGTGGTTCTACATGGGGGGTTCTTCTGCTATTACACTGTGATGCTCCATGTTGGGCCTAGTCGACTCTGCAGCAGAATATTGTTCACCAGTATGGCTAAACAATCCTCATATCAAGAAAATTGACACACAAATAAATGCAGCGATTAAGACATTGACAGGTTGTGTCAAATCCACTCCCCTCTACTGGTTTACAACTTTGAGCAATATTGCACCACCAAACCTGCTCAGATAAGATGCTCTAGTAAAAAAGTGCAAAAAAAATAAACAGCAATCCCCTGTTGCCAATTCATGAAGACCTCCCACATATAAGTATAAATTGCCTTAAATCCCTACAGCCTCCACTAATACTGGCTGAAGAACTAGTAAATAGCAATTTCAACAATATTTCGAAATGGCCTAGAAACTTGGAAAGAAAAATCGTCACCAAACTTAAACAAGTATACCCTTCTCAACCAAAATCCGAAAGGGATTGAACTTCCGTGACATTTATGGAGAAGCTTAAATAGGATATGCACAAGACAAATTATCTGCACAGATAGCTTACACAAATGGGGAAGATCACCTAAACCCCAATGTGACTGTGGAGCCATAAACCAAACCATCCGGCATATTTTGGAGGACTGCAGCATAAGAGCCTATCCTAGTGACCTGAGTGACTTTTTTATCTGATGTTTGTATATGTACACTACCTGCCTCATTTTTATTGCCTGCAGAAATATGTTTTTATATATATATTTTGATGTCTTTTTTTATTATGCCATACACTAAATAAATATGGATAAGAAATATGGATTGTTAAAAGATCAAAGTAAAATACAGTCAGCATAAATTAGATTTTTAAGAACAACATTTAAAGGATGCACAAAATCAGGCCATATAAAAATGAAGACATTAAATGAGAGTTAGGTATTTACAACTTGAAAAAAAAAAAAAAAAAAAAAAAGAGAGAGAGAGAGAGAGAGAGAGATGTAAATAGAAAGAGTATTTATATAGGATAGAAAGAAAGACTACCAAAAGAAGTGGATATATATAGACAAAAAAAAGGGGGATGGGGAAGACCAGTGAAAATGAAACAGGTAAATTCTTCCTTGATAGAAGAATTTAAAATAATCAACTGCTTACCTTTTTAATACAATACTTAAGGAACTACATAGAAATTTGTAATCTGTATATTTTGTCTTATGACAGTTTCTCTATATCATTTTTCATAATGTAATTACTGTATAAGTAGCATCCATGTTGTCCCTTAAGTTTAACTTTGAATCTTGGTAATGGACATATGAAATGATTGAGTTTTGGAACACCTATCACTAGGAAAACAGAATGCTTGTGAGACAGTTCAGAGGAAAGATACAGAAGTAAAATAGAAAAGAAACTAGCGAGAACAAGTTGAATTCTATGATCTTGGAAGATTGTCACATAGATCTTTATCTACTCTCTAAGAAAAGACAATGAAATTAAAATTGAAGTGCATAGAATATATCAAGACTTTATATTTTATGAGATCTGCTATATGTTTTTAGGAATTAGGTAAAAGAAAAATATTCTCCATAAAGTGAGATGAAGTCTGAAATTGAAACCAGGAAGGGAAAAGAGAGAGAAAAAGAGGAGTGATTAAAACACCAAACAAATAAAATTTCTCTTACAATCAAATGATATTATAACAATGCTTTTGTGCCTTTGTGTTTGTTGATTGATATCCCTCGATGAAATCAAATATCATGCTAATATATGTTCTTTTTAAAATTTGAAAGAAAATCCTGACTAACAAGAAAATATTCTGGATTATTTGTGAGAGTCAGAGTTTATTCTTTTAGCTCATTGTTTAACTTTGGAAATGGCCTCATAATTAAAATAATTCTGAAACTATCTTGTATTCAATAAGAATTTAAAGACTAGTTCTGTACATAGTAGTATTATAATTTACTATTTTTATTTATACAGTGAATGATATTTGCTCTAAAAGGATAAAACTTCATATACAATAATATATTCTATTGTAAATTTATATTAAATATTTAATTTTTTTGTAGTTTTAGTTTCACACTTTGTAATTGACAACATAATGAAGTCCATATACTATTACATGCATAAATGTAAAAAAACCAATAAGAAAGAAAATTGTATTATGCTTAACCTACATTTCTGATAGTTAATATTATAGGTTAGAGAAAGAGGATTTAACAGTATATTGGTAATGCTGTGATGGGTTATACAAAAAACATAAGCTAAAATATATGTACAAGTGTACTTCAGATGATCTAATATGATGACCAAAACACACTATGTAACTAATTTATTGGTCTTATAGTAATTTCTTCAAAGGGTAGTTTCATGATTTGAATATCACACATATTCAAATATTTGAATATGTAACATTGAAAACAAAATGGAAAAAAGTTTGTTTGATAGAGCAGGATTTCTGAACCTTAGCTTTCCTGTAACACTATAATGTGTTGTTGCTTTTCTGACCTTTCACTGGTGGAATTCCCATTTAAAAAAAAAAAAAAAATGTAAACTTTCCTTTAAAAAAAATGTTGTGGCAGAATCTTTCACCGTCTGAAGCAGGGGTAAATTTATGTGATAAAGGATTTTTAGTGTGGTATTACATTCTGCAAACCTGAATTTAATCAACTAATGTTTTATATTTCAAGTCACTTGATGTTATCAGTTTTATCAGCTTACTAACAGTCTTCATTTCTCTGGTTAATGGATTACAGTAGTTATCGGGGCTTATTGAAAATTTTTGCTTTCAATACTGTCCTGCTTATACTAGACCTTTTCAAAACATATCTGTGGCAGTTGTTCACATAATGGATGGATGTTCCAATCACGACAGCTTACATGCTGAACTACAAATCTGGAGATTATTGCAAACTCAGGAGAATACTTTTCTTTTAGTGTTGCATGGTGATCAGCATTCATTTTAGAAATTATGGACTTTACAACCATGTTATAAATAACTATTTTAATTTTCTGACATTTTGACCTTCATATTAAGGTCATCATCTGGAGTATATACAGATATACAAGGACAAGCTGAGTTATATTTCACACAGTAAACTAAAGAAACAATGATTTGATCACCGGTTATTCTACTGGCATGACCTCTAGTGAAAAAAATATATACAGATAAAATTAAAAATTAATTAAATATTTAGAAACTACATCAAAGCTAAATTCTATTTAAGATAACATGGGAGAAACATTCTTTCATATAGATAGTTTTCTTACAGTAACAATGATGTCCTATTTTTAACATGACAATTGTTATGTTAGATTTGTGATTCTGGATTATCTACAGTCCTGTTTATAGTTAGCTCTTAGGGAGAAAGATTCCGTGGGTAGAATATGTGCCTTCCACATGCTTGGGATTTTTAGACCATCATTATTGTTCAGATTGGGGTGGTTGACAAGATCTCACAGGCTTCCTTAAATTTGCATTCATACTATGTTTTGGTGTGATGTAAACAACTGGTGCTTTTCCAGTCAATTCTATATAAACTGTTCAGGACATGATCAGAAAGGCCAGCTTCACCGTAGTTATTATATTTAATGTGTCGTTTATGTTCGTTTTGCCTGATAGGAATTGTGCATCCTGTATATGGTAAATTACAGGTGCAATAAATACAGTATACTCCAGGGTGGGCCAGTGGAGCGAGTTGGTCTTTGGATGAGTTGAGTAAGCTTTTTAATTTTGCAGGAGGTTTAAAGGTGGCTTTGAGGTTGTATTTCTGTAGTATTCTGTTTATTTTATCTGATGTCCCTTTAATGTAAGGAATGGTTATAGTTTTGTAGTCTTGTTGTGACCTCCGTCCTTAGTATTTATATTTTATTAGTTTATCTGTAGTATAATCTTTGGGATATAGTGGTCTGATAATGTCTTTATACTATGAATTACTTTCTACAAAGCTTATACTCATTAAACCCTTATGCAGTCTCTGAGCTTATACTAGGCCCAATCACAATCATTTACGTAGTGCACATTTCTTAACGATAAAGGATTGCCGTGGGGGGGGGGAATGCCAATTCCTTTGCTTCTAACTAGAGTTAATTCCCTTTTTGAACATAGAGAAAATTTGTATTATCCTGCGCCACGCTGTGTTCCAGACAAATAGACAGAGCAATGCCATGAAATCAATCCTCAACTTAGCATACTACAGTAATGATTTTAATTATATCCATAAGTCTTCCAAGTTTCTAATTCAATTAAACCTTACTTTGCAATGCAATCGTAGCCTATTTTATATTAATTACCTCCCCACCTTGGTTCACTTTTAAATGAGCGGTGCAGTGGAAAGTAAATCAGGCAAGTCAGTGGTTTAACTTAACAAAGAACATTTAATTTGCACATTTCAAGAATTACACAGTTAAGAGATACTTCTAGCATAATTCAACTCTACAAAGGATTGAGAATTCTTAGCTTAATACACTAATTCTTCCACAGTACGTAAGGGATTAAAATAAACCTAATAATTCAATAAAAATCACACAAGCTTCCAACATATTACTTCCCTCAATGGAGCTCATACATGTCACGACTAATTATATCATTACTATTTTCACCCATAGGCTTTCCAAGTACAACTTAAAGTTGTACTTTCTTTCTTCTTTCTAATTCTCTACATACAAATTCAAACGTTCTCTCAATGATTAGGTGTCAATTTAGGGAGTTCTTTACACCAGTAATAAGAATTCTTCTAGCACAATTACACAAATAAACAAAAGTCTCTCTTACCCGGGTCTGAAGTAATACTTTGGCCTATTTCACATGCTTCCAGGTAGCACTTTCCTTTGTCTTGTTCTGATTTCCTTTTGGTGTCATCTACTTGAACTGGCAACGATCTTGGGAATGGCATATCTCTAGTGGAAGCGATAGAGTCGTCTCGCTGTTCTCCAGTCAGTCAGTTCGGCCTGGTCAGGGGTTCAACGATAAGACAATTTTGGTGGTCCAGGAACTCGACTAAGACTGGCCATAGGTGACCATCGAATCTCCATGGCTGCTTCCTCGAGGTCTCCCGACTTTCTAAGTACGTCCACGAACACCAAAGTTACAAGAAGATCAAAAAAAGTAAGACAAGAGAGAGTTCTGAAGGTGCTGCAACCATTTTTATATCGCACGCTTTATTCATCTTCTTGTACGGCACTGTCCTCGATACACTGCGCATGCAATTCACGTCTTTTTTACAGCTAGCGCCAAAACATACTCTGGCGTACAGTTCGGATAACTTCTCACATGACTCTGTCCGACACATGTGCATACGCACGTGCATAGCTTCAAGCTATCTTCTTCCTAAGCTGATTATTTCACATTCTTTCATGCACAATAATTTAAACAGAATTCACAATTATTTATAAAGAAATATACAAAATATCTATACAATTAAATGACTTGGCAATTCTTTATACATGTGGACAGACTTATATGTTCGTCGAACATGTTGTTTATTATTTTAACGGTATAATAGAACACAGAAACTAAGTAAATAATTAATTTATTAACTGGATGCTGATATTTCGCTGGTATTATAACCAGCATCTTCAGAGCACAAAAACACTGTTTGTCACAATATGCGAGACTAAAACAACATGGTGTACTTCAACAAAACTGTAGCAGCAACACAAAGACTAGAGTCCTGATTTTGGCGCCCTTTATCTGAAAAAAATTTGGCCACGTGGCCCTGAGACATTGAAAACATTCTTAGCACATTTAAATAGCCAACATCCAAAAATCCACTTTACTATGGAACTGGAAGCCAACAACTGTCTTCCCTTCCTGGATACACTCATCACACGTCTCCCAGATGGTTCCTTATCATTTTCAGTTTTCAGAAAACCCACACATACAGGCAGATACTTACACAAACAATCACGCCATCATCCTTCTCAACAATATGGCATATTAAAAACGCTAACCCATAGAGCGAGAGCAATCTGTTCAAATGACAAGGCTCTTACTGCTGAACTGACTCACTTACGCCACACCTTCTTGGCCAACGGCTACAATCCACAAAAAATAAACAAAATACTAAACACTCCTAAGAAACCCCTCCCACCATCCACCACAGAGAACTACAACAAAACAGTCACCATCCCTTACATTAAAGGCACATCCGAAAAGATCTCAAGAATTCTCAATAAACATAAACTACGCACTACATTCAGACCATGTAGCAAATTAGCCACCCTCATCCGCTCACCCAAGGACAGCATTCCTCCTTTATCACATCCAGGAGTCTACCAAGTACCCTGCTCATGCAATCAAGCCTACTACGGTCAAACAGGAAGAACTGTGAATATCCGCATCAGCGAACATAAACGATACGTCCGGAAATATCATTATGGGAAGTCGGGCCTAGCAGACCATGCTCTGGATACCCCTGCACACAGGATCAACTGGAAAAACACAAAAGTACTACACAGAAACCCATATAAATCAGAGAGATTGTTCTTAGAGGCGACAGAAGCCCTAAAACACACTCCAAATCTCAACAAATATGGCTGTATCAACTTGCCGAAGATCTGGGAGACAGTCATATTAAGAAAAAACTAGCACTTTTCTAGGACTCTAGTAATATATGATAGCGTTTTTTTTTTTCAGATAAAGGGCGCCAAAATCAGGACTCTAGTCTTTGTGTTGCTGCTACAGTTTTGTTGAAGTACACCATGTTGTTTTAGTCTCGCGTATTGTGACAAACAGTGTTTTTGTGCTCTGAAGATGCTGGTTATAATACCAGCGAAATATCAGCATCCAGTTAATAAATTAATTATTTACTTAGTTTCTGTGTTCTATTGTACCGTTAAAATAATAAACAACAAATTCTTTATACAGTTTAGGAAATACACTGGTAAGTGAACACCTTCATAACTATTCTGATAAACAAATTTGGCTATGGGAGAATGTCAATTTATGTTAAACCCTGAATGAAACACAAATAGGTTATAATTTCTTTTCATTCAGAATTTAACAGTCTGGTTTTTCTTTGTTTTCAGTTGAGGTCTTGTAGAGAATTTTGTTAATAGTGTTTTGGCTGTAACCATTTTTTCGAAAAGTATTGCTGATAACTTTGAATTCGTCTTTCAGCACTTGTTCATTGGCCTGTATGTGTCAGTTTATGGTAAACAGTGAAGGAAGACGCGTGACAAGTGTATCTAGAAATGGAAGTCTGTTCTGTTTTTCAATCTCAGTTGTGAACTGTATGCATTTGTGTTGTTTGTTTAGGTGGCTAAGGAAAGTGTTTAGTGTTTGGTGGCCAGTGGATAATGAAAAAAGAAGGCACAGCCATGGGCTTGCCATGGCTGTGCCTTCTTTTTGTAGGTAGAAAGCCTTTTGCCATACAAAATAACCAGAATGTAATACATGCACAAAGAGCGTCATGATATCTGGAGGGAATTTGTTCTGTAAAAGGATTGTGTCATTGATTGAGATGACATTCGTAAAGAGGGCAAAGACATCAGAACTGACTAATAAATCATCTTTCTCTAATGTAATGTCTTTGATTATGTTTATGAAGTGTTGTGTGTTTCTGATATAGGAGGGGGAATGGCCGACCAACTTCTTGAGTGTTACTGCTAATTTCTTGGCTAGGTGTTAATTTGGGCTGTCTATACCTTCGACTATCAGCTGGAGTGATGTGTTTTGTTTGTGTATCTTTGGTAGACCGTAAATTCTCGTGGTACGAGCATAGTGTGGAAGTAATTTTTTGACTATCTTCACACCATGTAGTAATTGATTTAAGTAGTTTCTCTGTTTTCTTTTTTATTCTATTGGTTGGGTCGTAGTTAACAAGTTGGTATGTACTATTGTTGGACTAGCAGATTCATTTTTTCTAAATATGTGCTTTGGTTTAGAATAATGGTGGCACTTCCTTTATTGGCTATAGATATTACGATGTTCGGATTTGATTTTAATGATTTCACCACTGTTAATTTGTGTTTCGTTAAGTTGCTTGTTATTGTTTTCTTATAATTTATATTTAAAATGTTGGCGGTTTCTAAATGTATTTTATCTGCTATGGTATTTGGGATGAATCTCAAGTCTCTTTCAATATTACAAATAAAATCCAGTTTGTTCATCGATCTGGATGCTCAAAATTTAGACATTTGCTGAGTAGCGAGAGTTCATCTTTGTTTAAGACATGGTTGGATAGGTTAACTATGTTACTGTTACCTGCAGGCGATTTGTTGCGCCTTTGTCGAGGTAAATTTTCTCTTTAGTTTGATGCAATTCAGAATGATATTGCTGTCCCTACAATGTTTTAAAAATGCCAGTTGATTGATCAAACCAGAAACATGAATCTTCCACTTACCGTATTGATTGCATCACTTGTGGGTTGAATCTCCATAAATCATCAGAATCCTTCCTTTTAGTGTTGCATGATGATCAGCATTCATTTTAGAAATTATGGACTTTACAACTGTGTTGTTATAAAGAACTATTTTAATTTTCTGATGTTTCGACCTTCATGTTAAGGTCATCATCTGGAGTATATACAGATATACAAGGACAAGCTGAGTTACATTTTAACACAGTAAGCTAAAGAAACAATGATTTGATCACTTGTTATTCTGGCATGACCTCTCATGTGGCAGGGCTTCAAAAACCTAAATTCATAATGGTATTGGATGATCTTTCCTGTCATCTAATAAGTTTTGGACAAGCATGCATTGTCCTTATACTACTACCATTTTATAAAAGCAACAAAACTCTTTATAACTGTTGTGAAATGCTGAATCTGGGTGCAATGGTGCAACTGTCACTACAAGAAAATGCTTAGTGAACTTCCTCAATAAAAACCAGGTACCGAAGTCTTGCATTATTATCTTTTCTAAAATGAACTCATTATAGTAATCTTCTAACCCAGGGATGGCCATCCTTTTACATTCCATGCTTCAATTTTTTCACATGCTAGTTCAGACATGCCATACCACTCTTGTACTCTTAAAAACTCCCTGTAAAAATATGTTGATGTAGATGTGATATATTGATTTAATGTAAAAACAAGTTAAACATTATTCATCTTAATGAGACTTGAGTCTCTGTTTTAATTTCACCAAGCTTTATATGTTTGGAATTAAATTAGCTACTGAGAGCAGCAGCGAATTCTTCAAATTTGAATCAGTTAATCACGACCTGATTTTGTTTATAATCAATTTCGTGGCTGAAAATGCTTGTTCATATCTGTACGTTGTTCTGAAATGACAGATATGTTTGCCTTGACAGAGCAATTTCATCTACTTCCATTTTGATATTTTTATTATCAAGACATTTTGCAAATATTTGGAGATAATGCTTGACAATTTCTTTATTGGAGAAAGACTTTGACCAACACTAAAGCAATTTCATATGATGCTTCTGTCATTGCCAAACTTTCATAACTTCTTTTAACAAACATTTCGTCTTCTTTTGATTTCTTCCTTTTTCTTAATCACATTCTTTCCATGACTCAAGCATTAGCTTCAGTGTTCCTTCTATTTCAGTCTGATGTTGTGTTTTATGGTGTCTATTAAGATCATTCTTTTATTATATGAGGAAATATTTTCACAAACAATGCACAACAGTTTTCCTGATGGATTTGCTAAAAATAAGAACTCATTTTCCCACTATTTATTGAATTCACACTTATGCTTTCTTTTGCTCATTTAATACAAAATGCTTAACTTAATGTAAAAACAAGGCTTAATTTTTGAAGAAGTGCAAAACTGCAAAAATTCTGCAACTCCGTAGCACACAAATATCAGTTGTAAACTGACAAAAACCTGTGGCACACTGTCGTTGCTAACACTTGGCATGTCAGGATCAAGTTAGTGAGTGTGTAGAAGATGTAAATGAAACAATAAAATCACTAAAATAATTACCAAGTTTTAGTTTTTTTTTCCACAAATTGGTTTTTGGTTAATACTTTTTGCATAAAATTACTTTTTTATTATTATCATTGGGGTCCAATGCATCACTTTTGGCATGTGCACCATAGGTTTGTCATCCCTGCTCTACCCTATAAAAACTATCCAGTTTAGTGAGAATTGGCTATAATTACTGTTTTAATAGAGAGAGAGAGAGAGGTTCATCCATAAATTATTTCATTCCTTTACTATAGCGAGAATTGTGATTTTTGTTTGCATTTTTGCAAGCTTTCAGTGAATGTAGAAACTCATTGGATTTACCTTTTGTGATCATAGTCTGAGATCTCTGGTAATTTGACAAAAATGGAGTTTAAAAATCGGAAAGGTGTTACATAATCTATGCATGAACCTTAAATTAAAATTAACAAATTGTGATAGCAGTCTTATTTTATTAATTAGCTAATAAAAATTTATGTATTGCAGTGATGATTTGTTTTCACTACCATACTGTCCAGGAAAAACTTTAGTTATAGGAGCCTCGTATGTTGCTTTAGAATGTGCTGGATTTTTATCTGGCATTGGTCTCGATGTTACTGTTATGGTCCGCTCTATACTTCTCCGTGGATTTGATCAAGATATGGCTGAAAGAATAGGTGCATATATGCAAACAGAAGGAATCAAGTTTATTAGACCATGCATTCCTTCAGAGGTGGGATGTTTTTGAGATGCTATAATTATAATCTTAAAATTTAAAAGTATTTAAGTTTCTGTGAAATATAATCAGTCAGTAAACTTTTCTAATCGCTTTCCTTGTTTTATAAATAACCAGTAAATTTACATTAACTGTTTTGATTTTATTTCAGTATGCTAATTTCACAGATTCTGATCTGCTTCTTTCAGATTAAATGCTTTAAATATATATATATATATTTCTGCATTATTCAAAAGGTTAATTTTTTTTTACTAACATAAGGTGATATAACAATCTACATGAGTGATATCAAATGTATGCCTCATTGACCTGGTTGACATTTATTTTCATATTTCATTTTTCTTAAGTTGTTATATAATAACAGTCCATGTTTGTCAGTCCCATCTCCATGAAAGATTGTAAACCTCTAGCATAATTAATATGGTAGATAGGTTAAGAATTAAACTGCTAATTCTTCTCTGGAGACCACAACAGTACTTTTTCAAACTGGTTCAGGTTTAAATAAATAGGGTAGTGGTCTTGGGTTGGGTAATGAATAATTACCACCTAAAGACAAACCCATACCACAGTGAAATCGTAATCCATGGTCTGTAAGTTGGAAAGTAGAGCCTTTATTTCTCAACCAACCAACCAAGCTGTTTGTATTGCAATACATGGGTGAACAAAAGGCTAAGCCTGATTTTTTCCTGAATCTTTACTATTCTTGCCCATCCAAATTTCAGCTGAGCAGCTTGTCTGTCTTGCATAAATATTGCAGGGACTATAAATGAAGATTCTTCAAGACTTATTGGACATTCTCCTTTCCAGGAAAGCAATACCCCCATACTTGTGTGGTTCAAGAACTATCTTCATTCCGTAGAAAGAAACTTCAAGCCGTTCATCAGACTTTAGACCTATTACCATCTCCCTGGTGATACTTAGACTCTCTCATAAAATCTTAATTAAACGACTTCAGCAACATATACAACATGATTATAGACAGAGAACTTTTGTCCCTTTGGACGGCTGTGCTGAGAATATATATCTTCTTATTTCTCTTCTGATTCCGAACATTTCCTTAAGCCTCTATATATGGTGTTTGCTGGACCTCCAAAAAGCCTCTTTGATAGCTTCTCCCTTCCTGCTTTCCTTCGGGTGCTGTCTATTGCTGGATGTCCAGAACCCTTTCTTTCCTATGTTATGGAGCTATACTTGGGTAGCTCCATCACTATCACTACAGGGTCCTGTGCAACTTCTATTCCCGCAGTGCAGGGTGTTCATTCACCAGGATGATCCTCTATCTTCCCCTTTCTTTAACTGTGTCATAGATGAGTTTCTTCACTCTCTTCCTAGCCATATAGGCTATTCTCTAGGCACTTTTTCCTTTAATTCTGTGGCCTTTGCGGATGATCTTATTCTCATAGCATCTACTAAGGTAGGCTTGCAGGAACTCCTTGACCAGACAGTTGACTTTTTCTCTATTTGAGGCCTTTTTATTAATGTAGAGAAGTCCTGCTCTTTAGCTCTTGTCTCCTGGTCGTGACAAGAAGCTTAAGGTCGAGACTATAGTTTTCCCTGCATGGAAGGCCGTTGCATGCTTTGATGACCATCCTGGAAAAGTGAGATACCTTAGTATCATGTTTACCCCAAAGGGAAGGTCTTCTGTCCCTTCTATCTTAGAAGCTGGGATTGCCTCTTTGAGGAAAGTTCCTCTCAAGCCCCAGCAAAGACTGTTTCTCCTTTCCCACTATCTCCTACCTCGCTTTTACCACAAATTGGTGCTTGGTAGGACATATATCTCGGTACTGTCCCGAATGGACAGGGCTATCTGTTTAGTCGTGAGGCCATGGCTCTGACTGCTGCCTGACACTCCTACTCCATATTTCCACTCGAGGGTGAAGGACCGGCTGGCTCGGGATTCCATCACTTAGATGGCTGATCCCACGCCTGTGGCTGTCCACAATCACAAAGTTAGAACTATCTTCTTTCCCTATCTGCAGAGAGGCTTTCTATAGCCCATTAATTTAGGTAGGCTAAAGGCTGCTCCTATTATCAAGGTACCTTAATTGAGTCAGCACCCACAGAGAACACAAGAGATGGGCATCTCTGCTGCACTGTTCTGTAGATGGTACTCCTTTAAAAGAGTCATATCTGGTGCCTCCCCAGCATGATTGGGTAAGGGATGGCACCAGACTCCTCCCTGGGTTCGAGTATATTGACCTCACCAGGACGAGGATCAATGTCCTGCCCACTCGAGCCCGCACAGCTCGATGGGGTAGTGACGACTCAAACTCTAGGATTGGCTGCCACTACAGCGAGACATCGTCTCATATAGCCTAGTGCTGCTTCCACACCCATGGGATCTGCGTGTGGAGGCATGACACTGTGGTCTCCATTCTGAACAACTGCTTTAAGAACAAAGGTTGGGAGACCACGGTGGAATCACATTATAGGACCTCCGTGGGTTTGCGTAAGCCAGACAGTGATTAAAAGAGATGGTGACATTTGGGTAGTTGATGCCCAGGTGGTGGGAACAGGGCGTCCACTAGTCTATAGCCATAATAATAAGGTAAACTATTATAAGAATAACCAAGATCTAGTTAGTAAGATACGGGAAGAGCATGAGGCAACTCTGAGGTTTACCGGTGCCACCATCTCTTTATATGGTGTATGGAGCACAGATAGCTATCATGTATTATAAGGACTTAAAATAGCTTGAACTTACACAGAAGATATAAAAGTTCTTTCCTTGAGGACCCTACAGGGTTCACTGGTGGCATGGCGTTGCCACCAGAGCATGATAACTAGAACAGGCATAGGGTAAAACACTTGTTAAAGGCTTAGGCCTATATCGAGTCTGGATGTGACGTAAGGGTAGTACTGCCCATAACCAATACAAAGATTAATAATAAAAAAATAATAACTAGTGGTGCACTACAAGGAGTCCTTGGTCTAATGTTATTCAATCTGTACATTGACATTGGGAAGGATTTAACAGGCAACATACAGCTATTTGCAGATGATGCAAAGATAGGTAAAATAATCAGGAATGTGACTGATATGCAATACTTACAGAATAATTTGAATAAGCTGGAATTGTGGGCATGAGGAAATAAATGTCAGTAAGTGTAAAGTAATGCACTTTTGTGTGTTTAGATATCCAATGACGTATTATATTAGTAGGATTATGCTAAAACAAAGATCAAGCTATGGATTTTGGAGTGTTAGTAGATAGAAAGTTCAGGGGCCATGTAGCAAAGATTGGAAATGTAACCCAGAGAATAATTGCAATGTTAAACAAACTTCATATGTAAAGATAAAGATGTCATTTTGTCTCTTTACCAGTCATTGATAAGGCCTCACTTGGACCACTGCATGCAGGTCTAGTCTCCTCATTTCTGTTGTGATTCTGATAGAGACAAAGGAAAGTGTTAAAAATGATATCAAGATTGTGGAATACTTATCATGAAAATAGATTGAGAATATGTAGACTGCAGACACTAGCAAACAGGAGAAAGAGGGGTGATATGGTTGAGACTTACAGATTTCTGCAAGGGTTATACAGGATTTCGATTGATGGAATTTATTTTATGGATAATGACAAGCAAGCTTCCAAAGGCATCCTTGGAAGCTGAGAATGAATGCTGCTAAGAAGGTGAGATCTAGATTTTTCTCTTATGAGTGGTGTGTGATTTGGAATGGATTGCCATTGGATGTGTGGGAAAGCAGTGTGAATGAATTCACAAACAAGTATCATAGCTGGTGTGTGTAGTATGTGGCCTCACTCGATGAGTCCCTGACTCCTTGGAAGTTTCTCTTAATAATAATAATAAATCTCTCTACAAATGCTTGGTGCTGTGTAGAAGATAGTTCAGTTAATTTGATAACCCCCTTTCTTACATACTCACTTCAGTCAATGTCTCAGACATACTCTCTGCTTCCTGCTGCTTCTTACAGGTATTTTCATTAGTGCTGTGCTGTTCTCTTCTGATGTACACCATTCTTCCAGTTTTCCTCAGGCCCATAAACACTAAGTGGTTGTTAGTGTTTCATTATCCAGCTCCAGACCGACTTCTCATCGTCTTTCCATCTATCATGTGCTTTGAAACAGTTTTCCCCAGTAAATTTTCCTAAGGACTACAACCTCAGTGGTTCAAAAAAAAAAAAAATTCATAGGTTCTAGGTTCAGTCTGTCATCTTAATCACATACCCACATATAGTGCCAATGTGTGCTGTAGGTTTTACCTCTTGCATGTGAATTTGATATATAAAAACTGTTCACTTAGTACAGAACTACATGGTGATACTGCAGGATGGATATTAATTTCAGAACGGAAGATTTCAATATCCAGATTGTTTAAAATTCTTCTGATGTATTTCTGGTGAAAACCTACATGTGGCATATAGTTTGCTGTTCATGGTAGGAGGTGATTTGTCCTAGTTATCTCTGTGCAAGAATGAAGAATGATGCCAGGAGATCAGTTTTTATCTTCGAGTGTTACAGTAGTGTCATCTGGGTGAAAGAGATAAAAACATTAAATGAGTTAGTCTTGTTGGTGGTCTTTGCACCATAATGGTGCAAAGACCACCAACAAGACTAACTTAAGGACGAGAATGCATAACTGCCATTTGTTTAAGAGAAGCTTTCTGCCTTTGGTCCTTTATCTCAGATTTGTTGAGGGTGGTTTTGCATTTGTTGCATAACTTTATTTTGAGCACAAGCATCAAGTGTTCTCTGGAAGAGTGGAGAGGTTGATTTGGTATTTTGATTGATAGGATGATTTGCATTACTTCATTGCATTAGCAATGCTTCTTGCCTGCTCCACGGGATTGTAAAAGCAAAGCCATTTGGAGTTGTGGAAAACAATTACTTCAAGTGACTTTTGCTATTTATAAAGTTGGACTTCAGATATATGAAATCAGAGGTCATAGTAATTTCAGAAATGGAAGAGCAATAAAGACAGCTAGTTGATGGTGAACATAATTGAATTGGACAAGGAAACCATACCAGAGAAGGTTAGACAAGACTAGATTTATCATTCTCTGGCATGAAACATCAAATTGCACAAAGGCAACTCTTGTGGTGGAAGAAATCATACCGGATGTATTTTTGAACAGTCAAGATGTATAATGGGTGTCAAAGTGATATTTAAGTTGCTATATCTGGAGAAATTCACTTTATCTGGAAAAATTTTAATATTTACTGTTTTGTGATCTTTATTGAAATTTGAATGATCACAATTGTGGCTTAAATTGGATTGTTTTAAGTGGCAAAATAAAATTTATACATAACTAACAAATTATTCAGAATATACAAACCAACAGCTCTTTTTGTTTAGTTGTAAAATTAATAATGAATGGCCTTGACAAGAGAATATTATTGTGAAAAGTATCTTTATGATTTGCTCATCATTTTCATACTTGCTTTTAATGTCATAGTTTCAAAATACTAATGAATTTTTTATGCAATTGTAGATAACACAACTAGAAGCAGGGCAACCAGGGAGGTTAAAGGTAACAGGCAAGATGGTTGATTCAGGAGAAACAGTAACGGATGAGTATAATACTGTGAGTATATTTCACATTTTAATTGTTAATGAAAGTCATGTATTTTTACTATAGAGTATTACTTTATGCATATTTGCTTTTATTAGGTACTCGTTGCAATGGGTCGTGATCCATGTACAAGTGGAATAGGACTAGAAGCAATTGGAATTCAAATGAATCCTAAGTAAGTTTATACTTGAATCTTTTTCCAAAATGCTTGGTCATTAAAATTAAATTTATGGAGAAGCAGGAATTGACATGAAAGTTTAATTTAATTTATATTCTATTGTACATTGCTAATTCCTTAAGTTATTCAGTAAGCATGGTGAAGCATTAATTGAATAATAAAACTAAGTATTCAACAATATTTTGCAGTATCTTTCCACTTGTTTTTCCAGTCTCAAAAACTGTATGTTTAGTCATGAACTATTAAGCATAAGCACTGAGTGCCTACTTCAAAAGCCCATACAGAGGTGAGTACTTCGGATTGTGGTCTGAGAAATGCTGTCATTCATCCCCTGGTT
The DNA here is from genome assembly GCF_054136105.1 of Typopeltis vanoorti. NCBI lineage: Eukaryota > Metazoa > Arthropoda > Arachnida > Uropygi > Thelyphonidae > Typopeltis > Typopeltis vanoorti. Next base: position 116,292,053 of record NC_143551.1, on the reverse strand, counting down.
AAATTCCATGGTCAATCAATCTGCAGTTTTTCCTCTTTGGGCTTTCATAAGGTATGACAACTGTGGATGTCGCTATTGGCCTGGTTCTTCCACTGTTGGCACTACACACTCTCTCTATCCTCTATCATCTAACATTTTTATGGAGAAGTTTGAGAAGACTACCTTAGCTGAAATGAGTTTAGAACCAGTGGTTTGGTGGAGATATGTTGATGATATTTTTATTTGAAAACATTGACCTCCCAGATCTGCAACAATTTATTCATTCTCTTAACTCTTACAAACCTATAATCAAATTTACATTAGAACTTGAAAGAGATGGAAAATTCCCTTTCCTTGATGGTTCTCATCACTAAAAATAGTGTTTCTCTTGAGGTGTATCATAAGCCTACTCATATGGGACATTATTTTCATATCTCAAATTATCCTTCTCTTCAACCATCCTTCCCGATCTCTCTCTCTTTCTTTTTTGCTATTTCAAAAAAAAATTAAAATTGACAGAATTTTATTTTCAAACCCTACCTCAAGAGCCAGAATATTCATTATAGAGACTCAATCACAATTCCATATATTGGCAGTCTATCAATTAAAATAGCATCGCTTTTCAGGCATTACATCAGGATGACTTTTAAACTGATGCAAACTGTTTGTAGCATCTTGAGGTCTCCTAAAGATGGTAAACACTTCTAGAAATACCTAGGGGTTTATAGAACTCCATCTCTTGTAGTTTAGCCTGCATATGACACACTCCACAGATTGGAGGTGAGAAAGAAGGAATGTGCTGCAGATGTCAATTATAAAAGAAAGATCTAGTCTGGCCAACCATACTTATAATACTAACCTTGTTGTTGAGTGGAGTGTTCAACCATGCCTTATTTAAAAAAAAAATAATTTTATAAAGGAAAAAATAAAATTTATCATCATCAAATTCCTGCCATGTACCCTCAAGGGGTGTACAGGATATGATAACACTACATGAAAAATTTACATCATTACTAACTTCCTATCTACAATTTTCCTCCAAATCAGTCAGTTACTTGCCAAGACTCCAACATTATCAGATCTAATATTTCTATCATCTAAGGCACTTTGTACCATATCAATCCACCTATATCTTGGTCTTCCTCTGGGTCATTTTCCTGCCAAGGATGCTGAGAATGTCAAGTTCTTTCCTAATATCCTCGTTTTTAATATGATATTGCCATTGATGCTATCTGTTTACACCCCTAATCTTTCTCAAGACTAATATATGTGGTCTCTAGTCTTTGGTCAAGTGTTTTACTTCTGACCCAGCTCTCAGATCCATAAGTTAAAACTGGTTTGAACACTGTCTTGTATACAGCTAATTTGGTGTTTTGACTAATTTCTCTCTAATTCCATATGAATTTATTCAATTGACTTCCTACCATACCAGCTTTGTTGATTCTGTTGTCTATTTCCATATTTAATTTACCATCTTCACTAAAAATCATGCCTAAGTAGCTGAAATATTTTCCTTGTTCTATAGGTTCTCCATTCACAATGCAGTTGATATTTTCAATGTTTCCTTCTATTTTCATTGTCTTTGTTTTTTAATGCTGACCTTCATACCATATCTGTTACAACAATTATTCGATTTAGTCAGGGAATCTTGCAGACTTGTAGCGGATTTATTTAGAAGTATAACATCATCTGCATAAAGCAAAGAACTGACATTGACATCTCCAATTCTGATATCATGTTTAATACCACTTCATAATGTGATCCATATAGATAATGAATACCAGAGGGATAATGTACTTCCTTGTCTCACACCAGATTTAACATTAAACGATCTCTTCCTGTACTTGCTTCGATTCTAACTGCTGACTTACAACTCAAATAAAGACTAAGTATTGCTTGATATAATTTTCCATTGACACCATATAACTGTAGCATATTGAATAGCTTCTCTCTTGACACCTTGTCATATGCCTTTTTCAGATCAACAAAACTTAAATACAGATGTTTGTTATATTCCCATGATTTCTCAACTATTTGTCATCAAGTGAAGATCTGATCCTGACAGCCTCTATTTAGCCTAAATCCAGCTTGTTCTTCGCCAAGCTTTTCTTCCTCAATTCTTCTGCACCATTTCTCAAGTATACTTGCATAAATTTTACTTGGAACACTCAGTAAGGAAATACCTCTGTATTTCTCACATTCAGTTTTATTTCCCTTTTTATATATATATATATATGGGGTACTATGAGAGCTCTACTCCAATCATCTAGAATTCATCCCTCTGTCCAGGCCTTCTAAACTATGGGTGTTTGCAGCCATGTAAGACTTTTATACCTTTATACTTGAGCATTTCTGGTCATATATCATCTACTCCTGCTGCCTTTCCACATTTTAAGCCTTTGATGGCTTTTTCTACTTCAAGTATGAATATGTATTCCTGTTTTAAAAATAAAATTAGAACTAAAAAATGTCTTCTCCTAGTAATTGAAATCATAAAAAATTTAATATTAAGAACATTTTGTAATTCCTCTGTCTGTGAGTGCGAGTGTTACCTGTGCCAGTTTTGTGCATATGTTTTATGTATTTAGTTCTACTGGCAACCATGCGCTTGAGGGATGTGTCACCACTTCACCGGTGTTCTCAGCACCCTTTGACCATACATTGTTTTGTTGTCTTTAAAAATTTTGCTCTAAAATGAGTAATTCAAATAAATAAATTAAAAAAAAAACAAACCTATAAATTCAATGATTGGGAAGAAGACTATTGTTTTATCCAGAGTAAAGCAAAATGCTTTTGGTATTGTGTGATGGTTTAATTTAGTTGTATAAAATATGTTATACATGTGTATTTATCCTACTTTCATTGTGAATTAATTTGCTAATTGTTATCATGATAAGCAAGTATAAATTTTCATAGAAAAAAAAAAAAATATATATATATATATATATATATATTGGTTGCCTACCACTCTCTTCCCAATCTCAATGTGTCCATGACCACAACCAGATTGAAAACCCCTGTTCTAAAGCAATCAGTTGCAATCAATCATTCATGCAGATCACTGAATAAAAACCAAGAACTGTTAAGTGATATTGTTGGATCCTACTTCGTCTTAATCTGTACCTTGGATCCGACGTGTTATTTACTACGATGTTCTTAACCTAAAAATAGTTGCTAGTTGGTTTCTAATTCAAATATAGAGAAAATTTATATTTAAAGACTGTGCCACTCTATATCTGAATTAGTTCAAGAATTGAAGAAAAATCAACCCTCAACTATTTCTCCTTAATATATATACTGGCCGAGTATATTTGACTTACTTAATTAACCCGCTTTGGTTTGAATATTTTATGAATGGTGCAATAAAAGAGATTCAGGCAAAATACAACTTTTGATTAACAAAAACAAACATTTAATATAAGCTATATAACACATACATAAATTCTACTTCTAATTTAAACAATAAAAACAAGTCAAACATTAAGCCAAGTCAATCACATTAGTTCAACCTTCCAAGCCTTCACATACACTTTCTCAGCTTCTGAGTTACAAAGTTCCTACACATATATAAATATAATAGAACTTCCTATCTAATCAGTTTTCACACACTTCTCAGTCATGCTATAAGTTCAAAATATCGCACTAATAGTTGAAAATATCTCTCTAACAATTCTTAACTTCAACTCTCAATCACGAAGAGTTTCCACAGTTGAGGTTAGGTTAAGCGTAGCGTAATTAACACTCAATTCTTCAAGCATTGAAATAATACATTAAGATAGTCCTTACCGGAGATAGTTCCTAGTACATCAAATACATTGTGAGCAAACTTTTAAATTATTTTTATTTCACTTAAGAACGCATCTACAAGACTTATCCACAGTTATAATTAAAACACTATCAATCGCGCTTCAGAAATCCAGACATCGACTGCAGGGTACTTCAACTATCCTTGTTACCACTCATAAACTAATTAAAACACTGTGCGGTTCTCCTTAGGGCAAATCGGAAATAAGCCGCAATTCTAGACCAACTGGGTTTATTCAGAATTCTTCCTTGAACATCCAGCTTTTTATATTATCCGATTACAGCATCAATTTCCCTTTTATTATTACTGCTGGCTTCACTTTCAGCTAACTATAAAATTCACTTCATCCTTGCTCACTTATAAAAATTATCCTCTTAACTCCTGCCCTTAAGAACCTTTCATTTACTTCTACTTCTCTAGTTTATGCCCTTGCTTCCTTTCACTTCCAAGTTTCCGTCCCAACTCTGTCTTGTTACCTCTTATATTTTTTTATTATTCTTTTTCCAGCCCTCGCTCTGTTCCACTCGCACTCATTTATTGCACGCATTTCCATGACAACAAATAAACGTAAACATTTTCGCTAACGTTACATAAGGTTATACCACTACATTCAGTTATTACATAACGTTAAACTTTCACAAACGAGAATAAATAGAATATTTGCATTTCAATAAATGCCTAGTTAAATTACAAATACAAGTTCTTATAATATTGACATAACAATAAATAAAATATCTTAATAATATTTAATACAGAATCTTATTACTATTAACACACATCTTTGATTAAACAATTAAATATTAGATATAATTAAGGTAATTACATGATATCAAATTATAATTTAAGTTATTTACATTAATTAATATTTACAAATGTAGCCTTTGTGATGGAAGATCATGTTGGATTCTGAAGCAAATAATAATTACTCTAATATCTACATAATCAGAATCCAACAATATATAGAAATCACTTATTAAATCATTCAACATCCATGTGTTAAGGCTTAAGTGCTGGGTGGATATGTTGGAGGTTTGATGGGAGTATTGACACCACTAAGAAAGGATTGGAAACTAATTTTAATGCTTCCAATATTTCATCTCAGTCACCGAGACTTCTTCAGGGTGTAAAAATAACACATAACACACACAGACAAAGACAACACGATACTCAATAAAGCTCTATCTAGGTAGTTAGCTCTCTGTGAGCATTTGTAGGCAGCCTAGGATGTAAATTGGGACCTCTGATGATTATTGTTTCCCAAATTCTGGTAAGTTTTATACACCTATATTTGTTTAAATTAGGTTAATTTCTGAGTGCTGCTGCAGATTCCAAAAATGGTTTTATTTTTTAAATTTACTGTGATTGAGCATAGTGGTTTTCTTCCAGAAGATCTTGTGAATGATATCCAATACATGTTCTGCAAGACCAGATTGACCATAGTCGTGATTGCAGATATAAGTTTTATGTTCATCTAAATGTATGGCAGGCAATTATTTCAGACAGGTAGATCAGTTATTGTGTGCCATGCAACTTTACATTTATTTGTTAGCATGAATTTATTTTCCTTGTAACAGTTTTCAACGTTTGGACAACTTTGTTATCTATTTATATATTTTTGATGTTTATTAAATGATGATGAAGCCACCAGTTCTTCGTAGGTATATGAAACTAGTAGGTATAAGTTTCAAATTTTAATGACTAAGTAAATTTCCTTGTTATTACTGCATATTGAATTTGTTTTAAATTTACGTAAGACAAGACAGACTGAATTAGTTTTTTTCCATTCTGTTTTAGCATTATTCTCTAGTTCCAATATGCAGATTGAAAAAAAATTGCTGAATTATTTATGAGGCACTTCTGAATAAATAACTATTCAGAACACTAAGCATGATGTCTCTTTTAGTCTCTCTATATGCTTTTTTTTATTTTATTATGAAGTAATTTTATTTTCTTTTGGTCACTGTCCAAAAACTTTGTATTCCTAATCTCACATAGAAAACCTAATCTTGGAACTAGGCTTAAAATTTGTGAAACCACAGACTTGATTTAAATTTATACCATTTTCAACTTTCAACATTTTTAGGAGAGAAATAATTCAAATTAATAGATTTTTGAACATATCTAATCAGCAGTTGTGATGATGCCCTTTTGATTGGCAAACCCGAGTTTCATCATCAATTTCCTGACTTGTACCCTCAAGGGGGTTTACAGGATATGATAGTACTACATGAAAAATTTACATCATTACTAACTTACTATCTACAATTTTTCTCCAAATCAGTCTGTTTCTTGTCAAGACTCCAACATTATCAGATTTTATATTTCTATAGTCTAAGATACTTTGTACCATATCAATCCATCTATATCTTGGTCTTCCTCTGCGTCGTTTTCCTGCCAGCCTGGCAGAGAACACTTGTTTTGCTAATCCTTTCCTCGCCCATTCTGTTTAAGTGACCATACCAGCTGGAATTAGCTCTGCTAACGCATTCCTGGATGCTGACAATGTCAAGTTCTTTCCTAATATTCTCGTTTTTAATATGATATTGCCATCTGTTCACGCCTCTAATCTTTCTCAGGACTCTCATATCTGTAGTCTCTAGTCTTTGGTCAAGTGTTTCAAGGGTTACCTGTACCTTCAGTTTGTAAAATTTATTGTGGCAAGAAAAGTATCTCATGTTTATAGCAAAGTTGAATTGTTTTTTAATACATGGAGGGAAATCTTTGCATAACAACTCTGAAGTATAAAAGGGATATTTGTATAATGTGAGAAACTATCAAAACTAAACTATCTCTTGGTAGTCTTGTTCTTAAAATTTGCTGAATTTTTAACCAGTAGAGAATATTTATTAAATGAGAGATCTTACATCAAAAGTATGGAAAGGTTGTACTTAGCACTGCCAGAAAGAATCTACAGTAGGTCTTAATGGAACATTTTCTTTATGGATCTTTGGAAGGCATAGTCTTGGAGCTACATGATGAACTCAAATCTTGTTGATTGTGTCATCATCCCAAGTATGTACTTTATCTAGAAGGTTATTTAGTTTATTTACTTATTTGTGATTTTGTAAGATCTTGAGAAATGCAGTAGTATGTAGAATTAACATGTAATAAAATGTTGAGCTTGCCAAAATAATTTTTGTCCTGTATAGCTACAGCACAATCTTTATCAGCTCTTATGATTAAATTGTTACATTTAAAAGAGTCAAATTCATTTCTACTTAGTTATTGGCACAAGGAGGTACAGATTTAAACATAATAAAAGCAGCTTCAAATTGGATTCTATTTGCAGTAAGATAATGGGACATTACAAAGGCCTTGATTAGTATTAAATGTGTACTCCATAACAGGAATGGGTTTTCAGAGCTACTGTGAAATCTAAACCTTTAGATAGTACTGAAATTTCATCTGTTAATGGCCTGTCTGAAATATTAACAGATTTGATATCAAGATGAGTACTGGAGGAACTAACTATTCTACTTTGTAAATTGAAATTTATGAATGACATTCTTTAACTCTCATAAAGATCCTTGCATTAAAGCTGCTTTCATTTCTAGTGGCAATAATCCTAACATTATCACTCAAAGTCATTGATAATTTTAGCCATCATCCCATTCCTTCTTTAGAGGAAGTTTCTAGAGTCTACATTCTTTATATAAAAGGTGTCTGGAATGTTAGCCAGACTTCTACACCAGATCACTTCAAATCTCTTTCCATTTCACAAACTAAATTATTTCATATGCTCTAAGGAAAAATATCATCCTATCCAGTTTATGGAATCTCTTCCTCATGTGGCATCAGTTTGTTCAAATTATGCTTAGAAGAACATTCAGGTTACATCTAAATCCATAATTCTGATAAGTCAGATCTTGTCATTCACATCATATCTATTAAACATAGAATTTAAGTAATTTCTCTTCAGGTTAGAATGATGAATGTGGGCTTCAGCTTTCTAGCCTGAAGAGAAATTACTTTTCTAGTTTTGGGAAGTTATCTTACTAAGTACTCCTTACCATTGTGTTAAATAATTAATTGATAATAAATTTCAGTGTCCTCTCCTTGAATCCTTGAATGCAGATCAAGGCCTCTTCTTGCAGTTAGTTACATCTTTCACTCTATTGTATTTTCTTTTTAACTGTTGAAACTAGAACAAAATTTTTGCTCTTAATAAATATTTATTGCCACCGTAAATAAATTCCATAATTTATTTAGGATGTCTTCTGTTTTTTGTAATATTCTGTAATATTCATTTAATTTTTTTGTTACTTTGTAATCTAAACATCATCTAAATAATGTAACCATTCTTTGGTGGATATATGATATTTGTAAAGAAACATTTATAGACTTCGTTTTAATTGGTACTTTTTACTCTTTGGTAAAGTGGTATAATGATCCTTTCTTTTAGAGTTACAAGGTGATCAGCATTCATTTTAAAAATTTATGGAATTTACAACCGTGTTAAAAAAAACTTTTTTTATTATCCCGACGTTTCAATCTTCACGTTAAGATCATCATCTGGAGCATACATCAATATACAAGACAAGCTGAGTTACATTGTTTCTTTAGCTTACATTATGTAAGCTAAAGAAACAATGATTTGATCACGTTATTCTACTGGCGTGACCTCTATTGAAAAAAAAAAATTACATCAAGCTAAATTCTATTTACGATGACAGGAATAAACATTCTTTCAGATGGTTTTCTTTCAGAAACAGTGATGTCCTATTTTTAGTATTACAATTCTTATTTTTGTTTTTAAGATACTGGATTTTCTACAGTCCTGTTTATAGTTGTTCTTAGTGAAGAACGTTCCATGGGTCGAATATATACCTTCCATATGTTTGGGATTTTTAGACCATCATTATTGTTCAGATTGGGGTGGTTGATAATAATCTCACATGCTTCCTTGAATTTTCGTTCATACCATGTTTTAGTGCGATGTAGACAGCTAGTGGTTTTCCAGTCAATTCTGTGTAAGGAATTCAGGGCATGATCAGAAAGGCCAGCTTCACCATAATTATTATATTTAATGTGTCGTTTATGTTCTTTTGTCTGATAGGAATTGTGCGTCCTGTTTCTCCTATATATGGTATGTTGCAAGTACAATAAATCCGGTATACTCCAGGGCGGGCTAGTGGAGGGAGTGGGTCTTTGGATGAGTTGAGTAAGCTTTTTAATTTTGCAGGAGGTTTAAAGTTGGCTTTGAGGTTATATTTTTGTAGTACTCTGTTTATTTTGTCTGATGTTCCTTTAATGTGGGGAATGGTTATAGTTTTACTGTAGTCTGGTTTGTCTTTGTTTTCTATTGAGGTTTTGTAGAAAATTTTGTTAATAGTGTTTTGGCTGTATCCACTTTTTTGGAAAGTATTAAAGATAATTTTAAATTCATCTTTAAAGATCATCTGCACCCTTTTTTTTTTTTCACTAGAAGTCAAGCCAGTAGAATAACATGTGTTCAAATCACATGTTATTCTACTCAGCTTGTCTTGTATATTGATGTATGCTCCAGATGATGATCTTGATATGAAGAACAAAACGTCGGGATAATAAAAAAGTTTTTTTTTAACACAGTTGTAAATTCCATAAATTTTTAAAATGAATGGTATAATGATAGTAATAGCTTTCATCTAGAATAAAAATGATATTCCATTGTTGAAAACAAATCTTGTTTCTGTCATTGACCAAGTAAGTGGAATTTCCATTACTTTATATGGCATCCCTATCACTATATCTGAAGGCATGAAGTAGAAAAAAATTGTAGTCCAAACATAATTTTTTTTCCACTTCAGCTTATTGCTACCTTTAACCTACAGTACTAGTGTAATAATAGATACCAGAATATTATGGGTGAGACTGCTTAATGTACCAGGTGATCCAAAAGTCACAGAAAAAATAAAAATTCAATAATTCGAAAAGTATAAACAGTAGCACGATGCGGTTTTCACAGAAATGCACAGAAAGACATGGAATTTTTTTTAATAACGAAAAATTTTATTGCCAGAATAGTTACATTTGTCACCGACTGGTGGTGCTGTACCTGTCCTGGAGCTGCTACCTGTCACTATTTAAACCATGAGGTACGTAAATTTCAGATGTAGTGAATACTGAAGTTAAACTTTCAGCATTTAACATTTATTACTGAAGTTAAACGTTCTGCGAAGGTGAGGCATGTTATCGTTATGAGATAAAGCACTTTTAGTTAAGCTGTATTATCAGAACTTCGAATGTGCAAGAGAGGCAAGCGCTCCATAGTGTAACATTCATGCAGGATGGAGCACCTCCGCACATCACAGGTCGTGTCCAGCACCTGCTGCGATCGACATTTGGCTATGATCGTGTCCTCAGTCGCTCTTTCCCGCACGAATGGCCACCAAGATCTCCAGACCTTACACCTTGTGACTTTTGGTTATAGGGCTACTTGAAGTCACGGGTGTACAGAGGTCGGCCGACGTCATTGGCCATGTTGAAAGAAGCTATTCGCCATCATGTGACAGGAATTACAGCTGAAACCCCTCTTCGATGCTGTGCAGGGTGTCGTGCCACGTCTGACGTCCATTCTCATGAATGATGGCCATCACATTGAGCATTTGTAATCCTAGCTGCGTTGCGAACTGTGCTGCGCCACTACACAAACTACTACCACAACCGAAGCGCCACTTGTCGGTGGCAAATGTAACTATTCTGGTAATAAAATTTTTCGTTATTAAAAAAAATCCCATGTTTTTTTTTTGTTTTTTTTTGTGTCATTTCTGTGAAAACCGCATCATTCTGCTGTCTATACTTTTTGAATTATTGAATTTTTACTTTTTCTGTTACTTTTGGATCATCCAGTATATACACATAACTTGCTTCCCATCAAGTATTATTCTTGTGAACATTTATGATTAATTCTTCAATGAATTAACATTTTAACTTTAATTATTTTTTAGTATGTTTTAATTATATTGAATGGATTACATTTTTTGACTTTTTCATTAGAAATGGAAGGATACCGGTACAGTATGAACAGACCAACATTCCTCATGTCTATGCAATAGGTGACATTGTAGATGGAGCACCTGAGCTTACACCGGTTGCTATTGAAGCAGGACAGTTACTCGCTAGGCGATTATATGGGAATAGTGATATTCAGGTACTTCTGTTTGTCATTTTATTACATTTTCATTATAAAAGAAATTTATAAAATATACTATGTTAATTTAGAACTGATAATCTGATAATTCTTGAATACATTTACATAAAATCAAGAAAATGTTATTTTCTTTTAGATTTTACCATAATGCTCCTTTTTTGAAGAAAAGCATGTGGTGAAATTGTCTGCAAGGATAGAAACAGAACTCATAGTGTACTGAAGTAAAAGAGCAATCTACGAAAAAGAAAAAAGCATATTGAAAGTTCTCATAAGTAAGTCAGCATATGCTCTAAGAGAATGCAGAAAAAAAGTGTAAGAAAGCAAAACAGTGTGTAAAACTAGCTAAACAAAAGTCATGGAAGACTTTGTTAAGAACATAGAAGATAAATATCAGGAAGATTTTTTTTTCAATATCAAGGATATTGAAAAAAAAGCTGGAGTGAATGATATTTGACCAGTAATGCTCAAATTTGGAACTTTGAAGTTTTATAGTGGCTACTGTATAATTCAGAAGACCTGGTCAGAGGATTGAATTGCAGATAGGAGAGTATAGTTCTCATATCACATCTGTAAAAAAAAAAAAAAAAAAGGGGAAATAAGACAATTTGGGGATGTCAGGGGAATTTCCCAACTAAGTGTTTCAGGATAGATTTGAGAAGAAAAGGCTAAGAAAAATTGATGAAGAGAAACCTGGATAAGAACAAGCTGGAATCAGGCAAAGCAGTTGTCAGGATCACTTTCAGACTGATAATTGAGAAATCATAGGAATATAACAAAGATCTGTATTTAAGTTTTGTAGATCTGAAAAAGGCATATGACAAGCTGCCAAGAGGAATGCATTTTGAAAATGCTGCAGTTATATGGGGTAAATGGGACATTATATCAAGCAATATATATATATATATATAGTCTGTATTTTGAGTTGTAAGTTAGAAATGGAGGTACAGGAAGATAGTGGTTTGATGCTAAATCAGATGTAAGGCAAAGGTGCACATTTTCCACTCTTATATTCATCATTTATATGGATCACATTGTGAAGGAAAGTGCTTTTAAACCTGATATCAAATGCAGAGATATTCAACTCAGGCCTTTATGCAGTTGATGTTAAATAAATTCAGTACAAGTCTGCAGGATTCTCTATTCTACTGATAACTGCTGTAATACATTTGGTATGAAAATTGACAATAAAAAGAATGAAAATAAGCAGAAATGTTGTGAACTGCATTCTGAATGGAGAACCTAAAACAAAAAAGCAGAACATTTCAGCTATTTAGGCCCAATTTTTTAGTGAAGATGTAAATTAAATATGGAAATAGACAACAGAATTAGCAAAACTGGTATGGTTGGAAGTCAACTGAATAAATTTATATGAAATAAGAGAAATTAGTCAAAATTCTGTTTAATTGTTTATCGTGTGGGGTTCTCCCAATTCTCTCCATCCGTCTCCTTAGGACCATTTGAGGTTGTGCCTTCCAATGAGGTACTTCTAAGTATGTATTTTTTGACTGTAGATCTCTGTGTGTGTGTGTGTGTGTGTGTGTGTGTGTGTGTGTGTGTGTGTGTGTGTGTGTGTGTGTGTGTGTGTGTGTGTGTGTGTTCATGGGGCTAGTGTTTGCCTGTTCTGAGGAACAAAAAAAACCCTCTACCTCCATATGAGACTGGCTAACTCACCTTTAGTCAAAAGAGATCAGATAAAAGTTCCTCACATCATAGACTGGAATTGAACCCAGGTCTTTCCGACCAAAGGGCTTCGTCTGTACTGACCGAGCTATGGAGGCTCTAGTCAAAACTCTGAAACCAGCTATATACAAAACAGTGTTCAAACCAATTTTAACTTGTGAATCTGACAGCTGAGCTAGAAATAACACTTGGTCAAAGACCAGAGACTACAAATGAGTTCTGAGAAAGATTAGGGGAGTGAATAGATGGTATCACATCAGTGGCAAAATCGTATTGAAAATGAGGATATTAGGAAGGGACATGACATTGTTAGTATTCAATATGTGCAAGCAGATCTAATCTCAGGTGATATGGTCTCTTAAACAGAACAAGAAAGAGAAGTTTAGCAAAACAAGTGTTTATTGTCAGGATGGTAGGAGAAAGACTCAGAACAAAACTAGTTAAACTGATATCATAAAAAGTGCCTTAGAAGGCCAAAACATAATATCTGACGATATTCAAGTTCCTGACAGATGAGATTCATTTGGAGATTTATTGGTAATAGGAAGTACTACATGAAAAGTTTACGTCAATACTATCATATTCCTGTACACTCTTTGAGGGTACATATCAGGAATTTGAGGATGATATTCATCACTGTTTAAAAAGCTTTCATTGTGGTAGATTTCAAGTTACTATCAAACAACCTTAGCTTGACAGCTGTTATTGCAGGACATGCCCATAATTGGTTTCAAAATTATTTACTTGTAAATGTTTCTTTAAATATTTAAGTTCTAATTGCATGCTATCTGTTTCAGTGTGACTACATCAATGTACCTACTACAGTGTTTACTCCATTGGAATATGGTTGTATAGGCTATTCAGAAGAAGCAGCCATCGAACAGTTTGGAGAAGAAAATATTGAAGTAAGTTTAAAACAACTATACATACATATGTATAGTTGTATATATATAATATATATTATGTTAAGGTGTAAAAAAAAAAAAAAAATGAATAGACTTGAATTCATATTAGCAGTTTAATTGTCCTTTTGATCAATATTGTCCTATAGCAATCTGCTGTATTTTGAATTTTAAAAAAATCCAGATACTTGCCTGATTTTCCTGGTGAATTTTTTGTGTTGGTCAACTTCCATTACAGATCAGTGCAACACTAGTGATATAAAAACCAAAGATGAGATATTCTGCTTTTATAGATTATACAATTTCTAGCTGGCATTATGCAATTTTTGTTTGATCTTTTCTGACTGGATTGTTAACTGGGTTAGAAATAATTTGGTTGACCAATTACTTTATGCAAAGTGAGGTGTAACACTTAATAAACAGTAGTAGAAAATTTCCTGGAGGAAAACATTCAAGAAAGAAACCAGAAATGTAAATAGAATCTATTGGAGATAGTTAAATCTGAAATACTGAAATATAGCACCATAAAAAGTTTACTTGCTACATTATGTAATTTAGACGGTATCTCTGATTAGAGAGCTTTTTAATGCATAGGTATAAAAAAATAAAAATAAAGAAAAAATCAATTATACAGGAGTTTTTCTTCTGAGTGTTTCAGGAAAGATTTGATGGAAGCTGTCTTGCCTTTGAGGAAAAAGCTAAGAAAAGGTAAAGGAAAAATGGATAAAATGTGTTTAAGCCAATTAGGGATGACCAAAATCTGTTATTTACATTAAATAGAATCATGAGAAAATAATATTTATTGAAGTATGGAACATTCTAGGTTTGTTAATAACATAAAAAACAGTGTACAGATAGAAGGAAACAGTATTTCATCATAGCAGTTGAATACATATGGTATGGCAACATGACATGAACTCAGTGACTTCGAGATGGGTGGCATCGTGGGCTGTCACGTCCATACGTGCCATTGCTGCCCAAATGAAGCATCCAAAATCAACAGTTGGTGATGATCAACAAATGGAGATGTTCTGGCATCACTAGTGCAAGAAAACACTCACGACAACTACCAGAAATGACTGACAGGGACAGGAGGATGTTAAAATGCGTGGCACGCAGAAACCAGCTACATTCGGCACAGACCATCCATGATGATTAGTGCTCACCATGAGTAACATCATGGTGAGCACTAATGCTGTACGAAAAAAAACTCCATTTACTATGTTTCCATGAAAGAGCAGTGGCACACAAACTGAACATCACAACAACAAACATGGTGGCTCGTCTGGCCTGGTGCAGAGCATGTGTGAACTGGAAAATGGTGTTCTGGAGTGATGAATCAAGGTTCACCTGTTTTTTTTTCAGTCTGATGACAGGGTGTGGGGACAGCCTGCTTAATGCTTATTACTATGGTCTGTTGTACCCATAGTAAAAGTTTGGTGATGGAGGAGTAATGGTGTGAGGTGCATTCAGCTGGTTTGGAGTAAGACCACTGGTTGTTGTCTGTGGTTCCATGAAAGCAGCTCAGTACCTTGATATTCTGGATAATCAGGTGCTGCCTACACTGTGGAGTATTTATGGAACAGACCCATGTTACTGTCACGATGACAGTGCCCCATGCCACAAAGCTGCAGTTATGGAATGGTATGAGGAGATGGGTGTTAAATGATTGCCCTGGTCTGCCCAGAGTCCTGACCTCAACCCCATTGAACACCTGTGGGACTAATTGGAGTGCCAATTGAGGTCTAGAGCAGCGTATCCTTGATGTGTCGCTGAACTCAGTGCTTCTCTGATGGAGGAATGGAGACAAATTCCACCTAATGTCTGTTGCACATTGGTGGAAAGCCTTCCTCATAGGGTAACAGGAGGTGATCAGAGCCAAAGGTGGACATACCCGTGAAAAAGTGATTAAACTTGGTTCTTTATTTTGTAAAGAGCCTGCAATCATTTCTGACTAAATAAATTGGTATGACAAGATTTTGTGTTAAAATCAGCAGGTTAGTAAAATAGGTTAGTAGGTAAAGTAGAAAACAACTGTATTTTCTGTTATTAGGGACAGTTTTTAGTGAAGAGGGTAAATTGAACATGGAAATAAGCAGTAGGATAAGCAAAACTGGTATGGCAGAGAGCCTTCTGAACAAATCTGTATGGAAGAAAAGAAAAATTGGCAAACAGCAAGCTAGCATTATACAATTTCTGTTCAATCTTGTTTCTGATTGTGGATTGTGAACTGGATTAGAAATAATTTGGTTGACCAATGACTGCCAACCACTGAGATGAGTTTGAGAATAATTGAATTGAACAGACAGCATCAATGGCAGAACCACATTGAAAATGAAGATAACAGAAAAGAATTTGATATTAATAATCTTCAAGAATGCATAAACAGAGCTAACCTAATTTGTATTGCCACTTAACAAAACGGAAATGAAAGATTAAAAGAAAGCAAGTGTTTCAAGCAAAAATGGCAGGAAAAGAATTGATATATAGTATGGGTTGATGCACTGCACTTAGGAGCACTTGAAAAGATGAGCTGATCAAATAAGAATAATCTAATAGATCGATTTGGATGAAGCTTGTAGGAAACATGAAATAGTGTTGGATTATCATAATGTCTGCTATCTGCTACACCCTTTGAATGCTATATACCAGAAAATGAAGTTTGTAGAAATTTTTAAATTTAATCATTTAAAATAATTCATTCACATGAATTCCTAAGCTGTACCCTTAATGGTGTGTAGGCTATTATAGTACTACATGAGGAGTTTACATTATTAGTAATTTCCTATTGACTAATTTTTCCTAATTGTTGGGTCTTATTTTGATTTTTCTAATGCACCTAATATGGTACCTTCTTGTACGTATGCAGCATAGTTGCATAGGTACGTAGTTATATAGATAATATTGCATTTGCTCTCTGGCTGGAAAGATCTGAGTTTGAATGCTCAGAGCAGTTTGAAAGCATGAACAGCTGCTGTAAGGGTTTTTCAATTGAAGGTGAAGTATCTAGCCTTGTGGAGTTGACAAATATGGCTATATCAATCTGCCCAGAGTCTTTTGAGTCTTTCCTGCAATTCTGGCATTGGGGGTGGGTGCGAGTTACTACCCTTAATTAGTCATGCCTTTTTTGTTACATAATTAGGTGCACGAGGTCAGAACATCAGAAATTGCTCCTTACTCCACAACTGATTGTGCCAACAGCCAGTATGTGACTGATTTGACTCAGGGGCAGCAAGAAACTCAGTTACTCGAAATTGCAACAAAAATTCATCATTGGTTTTGTCAGAAATTGAACTTGGATGATGGCTAGGATCAAATAGACCCCATGAGATTAATTAAAGGTTTAAGGGTCAAAGCTGAAGAACTGTGATTGGACTTCTGCTCAACATGCAATCCTCACCTTCTCATGGTGTACTGCTTCCATTAGTATCTGGATAAACATAAGTATGGCTGGCGATTTTTGTTCTCTGTATAATAAATCGAAACAAAATGATTCAACATGAAGTTTCGCCAGGAAACACGTAATAATAATATCTTTTTGATAATTTTCTAAAGTCTTAGCCTTGTAAATCTTCTGTAATTAGTCATTAGTGAAATGAGTTATTAACTTTAAATTGAAATTAGTTGGTTTAATAGTCAGGGAAGAAACCTGGCTGTGGTACCTTCTAGTACTAATGCAGTGTAGTTGCAAGGATAATATAGCATTCACTCTCTGGCTGGAAAGACCCAAGTTTGAATGCTCAGTGCAGCTTGAAAGCATGAACAGCTATCGTGTAATTTATTGTTTATAGGCATGTGACAGGTACCTTTCAAAGATTCTTGAATACTTATATCTTGAATCACTGGGACTTTTTTTTTTTTAAGATACAGGAAAATAAACTGACAACAAATTTCAATATTAATAGCATTGATTTGTAATTTTTTTTATAATGTTTTGTTTTCTATAATATTATAATATTCATTTAATTTAAAAATTAATTTTGTTTCCTTAGATTTATCACACTAATCTGATGCCTCTGGAATGGACTCTTCCTAAGAAGAATGAAAATTCTTGTTATGTGAAACTTTTATGCTTAATTCCTGAAAATGTGAGTATTTTTCATATTTCACATTTATCATATTTTAATCTGAGTCCTTGATTTCTATTCAACAGTCTTATCAGAATGGATAACAGTAATGGATTCATTTAGAAGTCTTGTGTAAAATCAAGAACTTAAATGACATCTGGTAATCTCATTAAATCCTTGCATATTGGATTTCAGTTTTGAAAACAATACTCTCCAGTCTTTTCCTGATGACAACTAACACATGGAACTCAACTTCACATTCATATTTAGGATGAATCAATTTATTTTCTTTTATAATGATTTGTCAGCATTAGTAGAACTTTGTTGGTGCCTGTTTTTATATTTTTTATGCTTACTATAAAACCCTGACAAAGCCACGAGTTTTTCTAGTGTCAGTTATAAGTTTCTTTTTTTTCTTTTTTTTTTTAATTGATCTCATACACAAGAGGTCAAAGGACCTATAAGCACATCAGTGTCATGTGTCTGGGATTACTAACAAGTTTATTACTTGTTGATTCTAAAATAGTATGGTTACTTTTAACAGAATAGGAAATGAAAGATAAGTAAAAATGGCATGTGAAACAATTAGCAAAAAAGGGCCTGTGAGAAGGCTGTTATGGATTGGTGCAGTTCAGGACAGAAGAATGGATGAAATCAGATCTGACAAATTAATGCTGGTCATTTTTTTGTAACTAAATTTTAGATAATTCTAATGTATTGCAAGATGCTGAATCCAAATCTGCCAAAAAAAAAAAAAAAAAAAAAAATTAGTTTTAAATATATAGGTTTTCAGAATAAATTGTCATTTAATTTCCCTTTTGTAGTTATTGTGACTCATGATATGCAGCAGTAGTTGGAAAATTGAGGCTTGGTTTTAAACACTTCTGAATGTATTACATCAAAGAATACTGTAATACAAGCTTGCTGTTTTTTATTTGCAATCAGATGTTTTTTAATCTCTCATTTCTTTAAGTTAAAGACTGCAAAACAAGTGTGGATTTATGTGTGTAACTCATGAGTGTTAAGCACTGCATGCTTGGTTGTCTTTTGGATTGCATTGTATTCGGGTATTAACCACACTACTGGCCAAGACGTCTATAGATGTCAAGGTTATCATGGATGCACTTTGCATCCATGATAACCTTAAAATTGATAATGATAAATTAAAATTGTAATACCATTGATATTACATTGAAATATATGATGGATATGAAGCGTATGAGGATGTGTATTTGATCCATAATGGCCTGTTAGGTGGTTAAATAGAACCAAGATTTTTAAAAAGTCAAAGCTGTATAGCTGAGAGGAGACCTCCACATAGCCTTTAAAAGAATGCAGAGAACCAACCAGGGCTTCTGACCTAATGTCCAATCCTCACCTTCTCGTGGTGCACCCTATTGGGTATCTACCTGGATACTGAACGAACGAGAATGGGCTGGCAATTTGGGATTTAGCCAACCAAATTGTAATTCTTATTGGCTTAAACCAAATTATAAAATGATGGTGCAACATGATAAAATTTCATGCTGGCTGGGGCATCGCCTGGTTAAACAAGGCCCCTGTTGTTTTCACCAGGGAACCAGGGTGAACGGCGAAAAGTCAGCTACTGGAACAAATGTGAAAAAACACCCCAACTCAACATCACCAGAGTTAAAGATCGGTACTATCAACATAAGAAGCCTGAATGGCAAAGAAATGGAGCTAGCTGAAGAATTAGATAAGTACCAGATCAACATAATAGGGGTGACTGAAACAAAAAAGACAAAAACTGGTGAGATCTTTCTGAGCAATAAATACAAAATGTTATATTCAGGAAATGACAATCAAGGAAAAGAAAGAGTAGCCATAGTATTAAACACTAAATATCAGGCTAATCTTCTTGAATGGCAGACAGTCTCAAGTAGAGTGATGTGGGCAAATATCAGAATGGGGAACTGGACAATGAGACTTATTTGTGCCTGTGGTCCCACAGAAACTTCTACTAAGGTAGAAGTGGGGGAATTTTTTGTGGCTTTAGAGAAAGCAACTGACACAATGAAAAAGAAAAAGTTGGTCCTTGTTGGGATCTAAATAGCAGAGTAGGAAATGATTATCAGACATACAAAAATATTTTGGGAAAATTTGGAGAAAAGAGCAAAGCTAATAATAATGGCAAATACTTGTTGGATTTCTGCTCAGGACATGGACTGGTTATTGCTAACACCATGTTCCAACATGGGGATGTGCACAAGTTCACATGGAGAGAAGAAGCAAGGAATAAGAAAAGTCTCATTGACTATGTTATTGTTGATAGTGATGTTTTCTCCCTGGTGCAGGACACCAGAGTGAACAGAGGATTTGAAATGGGAAGTGATCATTATTTAGTTTTGAGCAGGATAAAATTGAATTTCATATTGAAAAGAATAACATGTAAGAAAGTTTTAAAGCGAATAAAAGTTGAGCAGCTCTCAGATGTGAACTGTAGACTTTGAAGAAAAAAATGAGAGAGTTTGAAAACAGGAACAAACTTTGGAGATTCAGTGGCAAGCCTTGAAGAAATCCCTGATTGATTCAGAGGCATGTGGTGAGGTTGTCTGCAAGGATAGAAAAATCAGAACTCCATGGTGCACACAGGAAGTTAAAGAGGCAGTGAAGGAAAAGAAGAAAGCATATCAAAAGTTCCTGGCAAATAAGTCAGCTTTTGCTCTTAGAGAATTCAGAGACAAATGTAAGAAAGTGAAACACTGTGTAAAACTAGCTAAACAAAAAAGTCATGGGAGGACTTTGGCAAGAATATAGAAAATAAATATCAAGAAGGTGGTAAGATATTCTGGAGGTTGTTGAAGAAGCTTAGGAATGGAGGAAAAAGTGCTGTAAAAGGAGTTAGAGATGATAAAGGTGACATGAAAACAGAAATAGATATTAAGTATGGAGTAATTACTTTGAAAAATTGCTAAATGAAACAAGCAGTGATAGCACAGTGGTAAAAAACACTCAACAGGCATACAGTCAGGAATACATTCTTGAAGTAGAAAAAGCCATCAAAGGCTTGAAATGTGGAAAGGCAGCAGGAGTAGATGATATTTGACCAGAAATGCTGAAGTATGGTGGTATAAAAGTCTTACAGTGGCTGCACTGCATAGTTCAGAAAGCCTGGACAGAGCGACTAATTCCTGATGATTGGAGTAGAGCTCTCATAGTACCCATATATAAAAAGGGAAATAAAACTGAATGTGAGAATTACAGAGATATTTCCCTACTGAGTGTTCCTAGTAAGATTTATGCTAATATACTTGATATTATTCAGGCCAAATAGAAAAATAGTCGAGAAATCATGGGAATATAACAAAGATCTGTATTTAAGTTTTTGTCGATCTGGAAAAAAGGCATATGACAAGGTATCAAGAGAGAAGCTATTCAATACGCTACAGTTATATAGGGCCAATGGGGAATTATATCAAGCAATACTTAGTCTTTATTTGAGTTGTGAGTCAGCAGTTAGAATTGAAGGAAGTACAGGAAGATGGTTTAATGTTAAATCTGGTGTGAGACAAGGATGTACATTATCCCCTCTGTTATTCATTATCTATATGGATCACATTATGAAGGAATGTGGTATTAAACCTGATATCAAAATTGGAGATATTAATGTCAGCTCTTTGCTTTATGCGGATGATGTTATACTTCTAAATAAATCTGCTACAAGTCTGCAAGATTCCCTGACTAAATTGAATAACTGTTGTAATAGATATGGTATGATGGTCAGCAATGAAAAGACAAAGAACAGTGAAAATAGGCAGAATCGTTGAAAATGTCAACTGCGTTCTGAATGGAAAACTTGTGGAACAAGTAAAACATTTCAGCTACTTAGGGACGATTTTTACTGAAGATGGTAAATTAAATATGGAAATAGACAACAGAATCAACAAAGCTGGTATTGGGAAGTCAATTGAATAAATTCATATGGAATAAGAGAGATATTAGTCGGAACACTAAATTAGCTGTATACAAGACTAGTGTTGAAACCAATTTTAACTTATGGATCTGGGAGCTGGGTCGAAAGTAAAACATTTGACAAAAGACTAGAGACTGCAGTGAGATTCCTGAGAAAGATTCGGTGCATGAACAGATGACATCAATGACAATATCATATTAAAAACGAGGATATTAGGAAATAACTTGACATTGTCAGCATCCAGGAAAGTGTTAGCAGAGCTAATCTCAGGTGGTATGGTCACTTAAACAGAATGGGCGAAGAAAGATTAGCAAAACAAGCGTTCTCTGCCAGGTTGGCAGGAAAACAACCCAGAGGAAGACCAAGATATAGATGGATTGATATGGTACAAAGTGCCTTAGACTATAGAAATATAAGATCTGATAATGTTGGAGTCTTGACAAGTAACAGACTGATATGGAGGAAAATTGTAGATTGAAAGACAGTCTGCCATAGGAATATTTATGGTGTTTAAAAGTAGCTGCTGTACTGCAGCATATGAGGTTGGGATTTACCAAACATTGCAGTTGCTTTTGTATGTGTTAATGAGATACCAGAAAAAGAAATGCAAAACACAACTCTTCGTTCATTACCACTATTGCAAAAAACTTAAATCATTGAACAAAAATGGACCTTCATTCTATTATCTAGCTGCAAGATATCTCTCTATAACCAGAAGCCTAAATCTGTTTTGCTTATTGATTAAAAGTTTTGTACAACTATAAAGCTAGAAATTTATAAAGAAATGTCTTCAACGACATCCTGTTTCCTCCCCCACATAAAGGGAGCCAGAATGTCTCTAAGGTTTCACTTCATTTCAGAGCACTTGGTGCAGTTAGTGATGTGCAAGGTAAACATTTCCACCAAAACATAATGATCATTAATACCATAAAAAATATAATGGGAAGTGATTGGCAGTTGCTGTTTAATTCTTCAAGTGAGACATGCAAAGGTATTTATAAGAACTTTTGTATTTTATATCATCATCATCAAATTCCTGATATATACCCCAAGGGGTGTACAGGATATGATAGTACATGAAAAATTACATCATTCCTAACTTCCTATCTACAATTTTCTTCTAAGGCAATGCTTCCCAAACTGTGGGCCGCAGCCCCCCTTGGGGGCCGTTAGTTTTGTTGAGGGGGCCGTGAAATAATGAAAACAAATTTAAAATGCTTTAAGACTAAGTCTGCCATGTTAAATGTGTATGTAAGATGCTAAAAATGTAATATTCGCATTTGATTTTTGTGATATTCAAGGTGTGTTTTATGAACTGAATATAAATACAATAAATATTATAATAATATATGTCTGTATATGATTTATTTTTCGATGGGGGCTGTGAAATATTTTAATTTTTTCAGGGGGTGGGGGACCTTTATATCCATAAGTGTTTGGGAAGCACTATTCTAAGGCACTTTTTACTGTATCAATCCTTATATTTTGGTCTTCCTCTGGGTCTCTTCCCTGCCAACTTGGCAGAAAACACTTGTTTTGCTAATCTTTCCTCTCCCATTCTGTTTAAGTGACCATACCACCTGAGATTAGCTTTGGTAACACATTCCTGGATGCTGACAATGTCAAGTTCTTTTTTAATATCCTCGTTTTTAATATGATATTGCCATTGATGCCATTTGTTCACTCTCTCTAATCTTTCTCAGGGCTCTCATATCTGCAGTCTTTAGTCCTTTGGTCAAGTGTTTTATTTCTAACCCAGCTCTCAGTTCCATAAGTTAAAATTGGCACAAACACTGTTGTGTACAGCTAATTTAGTCTTTTGCCTAATTTCTCTCTTATTCCATATAAATTTATTCAGTTGACTTCCTACCATACCAGCTTTGTTGATTCTGTTGTCTATTTCCATATTTAATTTACCATCTTCACTAAAAATCGTCCCTAAGTAGCTGAAATATTTTACTTGTTCTATAGGTTCTCCATTCACAATGCAGTTGATATTTTCAAAATGTTTACTCCTATTTTCATTATCTTTGTTTTGTAATGTTGACCTTCATACCATATCTGTTACAACGGTTATTCAATTTAGTCAGGGAATCTTGCAGACTTGTAGCGGATTTATTTAGAAGTATAACATCATCTGCATCAAGCAAAGAGCTGAGATTAACATTTCCAATTTTGATATCAGGTTTAATACCACTTTCCTTCATAATGTGATCCATATAGATAATGAATAACAGATGGGATGCCTTGCCTGACACCAGATTTAACATTAAAGCACGTTCCTATACTTCAATTCTAAGTGCTGACTTACAACTTATATAAAGACTAAGTATTGCTTGATATAATGTCCCATTAACACCATACAACTTTATCGTTTCGAATAGCTTCTCTCTTGGCACCTTGTCCTATACCTTTTCCAGATCTACAAAAGCTGAGAAATCCCATGATTTCTCAACTATCTGTCATAAAGTGAAATCTGATCCTGACAGCATCTATTTGGCCTGAATCCAGCTCGTTCTTCACAAAGCTTCTCTTCCACAATCCTTCTCAACCGTTTCTCAAGTATACTTGCATATATCTTACCAGGAACACTCATTGGAGAAATACTTCTGTAATTCTCACATTCATTTTATTTCCCTTTTTATATATGGGTACTATGAGAGTTCTACTCCAATCATCTGGAATTCATCCCTCTGTCCAGGCCTTCTGAACTATGTGTTATTGCAGTCATGTAAGACTTTTATACCTCCATACTTGAGCATTTCTGGTCGAATATCATCTACTCCTGCTACCTTTCCACATTTCAGGCTTTTGGTGGCTTTTTCTACTTCAAGTATGGATATGTATTCCTGACTGCATGCCTGGTCAGTGTTTTTTTACCAATGTGCTGTCATCACTGCTTGTTTTATTTAGCAATTATTCGAAGTAATTACTCAATACTTCAAGGATATCTTTTTCTCCTATTTTTATGTCACCTTTATCATCTCTAATTCCTTTTACAGCACTCTTTCCTCCATTTCTGAGCTTCATCAACCTCCAGAATATCTTGCCACCCTCTTGATATTTATTTTCTATGTTCTTACCAAACTCTTCCCATGATTTTTGTTTAGCTAGTTTTACACAGTGTTTAGCTTTCTTACATTTGTTTCTGTATTTAAGAGCTGACTTGTTTGCCAGGAACTTTTGATATGCTTTCTTCTTTTCTTTCAATGTCTCTTTAACTTCCTGTGTCCACCTTAGAGTTCTGATTTTCTATCCTTACAGACAACCTCACCACATGCCTCTCTGGCTGAATAAATGTTTTCTTCATGGGTTGTTACTGAATCTCTTAGGTATGGTTCCTGTTCTCAAACTCTTTCATTTTTTCTTGAACTTGAATGATGTTTGTGTATTTTAGTCTCCAGTTCACATCTGAGAGCTGCTCAAATTTTATTTGCTTTAAAACTTTCTTATATGTTATATAAGAAATTCAATATGAAATTCAATTTTATCCTGCTCAAGACTAAATAGTGATCACTTCCTATTTCAAATCCTCTGTTCACTCAGGTGTTCTGTACCATGGAGAAAACATCACTATCAACAATAACATAGTCAGTGAGACTTTTCTTATTCCTTGCCTCTTCTCTCCATGTGAACTTGTGCACATCGCCATGTTGGAACATGGTGTGAGCAATAACCAGTCCATGTCCTGAGCAGAAATCCAACAAGTATTTGCCATTATTATTAGCTTTGCTCTTTTCTCCAAATTTTCCGAAATATTTTTGTATGTCTGAGAATCATCTCCTATTCTGCTATTTAGATCTCCAACGAGGACCAACTTTCCCTATTACGTTGTGTCAGTTCCTTTCTCTAAAGCCTCAAAAAATTCCTCCACTTGTACCCTAGTAGAACCTTCTGTGGGACCATGGGCACATATAAGTCTCATTGTCCAGTTCCCCATTCTCATATTTGCCCACATCACTCTACTTGAGACTGCCTGCCATTCAAGAAAATTAGCCTCGTATTTAGTGTTGAATACTATATCCTCTCCTTCTTTTCCTTGATTGTCATTGCCTGAATATAACATTTTATATTTCTTGCTCAGAAAGATCTTACCTTTTTTGTTTCAGTCACCCCTGTTATATCGATCTGGTACTTATCCAATTCCTCAGCTAGTTCCATTTCTTTGCGTTCAGGCTTCTTATGTTGATAGTACCGGTCTTGAACTCTGGTGATATTGAATTCGGGGTGGGTTTTAGGATTTTAATATCACTAAAATATAGAATGATGATATTATATTATATTATTATATAGGAACTTTATATTGTTAACAGTGTTTACAATTTTTTTTACCTTACCATATTGTTATAAATGTAAAATATTGAGGTACTTGAAATTTGACTGTTTAAATTCATTTTTCAAAGTAACATTATTTCTCTCTTAAACTGACAACATTTTTCATTTCTCTCATTCAGTAATTTAATATTAATCAAAAATTAATAACTAAATCATTCACAAATTAATCAAAATTGTGATGCTGAACATGCTGAGAGGCTCTCTGGAGGGTTCATAAACAAAACATTCACAACAATAACAAAGTGTTTTTTTCATGATGAATCTATACTCATCTGATAAACAAAATAAGGAACATATAGTTTTAGTATCAGTTTTGTAACTTTTTGGTAGTTGGTTATAATGGTGTTTGCCATAGTGAAAGTTGCCTTGAGGAAATTTTATTTTTGTAACTTTCCTGGATTTTGGTCAGATTAAATAACTGGAAGTCTAAATTTCTAAATTATGGATGCATACATCTTTTAGAAGAATGCAATGTTATGCATGTATAGACTTCTTTCTTTGCTCCATCCACAGAAGGATTAATGTGTTCTTTAAAAAGCCAAGTCAAGCTTTCTACATGCAAGCATCTATTAGCATATTTCTCAAGTTCTGTGACATCATAACAAGCTTGTAAGTTTGATAGACTAAATATCATTAGAAATGTTCTGGTTTCAGAAAATTTTTAAAAAATGTGTAATTTAAGTGTGGACAAACAAATTTGTGCTTGAAGTATCTTTCACAATTCGACTACTTGTATATATAGGCTGACTTCACATCGATTGTTTTAGTATCCCATAGTGCAAAGCACATTTTTATTTGCTGATAAGAGTAATCCCTCAATGAATGCGTTTTCGATTAGTTGGTCATTTTTTTTTTTTTATATCCAAATTGAATTAGTGCGCCTATATACATCTTAAAAATAAATGTTAAAAATTTAAAAAATTTTCCATCTATACATTTTTATGGCTAACTATTTTAAAAAAATACTCACCAGAATGAAATGATTTAGTTACTGATTTAAAACATATTACAAAATTATTTTTAATGGCATACTATACTACTTCCATGTACACTATGTTCCAAATTTTTACTGCCAAAATTTGTAATCTGCTATAGTACTCCCACAGATTCGAGACACTTCTGCGCATGTCACAAAAAGGAGAATCCATTCCGATAATAGGTAATGAGTCTGTCTTCTGGGGGTGAATTGTTTATTATTACACGTCGGAAAATTAACTTCTCTTTTATGATCATTGTAGTTTTTAAAGTGGTCTATTTTGCTTGTATAATAGTTGGGAAATTTTATCTATAAAGCACGTGATTTTGTGTGTTGGCGACCAATTCGTGCATCCTTCATTTCTTTCTCCCCTTCAATGATAACGTCCAAGAATTAATTAAATCTCATTCTGAAGAATTGAGTGATTCCGACCTGCTAAATTTAGATTCACAGCGAGAAGATCCTGAAGAATATGAAGAAAATTTAACCACTGATAGTCAGCCAAAAGAGATTTCACAGAAACAATTTGGAAATATTTTTTTCGTACAATCGAAGTTTTTAAGCAGCAACGCTTAGAGGCTGACCCTGATGAAGAGTGAAGCAGTAAAATTTGCAGAAGAGTAGAAGAGGCAATAGGGCCATACCGTCAGTTTTATGAAAAAAAAGAAACGAAATACTCGCCAAATTACGTTAGCTCAATTCTTTGTTAAGAAGTAGAATAATAAAATTTATATTCTGAATATGCTTGTCTTTCAGCTTCATGGTTTTCCTTTAACTAGGCCTCAAGACATACCTTAATTCTTTTATAAAAAAAATTAAGGTTCAAGAAAGAAATTTGAGGAACGAATTATACTTTTTCTCATAGGTTATTGCGTTTTCGATTAATGCGCCTGTTTTAAAGAACGCACTGAGAAATTACTGTATGTTCAAAACAATAGTATAATTTGAATTAAATTTGCAATCATGTAAAAAAAAAAAAAAAAAAAAAAAATTCTGTATGAAAAATTCTATAATATCTTAATATGACTACAAAATTTATAAATGTGCAGATACATTTAATTGGTGTTATATTTTATATATTACATTATGCTTAGGAAAGAGTTATTGGCTTTCATTATTTGGGTCCAAATGCTGGAGAAGTTACTCAAGGATTTGCACTTGGTATCAAAAAAGGAGCTACAAAAGCTGATTTTGATTCCACCATTGGAATTCATCCAACTTGTGCTGAGGTTAGATTTTTTATATATCACTTAACAGTGTTTTGATAAACTGAAATCATGCTAAAGTTTCATTTTATATAAATTATACTTCTTTTTTAACTTAGATTCACCTGCCTTGACATCTTCTCTTGTTATCCTGTTTTGTCCTTAAAAAAACATTTATATAAGTTACATTTAAATTTGGTTAATTAGAACTGGTTACTTTATAGATATCTCTCACCATTTATTTTGCTATAATCAGGTGATACTGACCAGCATAGTTGCATTGAGTCTTATAAAGTTTCTCTACAAATTATTCTTGTGTATAAAATTATAGTATGTGCAGTTGCTCACTTGAATGTATAAATTATTTGAAAAATAGTTTAGTTTTTCATGAACAAGTCAAAAACAGCAATGAGGGGGATCAGATACTGCACAAGTAATTATTATGAGTGACTTAAATTTTATGAATAGGGATATTGGTATCAGAAACTACTAATAAAATAATGAAGAATTTATTAAGCTGTTGTAAAACAACTTTCTTGAGCAGCATATGAAAGAACCAATTTAATGCCAAAGGTGTTAGATTTGATCATAGCATCAGAAGATGTCTCAGTTAAGTATGTGATTGTTTTGTCACCATTTGGACAGTGATCATGCCATACTGATCTGGAAAGTAGTCAACTATGGCGGATATTCAAATCGGGACAAGTTACATGCTCAACTACGAAGTTGGAAATTATGACAAACTCAGGAGATTACTATCTTTGTTCCAATTGTATTATTTACTAAATAGGAAGGATATCTGCAGTGCATAGGAAGCTTTTAAAAGATATTTAAATAATGTAGTATCTGAATGTCTCCCTAGAGAATGGGAATGAGATGGATATGCAGTGTTATCATGCAAGTCATCATCTTATGGATCTCTTAAATAAGAGTGAGATGGTTTGTTTTAAAATAGGTACATAAGCTATCATGCTTGTAGAAATTAAAGACTTAAGCTTAAAATGGAAGTAAATCGACATAAAATTTTTGCTTAAGTGTCAAAAGCATCCTTAGTATGTAAACAATGGAACATAAAATACTATGGAAGAATTTTTAAAAGCACCACTACAGTTTAAGTAAGAGCATAGCGTAATAAGGTCCTAGGTGGCTGAATTGTGAATTATTACCTTAATGCTATGTCATTTTCCATTTTCATCTGATCCAGATAAGGTTAATAAATTGATAACATCTCTATTTGGAATGAAAAATTAACGAAGAAAAAAAAAAATTAATCTTTTATGTTCATCCACACAGATTATATGGTCTTCCCAAGATCCATAAGCCTGGTGTTCCATTAAGACCAGTAGTAAATTGCATAGACTGCCCTATGAAGTTTCCAAATACTCGCCTTTGTCATTTTCTTTCTTTACTGGAAGATCTACTTCTCACATGAATTCTCGTTACATTTTTGACATGTATCCTCAGAGAGTGCACAGAATACTATGATAGTACCACATGAAAAGGTACATCATTACCAACTTCCAATCAATAATTTTCCTCCAAATTAATTTATCTGTCAAAACTCCAATATTATCAGACCTTATATTTCTGTCTTCTAAAACTTTTTCTGTATCATATCTTAGTCTTCCCTTTTTTTTTTTTCCTGCCAGCCTGGCAAACACTTGTTTTGCTAATCTCTCCTCTTCCATTAGCTCTGCTAATACATGCCTGAATGTTAATGTTAAATTCTTTCCTAATATCTTCATTTTTAATATATTGCCATTGATGGCATTTGTTCACTCTCTTACTCTTTCTCAGAGCTCTCATTTGTAGTCTCCGGTCTTTAGTCAAGTGTTTTATTTCTACCTCAGCTCTAAGATTCATAAGCTGAAATTGCAAATTCAAAAGAACAGCTAATTTAGTGTTTTAACTAATTTCTTTCTTATTTCATATAAATTTATTCAACTGACTTCCTATCATACCAGCTTTACTAATTCTGTTGTCTATTTCCATATTTAATTTGCCATCTTTACTAAAAATTGTGCCTGAGTAGCTGAAATGCTTTTCTTGTTCTTGTAGGTTTTCCATTCAGGATACAGTTGATATTTTCATTGTCTTTTCTTATTGCTGATTTTCATACCAAATGTATTACAACAGTTATTCAATTTGAATCTTGCAGATGTACTGTATTTCTTTAGAAATATAACATTATATGCATAGAGTAAAGAGCTGAGATTAACACCTCCAATTTTGACATCAGATTTAATACCACCTTCCTTCATATATGATGAATAACAGGGGATAATGTACATCCTTGTCTCACACCTGATTTATCATCAAATTATCTTCTTGTACCTCCTTTGATTCTATCTACTGATTTACAGCTCATATAGAGACTATTTATGTATTGCTTGATATAATGTCCCACATGCCATGTATAACTGTAGTGTATTGAAGAGTTTTCCTCTGGACACCTTGTCATGTGCTTTTTCCTGATTTATGAAACTGAAATACAAATCCTTGTTATATTCCCAAGCTTTCTCAACTAATTGTCTTAAAGTGAAAATTTGATCCTTACAACCTTACAAATGTTCGATATTTGACCTGAATCCAGCTTGTTCATCAAGCTTCCCTTTTTAGCCAATCAATTTTATTTCCTTTTTTTTTATAGATGGTATTACGAGAGCTCTACTCCAATCATCTGAAATTTGACCATCTGTCTAGGCCTTACAAATTATGCAGTGCAACCACTGTAAAACTTTTTTACCTCCATACTTGGGCATTTCTGGTTGAATATCATCTACTCCAGTTGCCTTTCCACATTTAAAGTTTTTGATAGCTTTTTTTTATCTACTTCAAATATTAATATGTATTCCTGGTTGCATGCATATTAAGCATTTTCTTCCACTGTGCTGTCACTGCTTGTTTCATTTAGCAATATTTCAAAGTAATTACTCCATACATCAAGGATATTTTTATCTCCAGTTTTCATGTACCTCTATCATCTGAATAACAGGGGATAATGTACTTTTTTTTTTTTGCTAGTGTACATCTTTTTTCAAGATCCTCACATGTTGAAAAAGCTTAGAAATGAAGGAAAGTACTCTTTCTTCCATTTCTAAGCTTTTTCGGTAGCCTCCAAAATATTTTGCCGCCTTCCTGATATTTATTTTCTATTTTCTTACTAAAGTCTTCCTATGACTTTTGTTTAGCTAGTTTTACACACTGCTTTAGAGTTTTCTCTGCATTATCTAAAAGCACAAGCTGACTTATTTGCCAGGAATGTTTGATATGGTTTTTTAATTTTTCCATCACTGCCTCTTTAACTTCCTGAGTCCACCATGGAGTTCTTATTTTTCTATCCTTGCCAAAAACCTCACCACATGCCACTCTGGCTGAATCAATGTTTTCTTTAGGGTTTGCCACCTAATCCCCAAACTTTGGTTCCTGTTTTCAAACTTTTTTTTTTTTTTTTCTTGAATAATGTTTGTGTATTTTAATTTACAGTTCACATCTGAAAGCTGCTCAACTTTGATTTGTTTTAAAACTTTCTTATTTTTGTGTTGGAACATGCTCTTAGTAATAGCTAGTCCATGCCCTGAACAGAAATCCGGCAGGTACTTACCATTATTATTAGCTTTGCTCTTTTTTCTCCAAATTTTCCTAAGAACAGATCTCCAAGGACAACTTTACTTTTTTCATGGTGTGGTTTAGGACTTTCATAGTATCTTTTCATGAACATTCTTTTAATAGATACTATTAATTTACTTAAACAAGATTTTCCCTCCAGACATTATCAAGCATTTTGACTTTCTTACCTATTTTGATTATTTCAGTGTCCAAGACAAATCATATCAACAGATTGAAGATACAGCCATGGGTGGTCCTTTCTCTCTCTCATGCTTGCCAGTTGCTATGTGTTTTGAATGTCATCTCCATAATGACATTTCTCCTAAACATACAGTATGATACAGATATTTTGATATTTTTGCTGACACAAGAAGTTAAGTTCCTTAACTTCTTGTGTCAGGCCAGCAATGATAGTCAGAAAGTCATCTATTTTGTTCGAGGTATATTCTGTCGAACTTCTTAAGTCATTGACATCTCTTTTTAATTCTTTTATTAATCCCATCAAATCTGTTATACATATATTGTCTGTGTTACTAATCTCTGGAATGCCTGAGTCATCACCCCTGGAAGAAGTTGCCAGCAGGCATTGACTAGCACTGAAATGGCGTCCATCATGGAACAAAGAGTTGAAACACTGAGCAGGTTTATTGTTGTTCGCTGAATTTGCACAAAGTGCATTTCCAGTTTTGTGTCCTATCTTTGGAGAGCTTTTTAAATTGGCTTTTGCTGAGACCAGCACAATAAAAATGATAACTACTTTTGCATCTATCTGCCCACTTCATAACAGATGTACCATCAATACATGTCTCTTCACAAACTTTGCAGCAGATTCCCATTATGTTAGATAGAGTTTAGTACTAAAAGTTAATCCTATTCCTGTTCTAGGTACTCACCTTGTATACTAGCCTAGTGGCGACCGTTGAATAATAACAGGTTGAATTGGTAATTTTTTTAAAACTGCTTGCAGAGGTTAACTTTCATAGAGCTGAGCACTACAGTATCTGGTAGAGTGAGTTACAGGCTACACTTCAGGAATTACAATAACACATTTTTTAAATAGAATACTAATTAAAATGTTTACTATGGAGCACTGTTTCACACGACTGTTAGGGCACTCTGCTTGGTGGCGCAGTGCCTATCTCCCCTATCTAGCTTTTGGAGACTGAGTGGGCAGTTCAGTCTTTACTTGTAGCCAATCAGAGATAGCTGGCCCAAGACTATCACTAATTATAATGGATGGTGTGTCTGGAGTGACTGATCTACAGAGAGTTGAAGTCTTTAGAAAAGCATACAACAGGACCACATGGCAAGGACTGGTATGGAACATCACTGAGTATCAGAGTGCCCATACAGCATTTGTTGATGTCCAATGAAATGATGAAGAGACAGGCAAACAAGTGCTGCCATCTCTTGGTACCTAACCCTAACAAAATATTTTTCTCTAAAAATAATGTGGGTTTTGCAGTCAATTTTGTTGAATTTATAGGACAAAAAACCCAAGTTTCCAGGAGGAAAAACCTACTTACCCATGCCAGAGATTGACTAACTCAGGAACAGGACAGAGAAAGGCTTAGAATAAGTTCCTCCAGTTGGCGAATAGAATTGAAATTAAGTCTATCTTCGGGCATAGCACAGAGGATTCAAGCACCACTTCCTGAGCTACTCAGGCCTTTAATAATAAAGTTACAATTGAGTTTAGAGTGGCTATAATGTGGTGGTGTCCGCGCAGTTAGCCTAGTGGCTTTGCGCTTCGCAACCATATGCCTGGGGAAGGAGTGTCCTAGGTTCGATTCCCGTCAGAGACGTGAGGAGCTGAAGGATCTTCCTCAGCCATAGCCAAGTTAGCCGGTCTTGGGCGCGGGCAGTAGGGTTTTTTCCGCCAGTTTATCTGGTGTTTTTCATCCCGCAAGCAGGCAAACCGGCCCCTTGAACACACAGCGATACAGCCAAGAATACCTTGAGGCATAGGAGTGACCATTCTATCCTCGTATTTCGGTTACGAAATCCAAGCATGCTTGGAAGGTTGTGGGCCTTAAAGGCCTGTTAAAGCCATTGGGATAGGATAGGATATAATGTGGTGGTACTTTTATCTTCACTGCTGCACACCACTTTTTCTTAGTAGGCTCTGTTGAATACCAAAGTGAACATGTTTAAAATATTCTAATATCAGGAAATGTTTTGTATTGGATGTAGCTGTGTGTGTGTGGTGGTGGTGGAGGGGGGAATAAACCCCATATATGAGAGTGCAAAACCACTAGCACATCACTGCTGTGTGGTTGGGTGGATATTTGTTCAGCACACACACACACACACACACACACACACAGAAATACTTTGAAAGGAAATGATTTTATGTACTGTAGGTTTTATTACTTGTTACTTTTATAATTAATGACTTGTTCTAATAGCTACATTTCTGTACTTGTTTGCAAGAGTTGCACATCATGTGAAAGGCTCTCAACATTGTCATCGGCATTCACAATTGGAACAATTGAAAGTGGTCTTCAGAAAGACTGCTGAAGATCAAAAGTAAAAGAATACAGAAGCCTGTTTATATTACCAGCTTTTCTCGAGAGGTGTTTATATTTCATTACAATATTTC
Organism: Typopeltis vanoorti; assembly: GCF_054136105.1. NCBI lineage: Eukaryota > Metazoa > Arthropoda > Arachnida > Uropygi > Thelyphonidae > Typopeltis > Typopeltis vanoorti. The sequence continues at coordinate 116,257,830 of NC_143551.1, read as the reverse complement.
ATTACGAGTATTCCTTGATACAAAGCTTCTAGTTCAATTCCATGGAATGGGAGTCAAAAATTTATCTTTGTAAAAAAAAAGTATTTAGAATATAAATATGTGTTTAAGTTGACATATAAGCAACATTCATTTATTTTTCTGTATCTCAAATTTATTCTACGGTGACAATGTTATGAAAGCAGATTATAAAGTGCTTTGACTAATATTTTTCTGTCGTGTGAACAAAAAAAAATTTATCATTAATCCAATTGCTGTTTTAGTTGGCTAGAAGTGGCTTCACAAAGTTCCATGTTTTGTTTCTATGTCACAGTTTGGTATTATCTGATACTTAGTGCAAAGTGCATGATATTAATGCATAGACCAACAGCCTTTTATGGGTGGCATTTGAAGGGTGAAAAAAATCCTGTCTTCTTTGATTACTGCATCACTAATGCATACATTTTTGACAGATGATAATTATCAACTCAGAACTGGCATGAACCAGAAAAATCAGGCTGATTAAAACAAAGCATTAAAGTGGTTGTTAAGTGATGCTGACACAATATGATTTATGCTCAGTGCTCTGAATGCTTAAGTGAAAGAATATCATCCAGGTGTGATAATTGGCAGGAGTGACTAGGCCCGCATGTCTTGGCAATGGATGATGATTTGGATACCTGGTACTATTGCTAGAATAAGCTAGCCAAATTAACTACACATAATCTGAAATCTGGGAGAAATCCCAAGTGAATAATTAAAGGAACATGAAATTGCACTATGTGCCTTCATGTTGTTATAGGTAATACTGACTATAGTGATGACATTGTGTTAGTTGCAGGGAGGGAGTTTCCCTACAGTCATAGGGCACCCTCTGAAGTGAATCAAAATAATGGACCATAAATTTAGATCCTACAGATAATTTGAGATAGTATCTCCAATTGGATTAGATCGAAGAGGGAGTATGTAGTGTTTAATGCAGTATATTCACTGTAGAATTCAGATAATTATGAGGTAGCATGTAAATTAAAGGCGGGGGGATCAGATATTGTGCTTGGTCAAATTATCAAAAATTGATGCAGTTCTGTAAGCATAATCTGTGGCTGGCCCTGACCTGGCACATGAGGTTCAGGTACTAACTCAAAATCATATTTCTGATAAGCAACAGTGGCATAAGTATGGCTGATTGTCCTTATATCTCTAAGTCAGAATCAAATCTTGTCACTGTATGATACCATTCATTGCTTGTGCATTGAAATGCAGCGTTAGCCTGAATTGCTTTCATATTGTTATAGTATGAAAGCTACTCAGTGTTATAGTACAGTTACTTTGACAATGAAGCCACTAGAACAGAAGCATTAAGACAGTCTTTGAGAATAATTTTCAATAGATTGCAGTATGATAGTTGCACTTCTATGCAGTATAGTATGCAGTTGCTGCTTAGTCTCAACGAATGTCTCAGTACCTCCTTTCTATGGCCTCATTGCCAGAACAATCATGCCATAACAGTATGAAAGCAAATCCTGCTAGCACTGCCTTTCAACATGCAAACAGTATTATTGCAATGGCAAGATATGATTCTGATTTAGATGTTCAGTCCTTATCCCATGGTGCATGAACAAAAAAGGCTTTCAGTTCATACCCAATTGTGCATGGCCTAGTAACAACCAGCCATACTAATGCCACTATTTTTATTAGTAATATTTTTTGACAGTTAATATCTGCCAGATATTAATCAAATTTACTGATTACTGATTTTGCCAGTAATAAAAAAATGGGCACACTGTTTTGAGTCAGTTCAAGGGCTTCTCTATAATTGTGTGCATAGGGAAATAGTGGAAACAGCCAGGCACACCACCTCCCTGTGACTAAAATTGTCATTGCTAGAGAATTTGTATTGTCTAGGATGATGCATGCTGTGTGTGACTCTCTCTCTCTCTCTCTCCCTCCACCCCCTGAATTTTCCAGAAGTCCTTGTCTGGAATCTTCCAATGTGGGACCTGTCCTGTCAGATCGATTTTAGATGTCCTGTTTCTAATTATTGGAGTGAGACCTGGTTGACAAAAAAAAATTATATAGTTACAGAGATAGGATTATTATTATTTAGGCCTGCATGGAGTCAAGAGACTCATCTTGGGGAGGTCCTTAGGAAACACAGTCTATCATACCACTCATTGACCGTTCTTGCTGTCACCACTCTCTCAGGCAATTCATTCCACGGTTCAACCACCCTCCATGCGAAGAAACCACTCCTCGCCCTCTTGCTCACAGCTTCCTTTCGTAACTTCCAGGGATGGCCCCTTGTCATCGCTCCTTCCCACTGTTCCACCAAAAACTCCCCAATGTCCACTCTATAACTGCCTCTCAACAGTTTAAAAGTTTCAATCATATCATCTCTCATTCTTCTATCTACAAACTGCAGTCCACATTCCCTCAGCCGATCCTCATAACTGATATTGTACAGTCCTGCTTTGTTATCTGCTTCTGTACCCTTTCCACAGTTAATTTATCCCCTTCAAATCCTGGGAAGAACCAAATTTGAAAACAATAGTCTAAGTGTGGTCTGATCAGGGTCTTATACAACGGAATGATAACTCTTTTATCTCTGCAGATCAGCGTCCTTCTCGGTATTGCAGCAATCCTCTGGGTTACTTCACCACCTTTGCAATGTAAAGAGTATTGTATTTTCAGGGTATAGAAGGAATACAACAATCGGAGGGGGGGGGGATATTACTAATGACAGCTGAAGAACTTCAACAAAAATAAAAGTTAAGGAGGATTTTAGATATGATGGGGATTGTTCATTGAGGCTGTCTGGTGTGAGATAGAGCCAATAAGACATAATATATTGTTAGCTACTGGTATAGACCATTGTCCGGAGGAAGATGTGGGTTCCATTTAGCACAATCAGTGTGGATTGAACAGTTATTATGATATAGCGTATTGGCTCTTTATTTTATAATATATATTATATAGTATATGTAGTATTATATATAATATATATAGAGCCCATTGGCTCTTTATTTTAAATAATTTATGGGTGCACCTTTTTGACAACTCGTATAAGTTCTTTTTGCTATACCCTTAGTATTATTTTGGTCTAGTTACTCACTGATGAGATCTCAATAAAGATCGAAACCGGTCTGGTAGTGACCTCCCACCATAATGTATAACATCATACATCTCCTAAAAGATGGGTTTTACATTATGCGAAATACTAAGAATAGCGATCAGAACTTTCCCTACCTTTGCTATGAGTTGCCCTAGTTTGTACTGTGTACTTAGACCACGTGCTTCAGCTTACGCTAGTAGTTGCCGATACTTTTATAGTTACTATATTCGGCATTCGGCATGAAACTCTATGATTCTGATCTTTGAGTTTCTTATTCGATTTTGAAACAATGTGGGATTTAATATCCCCTTAATTTAAATAATGGGGATATAGATTGGAAGGAGAAAAGTTCACATGGCAAGGTGGAAATGGAATTTATATTACTAAAAGTTAATTACCTGAAACAGCATATAATAGGGAACCAGGGGTTTGAGTGTGTTGAATCTAGCAAATAGCAGATTTATGTACAACCTTCAACTGGAGAAAATGACTATGTTGTCTTGTTCAAGAGGTTACTAAAAATTTGGAATTCTCAGTAAGAAAGTGTTAAAGCTGGTGATTCTGACGAACTTAGGAGGAAGCTTAGGATAATGCCATTGCTTAAGAAACGACAAGGAAAGAATGTCAGTAGTGCATGAGAAGTGATCAAGCGTGTGAAGCAAGATCTGCAAAAAAGAAAGAATAAATATTGTGGAGGGAATATAAAGAAATAGGTGATCAGCATGCTCATGAATGATATGAAGCACAGGCAAGAAAAGTAACTAGTATGATAAGGAATGCTAAATCAGATTTTGAGAGAAAATTAAGTAGGCTAAAGCAAATCCAAAACAAAATAGTTTTTTGCCATGTAGTGAGTAAGAGGAAGAATGATTATGGAAGGATAAAAATCATTGCCGACAGTAGGAAAGAAGCAAAAGAAATAGTTGATTTGCAAAGTGATCACTTCGCAAGGGTATCATCCAGGTGAAGATGGACTTTCCAGTGTGACAGGAACTGTTGTGATGAGGTAGACAAACTAGTACTTTGCATGTTGAAAAGTATCAAAATGGAAAACTATTACATAAGTTGGAGTGAATAGATACGAAGCTGGTGGTTGATAGATACCAGAGCGTAGAGGTATATGGTGGAATGGACTCTCGGAGAATGAGGGTAATTAGTGGAGTTCCTCAAGGCTCTCTTCTGGGGTACTTCTCTTTAATTTGTATATTAATGGTATATTCCCTTTGCTAATTCAAAACTCAAGGGTGGCAGTAGTTGATAAAGGTGATGTAGATATGCTGCAGGATGATTTAAATAAATTGGCAATGTGGGCAAAAGATAATGGTTGTCAATTTAGTGTTGCAAATGCACTTCAGGATGAAAGAATTTCATGTTGTGTATTGTATTGATGGTATTGATCAGTGGTGGCCGGTGAAAATTTTAAGTGGGGGTGCTGCATATACAAACAAAAAAAAAAAAAATTTTCCTAATTAATAACGAATTTATTAATAAATAAATTTACATATTAAAAATTGCTTTATTAAAAATATTTCATCCTCACCACGAACAAATACCAATAATAAATGTTTAATGATAATCAAAAAAAAAATTCTTTTCATATTTTCAACAGTGACACTAGTCATAATTCAGCCTTGTATCTGTAATAAATAAATAATTAAATGTTATTTTAACAAAATAAAATAAGATTTACAAAAAAATAGTTCACCACGAACACGTGCCAATAATAAACGTTTCATATCTCACAGAAATAACGAGCGTAGGCATAAGATACATTGCCCAAGCTGCAGTGTATCTAATGACGTAACGTGCACCGACAGCAAACGAATGTTGGCGTTAGATCCCAGTGCATTTTTTTCGTGTAACAATAATTGAAAAAATATTATTCGTTTCATATTTTCAACAATTACACTCGTCATAATTCAGCCTTGTATCTATAATAAATAAATAAATAATTAACTGTTATTTTAACAAAATAAAATAAGAATTACAAAAAATAGTTCACCAGGCACACGCACCGATAATAAATGTTTCATGTCTCACAGAAATAAGGCGCGTAAGCTTACTAAAAATACACTGCCATTTGAGCAGTTACAGTTGGGAATGATGTAACGTGCAATGACAAGAGCCAATGAATATTGGCATTAGATCGCAGTGCATTTTGTTTCATAATCTAAAGCATTAATCAAACAATTCCAATTATTAACTATTCAATCAATTTCAGAACATAAGCTGTAACCTTTAACATGTTGTACTGCATTTATATAATGTTGTAAGCATTGTTATTATTTATAAACACAAACAAAATTTAATTTTTTCATTTTTTTCCTTGGGGGTGCTGCAGTGTCGCAGTGCTTATGTACGGGCTGCCACTGGTATTGATGTTACCTTACGGACATGTATGATGATATGCATTATGGGGTCACTACCTAGACCAGTTTTGACCATTATTGAGGTCTCATCATTGGGAGCTAGATCTAGAAGTGATACCATGGTTGAAGTAATGCAGAAGTTATATTTCCATATACGAGTATCCAAAAGATGTCACACCATTTTACTAAAATACTCTGGATTAGAGACAGATGTTGAAAGTTTTTCCAACAATGATGTGAAGTCATTAGCCTCTAAATAAGAGTTACCCAGTCCTGAAACTACTTCAGGTGTAAACTTTGTTTGCTTACACTTGGATAAAGGATTAAACCAAGAATATAATTTCTTGGCATCTTTAATTTATAGTACAACCAAGTGGAAAAACTTCCAACCTCCATAAGGATAGATTGAAGGTGTGTGGGTTGCAGAGTTCAGTTGATGGGCAAAAGAGAGAGAGAGAGAGAGAGGGACATGATAGAAACTTATAAGTTGCTAAAAGGATTCTGTAAGATTGACACAGAAGAAAATTTTTAAGACATGATGAGTAGAGAGAGAACAAGGGAGTCACCCCTGGAAGTTGTATTAGTTTGGTTAGCAAGCTTGTACGAATTAGATTTTTTGCTTTAAGAGTGGTGAACGGGTAGAATGAGTTGCCAGAGGAAGTTGAGTGCCCCGATAGTGAATGAGCTTAAGAAGTATAATAGGTATTGTATGAATAACGATTAGTGTTGGTCTCCCATGATGAGTCTTTAACTCCATATAAATACCTGTATAATAATATTTCATACTCCTTTGAGATTTATTTGTGAGTTCAGATTATATAGTTAATTTGGCTAGCTCTTCTAGCAACAGTACCAGGTATCCAAATCATCTTCCACTATCAAGAGATGCATAGTCACTCCTCCTGATTACCCACAATCTTCATAGCAATGGGCTGAATGTGTGAAAACAGATTGTGTTTTTGCCTCAGCAGCTATTGCAATGCTTTGTATTAACTAGATAATTTAATTTCTCCTGGTCTGTTTCAGTTCAAAATAAGCTGTTAGCTTCTGGCTGGAGCAGTTGTGTTAGATGGACATCTGGCATTCACAATTTTAATTAAATCTCAAGCAACCATACAGATTAGATTATTTCTGCTCATGCATTGTTCAATACTTTATGATCTGAAGTTATTTTTATTTATTTTTTAATGTTGTGCCAATACACAAAAGGTTGGTTGTTCAACCTATAATACCATGTATGGGTAGTGGATTGGGAAATCAAATGTAAACAAGATCCTTTACATTTAAATCAAATGTAAAGGAACTTGTTTACATTTGATTTAAATGACTGTAAATTGTATTCCTTGGGAAACACAGTAGGGAGGGGAGACTGTTCCACAGTGTAGAAATTGAAGGGATGGAGGAGGGAAAAAAAACTTGTTCTGGTTCTAGGTGTACTGTGAAGGGATGTTGAGCAGCAGCTGCACGTGTTCCAACGAATTTAGTACTGAGTGGAGGAATTATCGATGTTATTTCAGATGAGCATTTCCCATGGAAATATTTGTAGAATATATATACTGCAGAAACCAAACATCTGTGTGAAAGTGAGGGGAGAGAGTTGATAAGAGATGGGTCACTAATAAGTCTAATTGCTTTCCTCTGTATTGAGTCAGGCATTTTGAGAGAGCTTTTAGGGGGCCCCACCCCATATGTGGGAGCAGTATTTAATAGTTGGGCAGATTTGTGAGTTGTATAATGTTAATAGCTGTTCAGGGGTAAAGTAACGTCTTGAGCAAACGAGAAATCCTAGTTTGTTTGTTTTTTAAGCTGAGGATGCAATGGTTGTGATGTGTTTATACCAAGAGAGGTTTGATATGAGGATAATTCCAAGAAGAGATCTCAAACTGTCTGGAAATTTCTTGGTATCGTCAAAAAGGATACTGGGAAAAAATGGTTCTTTTTTTTTATGAGAAATAGGACAGAACTGGGTTTTATTAGCATTGAAATTGATGGGGTTATCCGAATCCCATTGTAGGGTGGCTTGGAGATCAGAATTGAGGGTGGTGATGGTTTGTTCTGTAGGTGAGGTGAGTTGTGTAGGGTAAGGTTTATCAAATGCAAGTGAGGAGTGTAATGTGCTGTCGTCTGCAAAACTATGTATTGGGTTGGAGGTCAACTGAAGTAGGTCGTTGATATATAGCAGGAAGAAGGTTGGTGAGAGGACAGAACCTTGCGGAACTCAGCATTAATTGGATGGTGAGAGGATAGGGAGCCATCCACCATGACACACAGTGTGCATCCAGACAGAAAGCTGGCAATCCAACTACAGAAGTTCTGGGTCTGACCAAATGATGATAGTTTGCTTAGTAAGCCTTTGTGCCAGACCCGGTCAAAGACTTTGGAGATATCAAGTGCAACCACTTAAGATTCACTAAACTTCTCCATGGCATTTGTCCAGAAATGGGTCACATATGTGAGCAGATCTCCTGTTGATCGGCAACAACGGAATCCTGGCAGTCGTTTATTAGGTGGGTGTCTTCAAGGTAGTGTAGGAGTTGGGAATTGATGTTTTCAATTACTCTAGACAGGACTGAGGTAACCTGATAGGGCAGTAGTTGGACGGCAGTGACTTGTCACCCTTCTTGGGAATGGGCTGAATATAGGCCAATTTCCATTTTGTGGAATAGATTCCAGTTGATTAAGAGAGTATATATATAGGCAGCATAGAATAGGAGTCAGTTCTGGTGCGCAAACTTTCAGGACAATTGGGGGGAATGCCATCAGGGCCAGGAGACTTTTTTGTGTCTAATTTGAACAGTATTTTTCTGATCTCATCCTGGCAAAAGGATATAGGAGGCATTGTATGTTGGCTGTCTGGAATGGTTGGGGGACATTTACCATTGGCTTTTTCTGTGGGTGATGATGGAATAGAGCCATCTGGGTATGATAAGGGTGGGAATAGCATGGGGAAGAAATTATGGCCAATTGCTTTGACAACAGACCAAAAGGCTTGGCTGCCATTTGGACAGGCCGCTAGTTTCTTGCTTTTTGCTCTTTCGAACTCTGTTTTAAAAGCATATTTTTTTTGCATCTATTTCAGGCTTCAGTATAAGCTCTAAAGGAGGATGAGGTTCTTGATTTCAGCCAGTTATGGTATCTGGTGTTTCATCTGTACAGCCTTAGCACATCTTTTGGAGAACCAGGCTTTGGTTAGGGAATGGCAATTCAGAGTACTGTGTGGAACGTATGTTTCCATGCCGGTGAGGATTACTTTGGTACTAAGTTCAGTGCATATGTTTAGGTTGGAAGGCCGGAAGCAATAGTCCAACCATAGGAATGTGGCATAGAAGTTGCGGAGGCTGTCCCGCTTGGTTCTGTTATAATGCCAAACTTTGTATGGGGAGTGTCTGTGTAAGTGTTGTTGCATGGGGGAGGAGATGAGCACTAGATTGTGGTCAGAATTACCCAGGGGGGGCTCACTACTTTTACTGTGTATTTGGAGAAGTCATTGGTGAGGAAAAGATCTAGGGTGTTTGGGGAGTGGTTTGGGTTATCTGGTGTTCTGGTTGGCATTGAACAAGTTGTGTAAGGTCGTTAGTGGTGGCAAATGTTTCAGCATCTCTGCCTGCAAGATCTGTACAACTGGAGGAGGAGGAAAGCCAGCTAGTGTTATGAACATTAAAATCTCCTAGGAGGATAATTTTGTTGTTGGGAAAGTGGGATTGGAAAAATCAGTTTTAAAGGAGAGGAAATTAAAGAGCTCAGAGTGGTTGGTTGCGTTGGGGGAGCAATAGAGACAGCAAATGAATTTAACTGAGTGGGGAAGGGATATTTTCAAAGAAGGTCAAAGTTGGGTGCTCTCTGGCAAGGTGGATGTATGCGCAGACACAACCTGTGGGACAAAAGTTGTTAAAGAGTGAGTAGTTTGGAAGGTTGGGATAAATAGTGATGGGGAGGGGGTGAGATTTGAGTTTCTGCCAGAAAGAGTAGGTGGGGTTTGGTAGACTGCAGGTGGTAGTGGACACTATTAAGGTTGGAGTTTGGGCCACGGATGTTGGTGAAGTGGATAAATAGGGTTTTGTGAGTCATATATTTGACCGCAAGGATCTTGCACATTACCGCAGTAGCAACACTTGATTTTTCCACTAGTTTAACTTGTCTGTAGTCAATGATCCAACTGTTGGCACCATTTTGACGTTTTTCTTCGAGTTGTCTTCGAAGCTGGCGTCTTTGTTCTCTTTGTGCAAATGATAAATCTGCACAAAGAGAACATTATTATTAGTTTTAATGTGCTTGTCAGCATGTCGCAAGTCACTTTTACTAGGCGTAGAAAGTTCATTCCGTCCTTTTTAATATCTTCATTTTTTTTTAATTATTCTGCTACTGAAGCCATCCTCTTCTCTCTCAATTTTTTTCATCTTTGGGAGGAGAAAAGAGTCTGTGGGAGCCAAATCAGGCAATGTTCTATCAGACAGATTGACTCCGAAGCCAGAAATTGCTTCACAGGCAGAGCACATTGTGCAGAAAATGGTTGGTTTGATTTCTAACTAACTCAGATTTTTAAGTTAAAATTTGTTTGAACTGTGTCTTGTGTACTAATGTTACAGTGTTTTGACTAATTTCTATCTTATTCTGTATAAATTTATTCAACTGACTCCTCATCATATGAGCTTTGCTGGTTTTGTCTATTTTCATATCTATATTTGCCATCTTCTCTTGGGGGGGGATTAAACAGCTGATATTTTGCATGTTTGTTTTTATATTTTGTCGTTGTCCTGCTGATTTTCATATCAAAATCTAAATTCTACTTAACAGAAATTATATTTTTGTTTCATCCTTTATCCAAGTTGAGCACTTTAAATAACATCACAATAAGCTACTTGAGTAAGGACACAAGTGGCTTCAGATTAAATTTCTCTCATATCCCATAAAGAATAGTGATACACCATTGTGGCATTACAGTGAACGATCAGTATTATTTAGGAATAATGCAACGTCTATACGCCTGCACAATGTGCTCTGCCTGTGAAGCAATTTCTGGCTTCGAAGTCAATCTGTCTCATAGAACATCTTCCTATTTGCCTGATTTGGCTCCCACAGACTTTTTTTGTCTTCCCAAAGATGAAGTGTGCCTTGAAGGGGGAGCACTTCAGCAACATTGAGGACATCCAATGCAGTGTGACCCAAACACTGAAGGAGGTTCCTGTTCAGGACTTCAGCATGCTTTCGGACAGCTGTATGACAGATGTAAACATTGTGTGGAGTTGGAAGGAGATTATTTTAAATCTATTGTAATTGACAATTCCAAATATAGTTCTTTGTTTTGATATAATAATTCTCATTGCTTAATTTAAATATGTTCATACTTTAAACATGTTATATTTATTAACTTTTTCATTATTTTTTGCAGATATTTACCACTTTAGCTGTGACAAAGAAATCAGGAGGATCAACATTACAGAAAGGATGCTGAGGTTAAGAACCCATCATTTAATATCAATATCTCCCTGTATAAAACAAGTACTTAACAGATCATGTACATAAAGACATGTAAATAGTGACATCCAGTTTTTGGCACTACACCAAAAATTGGACATCGTAATATTCACATGCTCTAGTGTGAATATCACATAATGTCCCATACCACATGTGGCCTTACATAAGTAATGGTAAGGTGAATCTCACAGTATAATGCAGCAGGAAGATATTTGTAACTTAAGTTCCTTAGTTAACAAGATTGAGCTTGAACTCTTTATGGTCAGTTTAATGTATTATAGCTCATTTCAGATCAGGAATTTTGCAATGTTTTTAAGATATTGTCAGTTTAGCATATTTATAGTCGTGCTGCTAACAGCAGTATGACAAATTGAAAATAAGACAATACCAGTATAAACATTTGCATACGCATGTGAGATTTATTTTAGAACTTTTCTGTATTATATGGTTTTCTTTCAATGTATGCATATATATATATTGAAACTATAATATAAATTTACCTTTTGTTATACATTGTTTGTAATATTTATAAGCTTCACCAGGGAGAAATTGTGATCATGACAATACAGGTAGATATTGAAAACCAAATGGTGGGAGAAATTTATAATGTCTAGTAACACACTTGCATTAAGGAAGAATTTTCCTTCTCATGATGGCTTTTAACTTTAAATCCTTTTATGGAAGAGTGTAGCCTGATGTAATAATGCATACTCAGTTGTGTTCTAGAATACCTCTAAAAGTATTATCTTTTATAGATAGATGCATAATTATTTACAGTACTGTAGACTGTTTCAATTATTGTCCATGTAAACTTAACACACAAAAACTAAATGTAAATAAAATTTTTAAATTTTTTGCATAATTGTTTATTTTTATATGCAGTTTTATAAATCTTATAGAAAACTCATTTGGAATATTAAAACATGTCATCCTTGCAAGTTGTTTTCAAAGAAAATTGATACATATATATAGGTAAAATGACTTAATGAAAATATTCATTATGCATATACATACATTTAACTAATGAACAACCTGCAGACTTCTTTAAGTGTCAGATGGAACACAGAAGTGTTCCATAGTAATGCTGCTCATTCAGCCTCAGTACACATTGCAAGTTGAATTGCTGCAAATCAACTTGCACTCATGTTGTGCAAATATCAGGTTGATTAAGTTCTTTTAGACAGCACCAGTCAGTGAAGTATGATAAAGTAAATTTTGTACTCCTGAAACTATTCCTTAATAATTTGTCTTGCGACATAGCATGTTATCCTACTAGAGATTGTTGTTATTGCCATATAAACTATTGGATCAAGGGACGCATCTAGTTACTAGGTAAGCAGTAGCATTCAGATGTTGTTTCATAGTCAAACAACATAGCATTTGCCAAGTGAACATTTCATCCTATGACCTACTTAGTGTTACCACATCCTGGTAACTTTTTTTCATTAAAAAGCAGGTTTATCATGCTTTCGTTGTTTGAATATAATCATCATAAACCTTCATTTTAATGGTCATGAGGAAAACATATCACTTTAATGGTTATGAAGTGATTTGTTTGGATTTCATCAGTCTCTGCTGTCATTATGCATAAGAACCTGCTGATTAAAATGTCAGACATGGTTGCATAGTGAGATAGTTGGAAACTAGTTGCTAGCTAGATGTCAATGCTAATAACCTTGCTAATTGCAAGGTTACTAGTATAGCCATTTTTCTTGTTTGTTTGGTCTGTTTATTATTCTTTCAGATCACTGGCTTCTTTCTTTTTTCAGCTCTGCTTCACATTTGCCACTTCTGCAGTTTTTCAATTTCATGCTTTGTCTTATGAAGGATAACATTTAAGCACACTGTTTCTATATTGATATCCATTTTGTTCTCCTTTATGTTCGACATTATTAACATAATTTTCCATCTTATTGTTGGTATGTGTTGCATTCTCGTCACCTATCAGACACTCACTTTTAAAACACTTAATTCATACTCTCTCTCTCTCCAGTTTCAATTTCCTTTCACATATTCTTTAATTTTCTCAACACATACATTTTGCATACACTACACTGAATAATATCTGTCAAATTCAAATTGCCAGACAATTTGGTCTTTGCTGCCATTGTTCTTCATGTTGGTGCCATGCTGACAGTATCATAATAAATATCGTAGTAAAAGTGTTATAATTACCCAACAATAAGTAAAGTATCTTCACAACTATATCTGCAACCTGTTCCACTTTAAGATTGCAGGAAATCGCTTCCTAATGGAAAATAACCAATTCTGCCAACAGAAAATAGTACCTTCTTAGGATGCAATTAAAATATCATTTAGACATAAAATTATTGGTATTTAATCATTTTCAAAAAGAGTGTTTAAAAAATTAGTACTAATTTAAAAAAAAACACAAAAATAACTAACCTGGCTGATTGTTTTGACCAATCGCATTGCTCTGTGGTCATGCCACTATTTCAAAATCAGAACAAACATGTCAGACTATTTTGCTTATGACACCAGATTTTTTTATTCGAAATTTTGATGAACATTTATGCAAAGCTGCGAGCTTCACACCCTTGCAAGACCAAGGAAGTGAGTGTGGCGATGGTGATCGAGCTGACCTGTGTTTTGTAGAGAACCATCTTCAGTATGAAACCCGATGGAGGTCACATGTGCTAAAGATAACACCCAAAAAACCAGCATGCCAGGGACTTTAACTCAGCCAATCCAGTGTGAAGCACTCTGCACCAAGATTTGATGACTTCATTCGGTATGTGTCATTCTCTGAAAGATTTATGCATATTTCTTCAGGAATTAGCAGCTCACCCCACTGAACAACGTGATTTTTTGAAGTCAACAGTGATCCCGATTGTCACAAATATCAAGAACGAGGATCTCAGCTTCAGGTATATAAAACAGCAATGTGCATCAGCCGTCATAGAACAAGCTGTGAGGAGTTATAATTTTTCTGAATGAAAAGTGGGTTATTTCAGCCACAATTGTAGAATGACACAACTGTTAAGAGCAATGAGAGAGAAAAAAAAACTTGCCATTTTCATCAAAACATCTGTTAATGGGAGTAGACAGTGGGTGAGAAAGTGCAGAGGAATATGCAGTTTCCTTGCAGTGAGCAGGTGGCAATCTTAAAGTGAAACAGAGCATAGTCTGCTTATATATAGGGCCAACTAGTATGAATTGCCTTAGTTTATAATGCAAAACACACTTTCTTATCGATGTGCATAATGGGAATTGTCACTACTCCAGACCAGTTTCACATACACTGGTCTGGAGTATTGACATTTCACATTTACTATATACAAGTAGCAAAATGTTATCACCATATCAAAATAAATACTCTGGATCAGTTTTTCTGTTTCATTACAAAATATGTTATATTAGATAGATTATATTCTTATTTTAATCCTTTACCAAACTTAAGCAAACAAAGTTTGCACGTGAAATATCATGATTGGGCTACTAGTATATAGGAGTTGTTGACTTCATTCAAAACTAGTTTGGGTAGCTCTGAAAAGAAAGATACTGAGGCATAATCAATGTAGAAGTCATATTTTCCATTTACGTGTAGTAAAGCGGTATATCACCACTTGTGCACAAGTTTCCAGTCTCAGACTCAATATGCAGTAGCCTGTGCACACAATAGCAAAAGTAATAAGCTACAAACTTAATTTGATGTCCCTAAAAATTTCTCATATTAATGTTGCCAATTTTTCATAAAATTGGCAACATTGTAAAATTGCCACTAAGTTAATTTGCTTAAATCCACATAGCTACAAAAATCTGTCACAGTTTGCATGAGGTATAATGACTATTCTGTCTTGACAGCACAAACTTGTTAAGGCCAAGGGCCGCATAGTTCCACTGTTACTTATGGGAAGGCTGCCAAAAAAAAAACTTTAAAGTTATCTACCATATATTGTTTATTTTATTTATACCTATCATAATTGTTACAAAAAAGGTAATAAAAAGTAAGTGAATTTAATTTGATGCGTGACATTACATTAATTTGACAGTTGTTTTGATATTTGGTTCGAGTTTTGTAGTAGCCAACCGCAAAATTGATTCTAAGTTTCATCAATCAAGCGTTTCCTATTTTTCGATTTGTTAATATTCATGACTGAAAAAGTTTGTTCACAAATATATGTTGAGCCAAAGAGGCTTGCACATTTTAATGCATTATCGACGCAACGATAGAAGTTTAATAAATTGCCTTTGTTAAATTTATTTTGGAGGCTCTCATCATTTTGAATGTCGATGAGTTCAAGCTGTGCTGATTCGGGTGCATTTTCGGACAAAATGGCAAAAGGATTGCTAAATAAATCTAGCAACGGTTTCACTTTTTTAAAATCAGAAAACCGATCCTTGAAGGCTGATATCAAGTTATTAATCTTTTCAACATACACAGTTTTGAAGTTGACATTGAACGTTTCAGAAACTTTCTTATAATTAGGAAAATGGGTGTAATTCCCTGATTCAGTTGGATTTGAAATTGGTTTAACTTGCACTGATAAGACAAAATGTGGCCGTAAAGTTGAGTAACCAATTGATCTTTGCCCTGAAGTCGCGTATTTAAATGATTGCTAATGTCAACCAGAAAGGCTAAGTCACATAACCAACCCGGATTTTTTATATCAGCGACTTTTCAGTCATGAAGATTTCAATTTCATCAATTAAATTTAGGAACCGCTCCAATGTTTGTCCGCGACTTAGCCACCTCACTTCTGTGTAAAAAATTAAGTCACTGATCGCCGATACTTTATAGTTTACTATATTCGGCCTGAAACTCTCTGATTCCAATCTTTGAGTTTCTTATTCGGTTTTGAAACAATGTGGATTTTATATCCCCCTTAATTTAAAATATTGTTTATATCGCCGAAATGAAGCTTATTAGCTCTTTATATTTAAGTAAGCCACCATATTCACTTTCAATGTCTTCAAGAAACTTTTTAAATTGTCGGTGATTAAGGCCACGGGATTTTATAAAATTAATCGTTGAAACCACAACTTTCATGGTATGTTCAAATCCAAGTTTCTTAGGACACAAGCTCTCCTGGTGGATTATACAGTGGAATTGTATCAATTCATCGTCGTGCTGTTTCAATAATGTTAATAATCCAGAATTAGCTCCTTCAGTCGTGACACCTGATAATTTTGTCAGATCTCAATCAATTTTGGAACACTGTTCCAAAAGCCCAGTGAACATGTCATTACCTTTCGTTTGATCTGACAATGAACTCATTCCAATCAGCACCTCACTTACCTCAAACCCTTGCGTTATTCCACGTGCAAATATTAACAACTGGGCTGTGGAAGTAATGTCAGTTGATTCATCAATAGCTAATGAAGAATAGGCAAATTTCTTTGAATAAGATGCTAATTGGTCCTTTACATTTTCCGACATTGCAGTAATTCTTCTTTGCACAGTCATCCTGTTTAACTGAATTTTCTCAACATTTTTGGCTGATTCAGGACAAACTTTTTAGCAGGCTATTTTAAGGCAATCTTTAACGAAATCTCCGTCTGTAGATGGTCGGCACCTTATTGCTATAAGGCGAGATATTTCAAAACTTATTTCTGTTGCGATTTCCGAATCTTGAATAGGTTTTGTAAACATTACTTGCTGACCTGTCAATTCTCGTTTCAAAAATGAAATCTTTTGTTTACGTAGTTCTTCGGGTAGATTTGAAAATGTAGAATGAAGACTTTCATAGTGTCTCTTTATATTGTATTCTTTTGGTATGGCCACAGCGCTTTTGCAAATCAAACACACGATATTATTAAACCTCTGCACAAAATCATATTTTTCGGTCCAGCTATCCTGAAACTGCCGTTTTACATCCTGTAGTGTTTCCTACTTAGCCCTGCTTTATCCATTGTAGAATTTATTTTTCCTAGGGGTGATAATTAATTGTAGCAACCGCACCTACGAAAACAAAATACTCATATGAGAAATAGACGAATTATAAAATTTGTTAACATTATTACTAACCCATTATCGTAAGTAGACAGGCAATCGTGACGTCACAGATACTTTGCTTTGCTCATGTACCATATTTAAAAATTACCTATCGTGTAACTTGTTAAAGTTAAAATAATACACGGCGAGGTGGGCCGTCAGCAAATGAACGGAGGGCTGCGATCTGTGCATCCCTAGTCCAGACAGTACACTCAAACAAATATACCTCTGCAACTCGCTGACAGTAACATCAGTTCACTTACATGACTAGGCTAAAAGTAATTAATCAGAGTATTAAGTTGTGAAATGGATTAAGAATAATATTGGATTGAAGACATTGTAGAAATTACTAAATAAAATAAGTGACAGGTATGATTTATCATACCTGTCGCTTATTAATTTATTTAGAGAGAAAATTGGACAGCTTTCATGTAGCAGGCGTTGACTTCATAACTTCTATATACAAAGGTCAAAACTGTTCTAGGTAGTCGCCATAATGCGTAACACTATACAAGTGCATAAGTTCATTTTGGTTTTTTTCAATAAAACATCGACTCCCGCACAAAAAAAAAAAAAAAAAAAATCATGAAATTCCTGACATATACCCTCAGGGTGTGTGTGTGTATATATATATATATATATATATATATATATATCAGTCCCATATTTTCCCTAGTCAGAAGAAATGCTAGGCCTCTGGGTCAGCGTTTCCCAAATTGTGGGTCATGAGAACTAAATGCTGGGTCGCCTAAAAAATCTCTCGAAAACCTACGTGTTTTTTTTTTTTTTTTCACGAAACTAAAATACAAGTAAATAGCATTTAATCGTGACTAATGAATAAATAATTTAATTAATAGAGACGAAAAATGCACTGCATCTGCGTCGCCATTTCACAGTCTCTTGTTCGCTGTAAAGTAGCTCAAGTATTGGCACGGCAGCAACCGTGCCACCAGCCGAATCGTTTGGCAGTCTGACGTTTGTTTTACTCTACCGTCACGTTAAGCATCGAGAGAGAGTGTTTTTTTTTTTTTTTTTTTTGTATTTACTGATTACGTGTACCTTGGCCATTGGGTTCGTTAAACAACCGTAATTCTATATTTATTTTTCTAAAATATAAATATAGAAACCGATTGGAAGTCGAACGAGATTTAAGAATAGAGTTTTCATGTTTTCCTCCAAACCTGAAGTTTCTAGTTAACAAACATCACACTGCCATTAATAAATTACGTGGCTTTAGTTTAATTTCTTTATATTTTTGTTAGAGTATGTCCTTGTTTTACAGGTAGCAGGGGATTATGGTCTTGCTGGGATGTAGAATAGCAGACACTGCCTATGGGAACTCCATTTACCATCTACATGTCTTCTAGATTAAGAGAGTCCACAAATGCTAATAAAATTAGCATTTGTGAACTCTTAATGATATTGAAAATCTCAAATGCAATTTCAAGTTGCATATATATATATATACTGTATATATATATATATATACATACATATATATATATATATGCATATACATCTTTATTTGCTTTCTGCATCAATGACTGCATTATAAAAAGCTATTAACACATTTTCTGCAATGAAAATTTTGAAAGTGGATGTTAGAACATACGTATTTGATTAGATACCATGTTTGGTGCTACAAAAAAAAAAAAAACTTTTTTTTTTTGTATGTAGCATAGTCTGTGTATGGGATGGATGCATTTGATCCAGTTATCTCTTAATTCCACTTTGCTGCTAAATGCTAAATATACTACATAAACTATAAATGCCTCTCTACAGTATTTTGTGATACGATAAAACTACTTGTTTTTCATGCTTATAGGAACATGTTCCAGTCATGGGAAAAGAAAGATATCGCGAGTAAAATTCATTTATTCCTGAATAAAAATGAATCCTATGTATTTATAAGAAGTGAACTATTTCTAATAATACACCCTCTTTTCTACTTTTAGAAAATAGAAGAAACTAGTGGCGCTACCTGTTGTATCTTTTAGTTGTCGAAAGCGAACCTTCATTAGTGTTGTGTCAACTGTTTATGACATTTGTTTCATTAGAAGCCGAGTTATAGTGCCAAGAGTGACTATGTTTTGACGAACGGTCGGTCTCAAGATAATACTGCCTTACCCGACGAATTCTCGCTATCAATCGCTTCAAAATTTCGAGATAAAACTCACCATTGACCGTTTGGCCAGATGGAACGAATTCTTTGTGGATAATGCCCTTAGAATCGTAGAAACAAATCAGCATTGTTTTTACTTTTGACTTCTGTAAATGACTTTTTTTTTCGGATGCCCCTCTTTCTGGTGGTCTCCACTCTGGCGCTTTGTTTCGGGCTCATACTAAAAACACCAGTATCGATCGTTTCAAGGAAGTTTGGGTCTTTACGACCGGTTTTAATGAGGTCCTTACAGTGTTCAATGCGATACATTTTTTTGGTCGTTGGTCAACTTGTGGGGAACATCGCGAATTCAATTTACGAAGGCCCAAACTCTCGGTGAAAATGTGCACAGTTGATTTTGGAATCCCCAATTCATCTTCAATCAATCTCACGGACGATTTCGTTTTTTCTTTGATTAAATCGTGCACTTTTTGGATGTTAACTTGGCTTAGTCCAGTTTTTGGACGGCCCAGCTTTTTGTCGTCGTCAAGCGTCTCACAACCACTCTGAAAACGCTTAACCATGCTACCGGCCTGGACGTATATATACGTCCTGGCCGGTAGCATGGTTAAGCGTTAACAGATTTCCATGGATGCGAAGTGCATATCAAAATTGTAATACCATTGATATTACATTGAAATTTATGATGGATACGAAGCTTTTGAGGATGCTTATTTGATCTTTAATGGCTATGGTGGTTAAACCATCTGTAAACTGAAATACGGGATAAGCATTCATCACCGTACGCTTTTTGAAGCATTTGATGCGTTTCGGTAAAACTTTTACCAAGTTTAACATAAAAGTCAATCGCAGCTCCCTTTTGAAACTCATTTTCTGACCATTCGTCAAAACACCGTCACTCTTGGCACTATAACTCGGCGCTTTTAATGAAACAAATGTCATAAACAGTTGACACAACACACTAATGAAGGTTGCCGCTTTCGACAACAAAAAGATACAACATGTGGTTTACTAGTTTCTTCTATTTTTGAAAAGTTCAGTTTCTTTTTGGACAGAGGGTGCACTAGCATATGCAAGACATCTCTTATTGAAATAAATATACATAAGCACAACAAATAGTACAAAATTTGCTGCTTACAAAATGTATACAGTTCCTGAAAATTTTTTTTTTTGCTTGGTTATGCTATAAATTAGAGATGCCAAGAAATTATATTCTTGCTGTGAGAAAGGAAATGGGAAGTTTGAAAGAATTGTGACAGGATGCCATGTTTCAGGCCTATCTATTTGATAAATTGTTGACATATTGGCCATCCAAGGTCAGTAATCAGTGCTACCATACTGAGATGGAAGCACAAGGATTCAACTGCAAGTGCGATCCACAGAGCGAATGTGACTAGTGTGCTACGAAGGATAATATGTAAAAACCACCATTTGTGGGCCAACACGTTGAATGCGGAAATTATACCCCATAGGATTGCTGTAGTCATCACAGCAAAAGGAGGTGATACATCTTGTTAAGATGGACTTCATGGCTGTTTGTTCCTCACACTATGGTCTACATTGACTTCTTTTCAGTATGCCCAACTTAATCTATTGTGTTTAAGGTATTTAGTAATGTCTGGCTCTCTAAACAATCTATACAATTCATAATAATTATATCTTTTTCTTCACATCTCATTCTCTTGTACTCATTTCTGCAAATCCCTCCTTCCAATACATCTAACAGTCATCTGCAATTAATAATACCCAGTTTTCAGAGGAATAAGTTAATTCTGGTCTTATAGGCACTTGTACATAGTTTTTGTTTTTCTTGAGGTCAAATCTGATTAAGTGTGTCTAAAGGCCATAGCGACCTCTATTTGCATTACACGTGCATTTCTGAATCCAATAGTTAACTTCTGATCTCAGGTATATAAAGCAAGATAAGATTTGAAATTTATCGGAATCAGTCGTGGCTCATACATAGACACTGCAGTACTCCCAAGAAAAAATTAAATTTTGTTTGTGTTTATAAATAACAATGCTTAAAACATGTCAAAGGTTACAGCTTATGTTTTGATATTGATTGAATAGTTAATAATTGGAGTTGTTTGATTAACGCTTTAGATTTCGAAACAAATACACTCGATCTAACGCAGTGTCAGAATTATCACGTTAGGCCAATTGCAGCTACCCTCGCCGATATTCGTTTGTGCTTCTCATTGCACATTACAAGTGATTCCGACACTGCTCTTTTGGGCATTGTATCATATGCTTGCGCGCGTTATTTCTGAGATACACGAAACTTTTATTATTGGTGCGTGTTCATGGTGAGGGTGAACTATTTTTTGAACTAATTTGTAAATCTTATTTTATTTTGTTAAAATAAACATATAATTATTTATTTATTATAGATACAAGGCTGAATTATGATGAGTGTTATTGTTGAAAATATGAAAATAATTATATTTTTTCAATTATCGCTACACGAAACAAATGCACTGCGATCTAACTCAGTGTGAGAATTATCGTCCCAATTGCTAACTCGCTGATATTCGTTTATGCTTGTCTTTGCTCGTTACATGTGATTCAACACTGCTCGTTTGGGCAGTGTATCGTATGCTTGCGCGCGTTATGTCTGTGCAGTAGCGCACTCAGGATTTAATCTTGGAGGGGGCCCAAGTTGAATAGACGATTTGAGAATGCACACTACACATATGACCTGTGACGGAGCATCTGTAATGATCGCTAATTCATAAGTAGTATAGAAATAGAAGACTAAACACAACATAAATTTAAAAAAAAAAAAAAAAAAGAATTTTAATTAGGAAAAGATTTTTGGAAAATTTTCTAGTGTTTTTTCCGTTTACTTTGGAGGGGGAAGGGAACCCTGGCTCCCCTCTGGGTGCGCCACTGTTTCTGTGAAATACGAAACTATTATTGGTGTTTGTTCATGGTGAGGGTGAATTTTTTTAATAAAGCAATTTTTTAACATGTAACTTTATTTATTAATAAATCGGTTACTGATTAGGGAAAAAAATATTTTTTTTATTTTGTATATGCAGCACCCCGACTTAAAATTTTCACTTAGACCCCACTGATTGGAATCAATTTCGATTTGAGGAAGATCATAATTTTTCTTGTTACTGGCATATATTTTGTTTTTGCTTGTTTAATCTGCAAATGTATTTTCTAAACAGATAAAAGTTTCTTTCATTGCTTTGTGTTATTCCTATAATATCAATACCATATGTACAGAAACGCGCCAAGGGTATTTGCCGTCCTGGTGCAAACTTTTATCGGCCGCCACTTAATATTATATTAGTTAAATTTTACGATGTAGGATATACAAGAAATGAATATTATGACTATTAATGATTATACTGCATTGTATAATCCAAATTAGATATTAGCTACATAAAATAAATATTTGATATTTGTTCCCTATCAATGTTGTCGCCTGGGTGCGGTGCATCCCCTGGGTTGGCACGGCCCTGCATATGTATAAGCCAGAACTTATACTGATTTGTAGAAGATGGTTTCACTTATATTAATCCCCAGCATCTCCAAAAATCTTTTCAAGCACTAAGCAAGCTAAGGCATTAATTCGGAGATAAGGAGTATTTTCACCAGGAAACTCAGGTTTTTCGTCCCCAAGAACAGCTTGGGAAATGGAGTAAAACCAGGTTT
This sequence comes from Typopeltis vanoorti, assembly GCF_054136105.1. NCBI lineage: Eukaryota > Metazoa > Arthropoda > Arachnida > Uropygi > Thelyphonidae > Typopeltis > Typopeltis vanoorti. Next base: position 116,235,151 of record NC_143551.1, on the reverse strand, counting down.
AAAATAGCTTGGTACCTTTAACATTTATTATACCCAAGGTAAAATACTTTCTACATTTATTTCTCATCCAGAGATTTTTATTTAATAAGATTAAAACACCTTATGGTAACTTGTTCTGGTAAAATACTTATAAGCTCTGTATTACTAAAATCTTGGTATTTCTAAGCCTGGCTCCCACTGATGAGACCTCAATAAAGGTCGAAATCGGTCTGGGTAGTGGCCCTTGCCTTTAATACATAGCATCATATATCTCCTCAAGGAGATGGGCTGTGCATTAAGGGTAAATATTAAGAATAGTGATCAGAGCTTATTCTACTTTTACCATGAGTTGCCTTGACTTGCACTACTTTGAGGGTCAGCTAGACTTCCAATACGTGCAGGCTCAAGCTTGACTTATTTGTCTGTTTGCTTACGTGGGAAATGGAGAAAAACCAGGTTTAAAATATTCTGCCATCTTTAACATATATATGTACTGTATATATATATTCAGGCCGGGCTGGTGGCGTGTGTGAAGTGTGCAATATACACAGGCGCCGCAGAAGAAAAGGCGCCTAAAAGATGTCAAAAAATATGAGATAAGAGTTTAAACGAACAACGAATTGTACAGAATGGTACATATAATTATGAATGTACGTCGTCTTCCGTTCGTGCCCCTTCAGATCTTCTCGGAAACGAACAAATAAATTCTGAAATTGTATCCTGGACCCGATTATATCACTAATTTTTTATTAAAATATACCTAAAACAAATGGAGGTTTCTGTGGTTTAAAAGTTCATAAGGCATATTCCCTCCCGTAACTGGACCACATTTTTTTTATTAAGCTAAAAGCACAGTAAAGAAATAAAACCCGACAAGTTTCGTAACTTGTTTGACTTACATCTTTGTAGCCGTCTCGGCTACAACTGTATAGCATGAACTATTAAATCTCCTTTTTTTTTTTGTTGTTTTACCTTTCAGTTACCTTTTACCCCTGAAGATGTAAGTCAAACAACTGTCGAAATTTGTCGGGTTTTATTTCTTTACTGTGCAAAATGTGTGGTCCAATTACTGGAATATGCCTTATGAATATCTAAAATAGTTCTTTATTTTTTGATGTATCATAAATCAACTTATGATTAAATGTAGAGTTCTGTGTAAGGGCCGTAATTTTAATTGGATCGGATGCATGTGGTCCGGCCCTAAATTGTCGGCTTACTACTGATAACTCACTCTTCTTGGCATTCGAGCCTGTTATATTAGCGGGCTGTTAGGTCTCTCGCTAATCCAAACTAATAAAAACCGTGGTCGTTCGGATTAGTGAATTTTCCCAGATTCTAATGAAACATTAATTTCATTCTGTAAATAAATGAAGTAACTGATGGAAAAAAGCTATTGTACTGTACTGTAATGTAAAATTTAAAATTTTTTCACACAAATTTATAAAAAAAAAAAAAAAAAAAATCAGCTAACGCCTTTCTATTACCGTATATCGGGAGTAGGCGAGGCTGTTTAGCCCTATCTAACTTTTGGAGACTGAGTGGGCAGTTCAATCTCCCCAATCAGAGATAGCTGGCCCAAGGCTATCACTAATTAAGCGGCACGCAGTGAAGAGAGACGGCTCAACAAGTGGGGCCATCTCATGGTCCCTAACACTAACACGCGTATATTTAATGTCTGAAATAATGTGGGTTCTACGGTCGATTTTCTTGAGTTTACGGGACGAAAAATCCCGCTTGCCCATGGCAGAGATCGATTAACTCGGGAACCGGTCGAAAAAAGGCTTAATAAAATTTCTTCTAGTTGCTGACTAAATTCAAAACTAAGAAGTCTTCCTTCATGCAGTTAAGCGCCGTGGTGTGTAAACGCCACATCCACTGAGCTACACAGGCTTGTTTCAGTAAAAAAATTACTTTGTATGTACCTGTATTGTTGAGGATTCTGATTTAATAAAATTGCATCGTTCCGTACGTAACTTAATTTTCGTAAAAAATATCACTTTCTTGTACATAACACACTCAAAACCCTTTCACAAAATAACACTTTTTTTATTTATTTATTTGTAAAAAAGTCACTGATTTTCTTTTGCTTCTTGGAAGCTAAACTTTTTTCGAATGCTTCTTCTCGGGGCTGCATTAGCAATAAAATTTTGGGGAATGGCGTATCATTCTGCTTAATCCATTCTATACACATTAAAATTCTCAAATGAGTCTTCATGTTTTACTTTTTTTTTTCTTCTAATTCTTTATCATCATCATCGTCTTCTAATTCATTCTGCATCGTCATATTTATAATTTCAGCATCTGATTTGATTTCGAATTCACTTTCGGTTCTACCTTTAATCCATTCCGTAACATCTGTTTGAGAAATTTCAACATCTGGATTTATATTTTTAATCAAATTATGCACGTTTTGCATTTCTTCTTTTAGTGTATCACCGTAGTTAACTTGGTAAATTCTTGAAGGCCACAGTTTATTCCATGAAGCTCGAATTGCTTCAGGTTCTACGGCTTCCCAAGTAAACGTGAACACACAATAAATCAAAATAGGCCTACACTATACCGTACAATCGACAGTATGAAAAATAAAATACTCTACTGTAATAATAATAAAATAAATAATAATAGTTAAAATAATAATTATTAAATAAAAATAATAGTACCCAAAATAATAAATAAAAACTTTTTTCCCCTTTCAAACCACAGTCGGATTAGTGGAGGGTTCGGATTAGCGATATACCACTATATGTATATATATATATATCCTCTGTTCAAAAAGAAACCGAACTTTTGATAGAAAATAAAACACAGGACAATTATAATTATTCGAATCATTTATTTCAATCAATATACTCTCCCTCAGCTTCGATACAGCGTTTGGCATGGCCAAGTAATTCGTTAAATGAGTTGTTTATATCGGTTTTTGGGATACTGTTGAGGGTCGTGGTTACTGCCGCTTGAACGTTTTCAATAGTGTCGAATCGCTTTCCTTTCATTGGCAAATGAAGTCGGGGGAACAGAAAGAAGTCACAGGATGCTAAATCAGGTGAATACGGCGATTGATCCAACACACAAACTTAGTTTTTGGCCAAAAACTGTCTCACAATGTTCGAACGATGAGATAGTGCATTATTGTGCAAAAGAGACCAGCTGCCTGCTGGTCACTTTTGCATCATGATACTAATGAATATCGTGATACTTTTGGTATCACGATATTCATGCCGTACGCGACGAATTCTCGGTATCAACCTGTTCAAAACTTCGAGATAAAACTCACCATTGCCCGTTTGGCCAGGCGGCATGAATGCTTTGTGGATAATGCCCTTGGAATCGTAGAAACAAAATAGCATTTACTTTTGACTTTTCCAAGTGACTTTTTTTCCGGATGCCCCTCTTTCTGGTGTTCTCCATTCAGCACTTTGTGTCAGGTTCATACTCAAAACACCACATTTTGACATCAATAACGATCGTTTCAAGGACGTTTGAGTCCTCACAAGCTGTTTTAATGCGGTCCTTGCAGCGTTCAATTCGATAAATTTTTTTGGTCGTCGGTCAACTTGTAGGGAACAAATCACAAGTTCAATTTACGGAGGCCCAAACTCAGAGCCAGTTTTATCATTAGGCGACCCTAGGCAATCGCCTAGGGGCGTTAAGACTTCAGGAACCATATTTTGCTACTTAGTTTGGGGGGAAAATTACAATCTTCGAAAAAATTAGTAAAACCTTGATTAATAATAAAAAACTGAAAGAAGTCGATAAATAATAAATATATATGAATTTCAAAAAATTATTTTAGCAGAATTTCTTAAAAAATGTTTGATATTGGAAAATTATTTAACACATTATAATTCTAGAGATATTGCCAGAACAGATTTATGTAGCGAATTACAAATAACAGCAAGGCGAATTCCAGAAAATACTTCATCGTTAGATGTCCAGTCATACATATGCAAAAATAATTTAGAAAATAGTGTTCCAAATGTGTTTATTGCTCTGAGAATTTTTTCGACATTGCCAGTATCAGTAGCAAGTTCAGAAGGAGTTTTTCGAAATTAAAACCTACACTCGCTCTACGATGGCTCAGGAACGACTCACTGGTCTAGCGATAATATCTATAGAGCATGAAATTGCATCTACAATCAATATAGATGAATTAATTCAAAACTTTGATTTTGAAAGTTTATTTTTCACTTGGTTAGAGTATAATAAATTTAGTTTAATCCTTTATCCAAGTGTAAGCAAACAAAGTTTGCGCCTGAAAGTATCTTCAGGACTGGGGTAAGGTGATACAACAGTTGGTAGCTTGCTCCACAACAAGTTGTATTGTAGCTTGCTTGCAACAAGTTGCCCTGGTGTTGTATCACCTTACCCCAGTCCTGAAGATACTTTCAGGAGCAAACTTTGTTTGCTTACACTTGGATAAAGGATTAAACTAAATTTATTATAATTCAAAACTTTGCCAAAGCAAAAGTCCAAAAGATTAATTTTTCATAATTTTTGTATTTAATATGTAATAATTTTCTTGCTATACAGATATTAAGAGTAATCATATATGTATACAAATGTATTGGGTTTGATTAATAAATTTTCTTTATGTTCATAATGATATTATTGTTACAAATATCCACATGTGTAGGTGTACGTGAGCTTGTGTGAATATGACATAATATATAGAGACAATGTATAGGTGCACCTAAATTTTCTTTGCCAAGGGGCATCAGATACTCTCGGACCGGCCCTGCCCAAACTCTCGGTCAAAATGTTGTGCATAGTTGATTTTGGAATCCCCCAATTCATCTTCAATCAATCTCACTGACGACTTCTGGTTTTCTTTGATGAAATCACGCACTTTTTGGATGTTAACTTCGCTCAGTCCAGTTTTTGTACTGCCCGGCTTTTCATCGTCCTCAAGCGTCTCACTACCACTTTGAAATCGCTTAAACCACTTGTAAACTGGAGTACGGGATAAACATTCATCACCGTACGCTTTTTGAAGCATTTGATGCGTTTCGGTAAAATTTTACCAAGTTTAACACAAAAGTCAATCGCAGCTCTCTGTTTGAAACTCATTTTCCGAGAGTTCGTCAAAACACTCGGAAAATCACCATTACTCTTGGCACTATAACTGGGCTTCTAATGAAACAAATGTCATAAATAGTTAACACAACACTAATGAAGGTTGCCGCTTTCGACAACAAAAAAGATACAACAGATTGCGCCACTAGTTTCTTCTATTTTCGAAAAGTTCGGTTTCTTTTTTGGACAGCGGGTGTGTGTGTGTGTGTGTGTGTATATATATATATATATATATATATATATATATATATATATATATATATATATATATATATATTGATTCTCCTCACCCATTAATATATATATATATATATATTAATGGGTGAGGAGAATCAAAATCAATCAAGCTAAGGCTCCTTGTCGAACATCATTTTTATATGTATTGGATGGGACATATTTTGACTTTTAATGTGACATTGAGTGTTTCCGATTGTAACTTTAACTAAGGCAGGAAGGTTCGAGTATCTGTAGTTCCTTCATTGCAATCAATAAATTTGAACTGTCTAAGCTATCATATGCTGCTCTAAAATCTATGCAGAGATGGTATGTTTCAATTTCAAAATCATTGCATTTTTCATGTAGTTGGCATATAATAAAAATTTGGTCATTTGTGTACACCTTCCATACTGATGATCACGAATAGCATTATCTTCATAGGGGTAAAGTCTCTTGAATAGAATGTTGGAGAAAATATTATAGGTCGTACATAATGAATTGATTCCTCTATAGTTAGAGCAGATCATTACGTGTATAGGGCATAATATACTCATGTTCCATTGGTCTGAACTTGTTTCATTAATCCAAATTTTGGCTACAAGTGGACACAGCTTTCTGAAAGATTCTGTATCTGCATTTTTTACGAATTCTGCTTGTATCATATTCGTTCTTTGGAGCCTTATTCTTTTCAACTTTTGTAATAGTTTCTTCACTTCAGCAATTGTTGATAGTGGTTCAACTGCTTCTAGATCTTCTATTTGACTCCATTTTATCTGTCATCCAGCTGATGGGATGAATTAATATTCAATAGTCCATCCAAGTTCTATTTAATTTTTGATAGTAGATCCTACTTTCATTTATACTTCAGAGATTTTCTAGTTCTTTAAGTTCATCCTCATAGTGTTTCAAGCCTATGTTGCCGAGTGAAAGTGACACCCACATCCTCTGTGTTAAGCTGCCAGAAGATAGATTTAAGTTCAGGTCTAATTGCCGATTGGACTTGAACTTAAGCCTTTCCTCGACCAATTCCCAAGTTAGTCGATCTTTATCACGGGAAGCGAGTTTTTTCTCTCGGAAACTCGGGTTTTTTCATCCCATAAATTCAAGAAAATCGACCATAGAAACCACATTATTTCCAACTAACATATCCTGCTAGGGTTAGGTACCAAGAGAGAACAGTATTTGTTTTCCCATCTCCTCGTCGGTTGCCGCTTATAATTATGGTTAGTTATGGGCCAACTATCCCTGATCAGCTACCAGTGGAGTTTGAACTGCCCACTCAGTTTCCAAAAGCTAGACAAAGTTAAAGCTAGACATTTTTTCTCGCTATAAGAGAAAAAATGTTAGCCAATTATTTATTATTTCATAGTGTTTCTTCTTTCTATTCTTATGCACTCTGTTTTTTCGTCCTTTCTGGCCAATGATATTCCTCTACAGCTTGACAAGTGTAATTCCTATGCTGCATTTGTCCAATTCCTTTTTTTTTTCTAGAGTCGCATGTTCACATTTCATGTTTTGAACCACTGGTTATATTCAACTCTACCTAGTTTTCCTAATACCATATCTGCTGTTGTCATAATCACTCTCTTAAGAGTTTTCCAGGCATCAGTTAGAGTAGACATGTGTTCATTAATTATTTCACTATATCTGGCTTTGACTTTTCATTCCTTCAGTTTTTATTTTTATGATTATTATGAAGAGAGACCTCCAGGGAGTCAGAAACTCATCGAGGGATGCTACATTCACCAGCCATTATACTTGTTCTTGAATTCACTCGCACAGCTTCACATGCACACACAATATCCTATGGCAATCCATTCAATCATGCACCACTCAATAAGAGAAAAACTTAAATCTCATCCCTTCTTAGCGGCATTCATTCTCAGCTTCCAAGGATGCGTTCTCAGTCTTGTATTATTAAATTTTCTGGGATTTATACATCTTCCTTGCATTTGATGTTATGCTTCTAATCTTTGATATAACTAGAAAGTGGTCGGAGTCAATATTTTCTCCTTTGTAGGATGTGTAGCTAAGTGGCATTTGCACTCTACGACACTTGACCACACGACGAAAGACTTAGGTTCGAATCTAGTCGCCGATTAGAGGAACATTTTCTAAGCCTTTTCTCGACCCGTTCCCGAGTTATTAGGCATCCGAGAAGGAATGAAAGGATTTCCATATTTTTTCTGTCCCGTAAACTCAAGCAAATCGGCTTTCAAACCCACAGTATATATTTTCATACATTAAAAATATTGTGTTAGGGTTAGTGACCACGAGATAGCGGCACTTGCTAGCCACCTTCTTCACTGTGATTAATTAGTGATAACCTTGGGTCAGCTATCTCTAATTGGTTACCAGTGAAGATTGACCTGCCCACTCAGTCTTCGAAAGTTAGATATATTTAATACGGCTTCGCTTACTCCCTATGTGGAAACAAAAAGATATTAGATGATTTTTTTTGTAGGATCTGAGTGCCTTTTATCTAATAAGATGTGGTCAATTTGGTTGAAAGGACAAGTGCCTTTTATCTATTAAGATGTGATCAATTTGGTTGAAAGGATTTCCATCAGAAAACGTCCGGTCGTTTTATGAATGTTTTTTTTGATTAAACATTGTACTGCCAATAACTATGTTTCTTGAAGGAGCAAAATTAATCAATCTATTCCCATTATCATTGGATTCATTGTGTAAGATATATTTCCCAATGGTTCGCCTGTATGCTTCTCTAATAATCTAATAATATTCAGAATTCAAATAATAACCTATAATAATTTTAATATCCCTTCTTGGGCATTCTTCGTAGATTTTATCTAAATCATCATAAAAGAGATATTTTTGAGAATCATTCTTTTCTTCAGCTGGAGCATCTGTGCAGATCAAACCGTAATTTTAAAAAACCGTCCTATGATTCGTAATTACACATGCTAGGCGATTTTGCTTCGATGTCCACGATAACATGTTTTATTATCTTGTTTAAATTGAAGCCTGTTCTGAACATGCGATCTTTCTTTTGATAGCTATAAAATATGATAAGATTCTTCTTTTCTGTGATTTCTTCCTCTTCTGTCAACTTCATTTCTTGTATATGTAAGTTACCAATAACATGTAAGTTATATTTTGCTGCTCCAGCAGCATTTTTACCGCTCCGTACCAATAAAGAGAAGCAAAATATAACTTACACGTTATTGACAGTACAATGTTTAATCAAAAAAAAACATTCATAAAACGACCGGACGTTTTCTGATGGAAATCACAGAAAAGAAGAAACTTATCATATTTATTACCGTCCATGAACCAATTCTTAAATCCTTAAAACGTTTGCGTTTTCTCTCGTTTATTCCGACGGCAGTTACTGTTTTTTCAAATTTTGTCACAAGATAATTTTTCAGGGATAGTGTCGTCAGCCCTATGCCTAGCCCTCAGAAATCCTGAAGGACCAATGTTTTCTGTTAGGGTTGTCTTCCTTAACTGAGCAGTCCCAATTTTAAAGCGTTGAGAACTCGATTTTTTGCCCTAGCACAAAACGTTGCCCAGGAGCCACAACGAAGATATGCATTGGACTAGGTAGAAATAAATACCTAGTTATTTATGTATAGTAATTTATTAGTATACAGATATATACTAATAAATTCTCGAGTTTATTAGTATACATCTGTCAAAAAATTTATACCCTGGTGATCACATACTACCCGTTTGACTGCCATAATATATATTTAACATCATATACGAGACCGTCATCAGTAGCAACGATAGTTAATTACAAGATAGAACGCGAATAATGGATTGATTTGAAACAGTAAGAGCCTTGTGATTTTATACATAACGTAATAAAACTGAGGGAACATTGTATTATTCATTAATTATTAACAGTATTAAACAAAAGCTTTTTTGTTTTCCCATATCTTAGATAGCGAGAGGCAGTCGTTCCGATTAAGTGTGGCAGGTGAAGTAAGGCACCAAAGCTCTCCACGCTACCGTCCAGGACGTATATATGTCCAAGTTTCCATGGATGCGAAGTGCATATTAAAATTGTAATACCATTGATATTACATTGAAATATATGATGGATACGAAGCATATGAGAATGCGTATTTGATCCATAATGGCCGGTAAGGTGGTTAAATAAACGTTCAAATTTATAGTGACACCGATGAAGCAAGCGTGTTTCGGACCATAGGATATTGTGGTCTGTTTTTATTCCGCGCTGTGTCAAGCCAGATTTCCTGTTGTTAATGTACGATTGCGATGTACGATCGTACAATGTACGATTATCTTTTCTGCTGAGCGTCCAGATGTTCGAAGTGAGAACGAGGCTAGTTACAAGGAACTTAAGTGACATCAGGAAGAGCGGGAGAATAACGTTTATCTTTGGAAGATAGAACCATGATTATAATTTATTCACAGGATGAAAAGTAGCCACTAAATTGCATTTCTTAAGAATTCTGAAGCTAGGATTACAGGAATTAAATTTCCGTGCGTGGTCATTTCAAAAAACCATTGAGTTTCATATATCGTTTGATTTTTAAGAGTTCTTGCTGTCATTGTTTAGGCGTAGAGTACATCGTAATGAAGCTTTTATAATTCCGGTCTTCTGTGAGGATGATGAGCAGTTCGATGTTAATGTAGCATCCAGTAAAAGTAGACGTTCGATAAATGGAAGTAATTAATTCACCGGACAATGAGTGGAGGAGCAGAATATCTAAAAATGATAAATTTTATTGTCTTTTTCTATTTTCATAATAAATTTAATTCCACGATGTAGATCTTTTCTAATAGATAAAAAAAAAGTAGGTAATGAATGTTTCTCTATTATGGGGCCAGATCGCAAAATTTTCCATATCATGAACCTACAATGAAGGCTGATGGTATATATATATATATTTGTGTGTGTGTGTGTGTGTGTGTGTGTGTGTGTGTGTGTGTGTGTGTGTGTGTGTGTGTGTGTGTGTGTGTGTGTGTGTGTGTGTGTGTGTGTGTGTGTGTGTGTGTGTGTGTGTGTGTGTGTGTGTGTGTGTAGAAAGTATTTTACCTTGGGTATAATAAATGCTAAAGATACCAAGCTATTTTAAACCTGGTTTTACTTCGTTTCCCAAGTAAGCAAGCAGTCAAGTTTGCGCCTCCAAGTATTGCAAGTCAATGTGATCCCACACGTAGTGCAAGACCAAGACAACTCATGGTAAAAGGTGGATAAGCTCTGATCACTATTCTTAATATTTACCCTTAATGCAAAGCGCCTCTCCTAGAGGAGATGTATGATGCTATGTATTAAAGGCAAGGGGCCACTACCCAGATCGGTTTCGACCATTATTGAGGTCTCATCAGTGGGAGCCAGGCTAGAAATATCAAGATTTTAGTAATACAGAGCTTATAAGTATTTTACCAGAACAAGTTACCATAAGGTGTTTTAAGTTTATTAAATAAAAATATCAGGAGGAGAGATAGATGTAGAAACTATTTTACTATTTTATTAATTTACTATTTACTATTATGTATTTTATTATTTTATTATACCCAATATATATATATATATATATATATATATATATATATATATATATATATATATATATATATATATATATATATATATATATATATATATATATATATATATGTATATGTATGTATGTATGTATATTAGACATCAAACTTACTAAGATGTCTGACTCCTTAAAAATATCGATCTTCAGAAAATCAACGCACACGGATAAATATCTGCAGGCATCCTCATACCACTATTCAGCACAGAAGTTAGGTATCAGCTCCACTCTGGCTCATCGTGCCGGGTCAGTATTGTCAGATGAGGAGGAGCTGAAAAATGAACTACAACATCTCAAAAGAACCTTCACAAATAATGGCTACTCTTCAAAAACTATTAATAAACAACAATACCGCCGTCCTCCACTTTACTACGAGTCGCCCTAGAATTGCACTACCAGATATTGGCTTACGCTTGGACTCGCTGAACTTTATAGTTTTCTATATTTGGCACGAAACTCTTAGACTAGATTTCCTATCTTTGAGTTTCTTATTCGGCTAAGAAATAATGTGATATTCAATATCAACTTAATTTTGAATAATGGTTACTAGGGTCGGTTGGGAGTAGTACTAACAAGAAGTCGCATCTAAGTAACACGTGGACCCTGCATAGGAAGCGGGAATAACGCGTAGAAGAAGAAGAAGAAGTTTTTTATAAGAAAGACATGCAAGTTATGCATACTACAATTTTTGAATAACGGCTTCGCACACACACACACACGCACGCACGCACGCACACACACACACACACACACACACACACACACACACACACACACACACACACACACACACACACACACACACACACACACACACACACACACACACACACACACACACACACACACACACACACATTTGTAGAAGTACAATTAAAACTGCAAAGGACCCTTGCTGTTTGTTCATATGTTCCTTTAAGGTAGGGTATGCTGATTGCAATCTGATGTTAAAATGTTCAGCAAACCCTACCTGAAAGGAACAACTGAATAAATAGCAACGGGCCCTTCACAAATATAATTTGTATATCACCTTCAAACCAGTATATATATGAAAATAATCAAATATATGTATATGCATATATATGTATATATGACAATAATCAAATACAAATAAGATTAAATCACAAGCTATCATATACGAGAGAGATAAACTAAGCAGTCCGACAGGGATGGCCCCTCTCAGAAACTCTCTTTAATATCTACTTAAATGAAATAATAATAAAATGGAATAAAAATTTACATCAAGGAATTAAACTTTCTCCTACAGTTAACTTAAACACTCTCCTCTTTGCCGATGACCAAATAATAATTACAAATTCTGAAGATAACTTGCAGAAAGCTATTTTAGATCTAAATGAGATATCCAAAGATTATGGTATGATAATATCAACAGAAAAATCAAAAACTATGGCCTTTAAAGGACAAGATCCAGCAAGAACTAAAATAGTAATGGACAACAAGATCTTAGAACAGGTGAATTCATTTAACTACCTAGGATGAAAAAGATATAAACGTAAAAATTGCAACATATTTAAAAATAAGAGGTGTAATTAACTCTATATTTAAACCAAACCTAGTTCAAATACAAACCAGGCTAAAAGTATACAATACATTAGCCTTACCGGTCGTAATGTATGGAAGCGAAATCTGGACAATAAAACAAAAAGACAAACAAAGATTAACAACAGCAGAAATGAAGTTTATGAGAAAATCTGCAAAGTATACCCTATTTGATCACAAAAGAAACGAAGATATTATGAAAGAATTAAACCAAGAACCAGTAATAGAAAAAATTAAAAAATATAAACATAAATGGATGAAACACGTTCAAAGAATGAAAACAGAAAGATTACCAAAACAAGCCTTAAAGTACAAGCCATTAGGAAAAAGAAAACCAGGACGTCCTCTTAAACGATGACTTTTAAGGCGCTAGACTACTCAAAGAAAGTCTGTTATGTCCGATTATAGTCACTGGCTAGAGGTCATTTTTCTAAGTCTTCCTTCCAGCAGTTCCCGACTTAATTTATATTTCGCATCGGCAAGAATGGTTTTTCTTCAGGATACTCGGATTTTAATCTTGCAAACGCAAGCAAATTCAGCATTAAATCAACACTATTTCAAGCATAATATATAGCGTTAGGCTTAAGGCCCGTGGGATGGCGAACATGGTCTGCCATACTCTCTTCCCAAGGTATCTGTTAAAATCTTTGTTATAATAATAATAATAATAATAATAATAATAATAATAATAAATTTACTAGAATGCTATCGACAAATAAAAAATAATATATAAACATCCGATTATGTCTTTTATTTCACTATAGGGAGTAGTCGAGTAACCAAAATATTGCCATTCATCATATTTGAAAACATTTTCCAAAATATAAGAAAGAATACAGTACTCAGAATTGAAGGGTGCAGGGGAAAAACAACTTCAGTCCACGATATTGACTTCCGAAAAAAACGTAATTAAATTTTCCTTGTTGTCAAAATGCAAGTAAACATAGCATAACAAAATAAAAAAATAATAGATATGGTACATTCATGTATATTAAACATAATTAATTTAAATAGTACTTAAAAATTAAAAAAACAAATGGCAAATAGGTTGAATTCACAAACATTGGACCGAAGTTGTTTTTCTCCTGTACCCTTCAATTATATTTGTTTTTAATAAAGATAGATATTTTGTAAATATTTAATATTTTCCATACTAAATGGTTAAAACTCAGTACATCGAAGATTAACTTCGATGGATTCGAGAGAATTTGTGATTCTCTCAATCATATCTCGCACATGAAATTCATTTGAATTTGAATGTTCCGTAAATTAATTGAAGATTGCGTCGTTTCTTTATGCATCTGATGACTTCTTGGGCTTTAATTGAAAAATAACCATCGCAAGAAGTGAACGGTGGGAGGGTGAACTTTTAGGAACAGCTTAAGCTGCTCAGCTTTTCCGCTGTTATTTTTCTTACGCAAGTTTACATGGAGGTTAGCGTAGGCTTTCGTTTCTTGTTTATCATTTCTGTTTGGCAGTAAGTTCATTTTGAACATGGCTGATCCTAACGAAAGTGACGCGAAAAAATCAACAAGAAGAGTCGTGTCATGTAAGTGGAAGAATTTTTGCATAATAAGCCTATTCTCCAAAACAACTTACGGTTTATGATGTTTTGAATAACATTAGAATTAAGATCATATGGGTTTTAACTCATTATCGTTTTCATTACACATGGGAATCCGTATTCAGTTTTGCCTTGTGTTCAGAAAAAACTGTTGTGTGCTGTTAATAAACAACTGGAAAAGGAACACTGGTGTTAAATTTACTATACAAATGTGTGTACGTTTCATTTTTCCAGTTCCATTCAGGGATATGCCTCTCAGGGAGTTATAGCTAGTAAACATCAGAGACAGATGTTATTTCACGATTTCAGTATTATTAACTAATGATTACTAAGCAGTTGACTCGCGGAATGTATTCTTATGAATAGTATACATATGTGGGCATCACAGTGAGAAAATATGGAAAACTACTGTTGGTACAAAATGGTTTTTAACTTTTTTGTTATTATTAGAGTGGCTCTCCATAGAGGACCATCCCCAAGTTTTTCTTTAGTTTGTTCAATATCAGTGCGCATCTGTGAACATATGTTATTTACTCATCATTTCTTTTATGATAAAATTGCTCACTCCTTGCTATTCAAACCCATACTAAACTTCCAGAGATTAGATTACCTAGTGTTATTTCCCATCCTGTAATGAATTTAAAAAAAAAAAACTTCATGTATTTATTCCTAAAAACCTTCACCACCTTTATAGTTATGTCATTCTCCATGAGGAGAATGACATAACTATATATATATATATATATATATGTGTATATATATATATATAAGTTTTTAATAAATTTAGTTTAATCCTTTATCCAAGTGTAAGCAAACACAGTTTGCACCTGAAAATATCTTCAGGACTGAGGTAAGGTAGATAAGGAGTGATGAGAGCTTGGTCCACCATTGCTCGGAGTTGCCTAGTGTTGCGCTACCTTACCTCAGTCCTGAAGATATTTTCAGGCGCAAACTTTGTTTGCTTACACTTGGATAAAGGATTAAACTAAATTTATTATAGTCTAACCAAGTGAAAAATAAATTTCCAACATCTTTCTATAAATCCAGAGTAATTCAATAATAAGGTGCTACACCTGTTGGCAACTCCTATAGGTAAATATGACCTCTCCTATTGCTTCTGCCTTAGTATCTTCACGTTTGGGTCTGCCTCCCATGCTGGATATATATATATGAGAGGCTCTGCTTGGGGTAAGTTTTTGCCTGTCTCTGTGTAGAGCCACCGCTGAGATTATGGCTCTGTCTGGTGGTGGGGTGAGCCTGCCACTGAGTTGAGCCAACGCTGAGAAGTTCTTCTTGGTGACGGGGTGAGCCTGTCACTGAATGGAACAAAGCCGAGTTGGGCGATCTTTCAGGATCATCTAATTTTTAGAGAGGTCTTTACTTAAATACACCTCAATAAAGGTTGAAACCAGTCTGGGGGTAGTGGCCCTTCCCTTAATGCATAGCAGTATACATGTCCGCAAGGAGATGTGCTTTGCATTATGGGAGATACTGAGATAAGGAGTGATTGAGAGCTTTGTCCACCTTTGCTCGGAGTTGCCTAGTGTTGCACTACCTTACCTCAGTTCTGAAGATATTTTCAGGTGCAAACTTTGTTTGCTTACACTTGGGTAAAGGATTAAACTAAATTTATTATAGTCTAACCAAGTGAAAAATAAACTTCCAATATAAAGTTTTTAATTTGGCACATTTTCTAACCAAAGTCAGTGACATTATTCTATACAAGCTATACAACTTTGATACAATACATTCTATACAACTTTGATATTGTGTCTCTAATTCAAAATTCTCTGGGCTTACTTTACATCTGTTATCCCAAGACTTTTCCTAATGATATCATATTACGGCTTCGACTTTGCCATACACCTGAATTATTTTGTTTGGAAGAACAAGACATATAAAAACAGAATGAAGGCACTGCCATGGGAAATCCTTTTCTCATGTTGCCTGCTGTTATCCAGGACATCTGTAAGGTGTTCTATTTTCAGTTATACAGTCTGTAGTTACATTGGGTCTGCTACCTGACATGACCTGATGATGATGGCACCTTTATCTTTTTTTTTTTTCTCATATGAATTAGCCAATCTCATATAAAGATTGCAGAGATTTTCTCTCAGAAACTCTGGTTTTTCTTCCTGCAGAACAGGCAAACCAGTAGAACAATACATGCAATTAATAGACATCATAGACATCAATAATAGACATCTGTCTTTGTAGCCTTAGTTGCTTCATCTGTAATCCAAGCCCTTTTCAAAATCTGATTTGATCATCTTGCAAAAACCAACATCTCAGATTTGAACATATCAGATTTACTGTGGAGAAAGAGAATTAAAGTAAATTACCATTCTTGAATGTCTTGCTTACATGAACTTTTGCAGACTCTATCCTTTAAGCCAACCTTCATCAACAGATATACATGAAAACTTAGCCCATCATCCTTCCTAGAGGTATGGTGTCATAAAAACACTACTCACCAGAGCTCACCTCATTTATTTCCCTGACGATGCTGTCAATAGGAACTCCTTACTATCAGATCTTCAATGTAACTACAGTTATAATCTCTATAATATCCAAAGGATCATTAAAAATTACAAGTCCTATAATAAATTTATTTTAATCCTTTATCCAAGTGTAAGCAAACAAAGTTTGCGCCTGAAGTATCTTCAGGACTGAAGCAACTCATGGTAAAGGTGGACTAAGCTCTCATCACTTGTCTTAGTATCTTCCATAGTGCAAAACACATCTCTTTGCAGACTATGCATTAAGGGAGGGACCACTACCCAGACCGGTTTTGAGCTTTATTCAGGTCTCATCAGTGGGAACTAGACCCAGAGGTGGTGATACTAAGGTGGAAGTAATGGAGAAGTCTTATTTACCTATATGAGTCGCCAAAAGGTGTCTCGCCTTATTATTAAATTACTCTGGATTAGAGAGAAAGATGGCAGAAGTATTTTTTTTCTCATATAGGTAAATATGACTTCTCCATTACTTCCACCTTAGTATCACCACCTCTGGGTCTGGCTCCCACTGATGAGACCTCAATAAAGGTTGAAACCAGTCTGGGTGGTGTCCCTTTCCTTAATGCATAGCATTATACATGTCCACAAGGAGAAGTGCTTTGCATAATGGGAGATACTAAGACAAGTGATGAGAGCTTAGTCCACCTTTACCATGAGTTGCCTCAGTCCTGAAGATACTTCAGATGCAAACTTTGTTTGCTTACACTTGAATAAAGGATTAAACTAAATTTATTATAGTCCACCCAAGTGGGAGAAAATAAAAACTTCGAACAATTACAAGTCCTCTTTGCACACAACTTCTATTGAGAGAATAGTTCTGATCCCATATATTTCAGATGTTTTTCAGTAGGTTGCTAGAATTTTGAAGATGTTTGGACTTTCTTCTTAGTTCTGGTATGAAGCCCATGTAACTGATTTCTTGATGAAAGTTCAAGGAAGTTTCAGACACGTTATGGACACTTACCTGGTGCAGTTTAAACCCAAACATCATCCCACATAAAGTCTGGTCATCTTACACATGAATGGACCTTGGATATGATGTCCATTGCTAAATCATTTTCAACTGTTGATTCTATTACAATTAGCTTATATACGGTAAATGTATATAAGTATGTCCTGTATATCCCTAAGTATATAATGTATATCCTATCTAACTTGGAATGCTCTTACATAAATTGGATCAATTAGGGATGAATATGAAGCTGATGATTTAGATGCGAATCTTGTTGATGATAAACATTAAAGAGTAATATATTGAGAGAGGAATTGAATCTTGGAGAAGAGAGGTAACAAGTAGTGTACTGCAGAGCTCTGTGTTTGGGATCACTTCTATTTAAATTTAATTGGAAATGATTTAAGAAGAAATATCCAGTTGTTTGCTGATGATGCAAAACTGGGAAGAGTAATAGTTAGTGAAGATGATATAGAGATACTGCAGGAGGGCGTTAATAGACAGTGGCAAAGTGTAAGGTCACTCACTTTGGCAAGAAGAAAAGATTACTATACTGATAGAACTGGGCTACAGAAAATTGATGAGTCCAGAGATTTGGGAATGATAGTGTGACAGGGAGTTGAAGTTTAGAGAGCATGTTGCACAGATGACAAAAAACAGCTCATCAGGTCACTTGGATGTCGAAGAACAGACAAGCAGGAATAGGAAGCTTATTATTCCTCTTCATCAAGCTTTAATAAGGTCACATATGGATTACTGCACATATATCTCACCTGGATTCCTTCAGAATGAGGAGACTATGGAGAGAAGGCTGGAACACATTTATGGAATGTTTTTTATGAAGACAGATTGAAGTTCTATCGGTTATAAAGGCTAGTTGATTGGCAGATAGGGAGGTCCCCCCCCGTCTCTGTTGAATCCAGTGATTTGTATCAGTGGTATAGTCTGCTGTCCCAGATGGCAGTGTATATAAAGGATATAGTTTCTGTATTCATCGAGTGTGTGAGAATTTGGAATTGAGTGTGAGAAGTACAAAATAATTTCTCTACTGAATGTTCCAGGTGTAATTTATGAAAAAACAATCGATGTTAAGAAAAAATTGTGGGAGACCAAGCTAGATTCAAACTAAATAGGATTTGTCAGGTTTAGATTTTCATATTCAGAGAAATTGTTGAGACATCACAGACAAGGATCAGTATTTAGGTTTCATTGATATAGAAAAGGCATATGAAATGTTTAATACAGCATATAATAATATGGAGTAAAATGAGATGCAAGACAAAGTGATTTAAAGCTTCGTAGTGGTCTGGGTAGTGGCTCTGTAATGCAAAGCAGTATAATATTCAAAGGAAGTGTACTGTTCCTTATGGGATACTAACATAATTTGATGTGACGTAATCTACCTCCACATTAAGAATAATCCCCTGAAGATACTTGATGTACAATAAACTAAAGATGCCAAATAATGATATTCTTTAATTTAGAGGCTAATGACTTCACATCAGTTGCCTTGGTATCCCATAATGCAATGCACATACATTTAGATAAAGGACGAAATTAAGAATACAATTTCTTGGCATCTTTAATTTATAGTATAAACAAGTGAAAAAACTTTCAACATCTATCTCTAATCCAGAGTATTTTAGTAATAAGGTATCGACACCTTTTGACTACTTGTGTATGGAAGTATGACCTCTGCATTACTTCAACCCCAGATATCGAGATGAGGGCGCTGGTGCGTAATGGCGGTTGCCAAGTGTTTATATGTGTGATCAGTGATTTAAATAGTTGTTATGAATAATACGGAGTGTTGATTCGGATTTTTGATATAAGCGGAAAGCGAAGGTAAACAAGTAGCTGATGATTGTGTTGTTAATTAGTGATTGCGGTCTCGCGATAGTCCTTTAGTGTGTTATATTTTGTGTTTATACGCTATACGGAAATCCTTGAGATCCAGCTCAGGTAAGCATATATTTGAATATTTCAAACATGACCAGTTTAAGTCCCAATGACTTGATCCAATCATTGGATAAGAAGCTAGCGCTTGACCTCCTCAAAAAACTGTTGAAGAAATTTGAGGTAGAGTGGCCAGGGTTTCTAAACCTATATTCAGCGACAGACGACCCCACAGAAGGGGACAACTCAACATCAGGGGAAGAAGGGAAGATGAACCTGATAATCTCTGCTCCCATTCCAAAACATGACACAGAAACCCATGCACGGAAAAAACGTAAAACAGCGGAGACTCAGATAAACAAGGGGATGGAAGAAGATACCACCCAACACTGACCTCCCCACACCCAACAACGAAAAAGTTCCCCCAATTGTTCTACGGGAAAAAGAACGTTGGACGGCCCTTAGGCCTATTATGCAAAACTACCAAATTGCCTAATCATGGGCAAAAAACGTAGACGACTGAGTTAAAATCCAGCCTACCACAGTAGGCGACTACAGACTCCTCACAAAAACCATGGACGAGTCAAATATTAAATATCATACTTACTCACTGAAGTCGGAGAAAAACCTAAAAGTTGTACTCAGGGGAGTAACAGAAAACATCTGCACAGATGAAATTACTGAAGACCTCTGCCTCCACGATCTCCCACCTGTCAAAGTTAGCAGAATGCTACGGGCTGACAAGAGTCCAATGCCCCTAGTACTCGTTGAGATACCTAACACACACAAGAACATATACAACTTAACAACGATCTGTGGTCTGAAAATCACAACAGAGCCACTAAGAAAAAGAGCATCGTCAGGCCAGTGCTACAGATGTCAGAAGTACGGACACGCACAGAAACTCTGCAGAGCAGACTACAAATGCCTCAAATGTGGGCAAAACCACCCCACAGCAACCTGCTCAAAACCCAGGACCTCACCAGCCAAATGCGTGAACTGCAGGTTCCCCCACCCGGCAAACTACAGAGGCTGCAGTCACTACCCTAAGAATAAAACAGACAACAAAAGGAAACAGATCTCTGAACCCTGCCCACAGGCACCTGAGTTGACGGCTCCCCAGTTGCCTGACACCCAACAAAAGACAACAAAATACCAGCGCTCACAAGTGGAAAATACCAACAGTCTGGAAAGCCACCGTCGAAGCAGGACATACGCCGAAGTAGCCTGCTCATCCAAATATATCCAGCAGGACCAAATTCTTCCAAACATGACAACAGTCATCACAGCCTCATTGGCAAACATGCTTCAAGACTTCAGTAAGTCAAACCCTTCACCAAACTCCACAAAAAGATTTCTAAAAGAAACTCAAACCATATTATCAATGCTTGTTAATGAATAAAACTAGATTACTGCTAGACTCACTACAGATCACCGCTTGGAACTCCAATGGCCTAAAAAACAAGTCTCTGAAACTTCAAGAATTCTCTCACAGATACAACCCTGACGTCATCCTAATTAATGAAACTCATCTAAGACCTGCAGACAATCCAAAACTGAGAGGCTACACACTATATAGAAACGACCGACTGGACTACAGAGGTGGTGGTATAGCCACATTTATCAGGAACTGCATCAGGCACAATGGAATACTTACCCCCCTCCAACCTAGAACTCACCGGTGTCGAAGTCCACACAAATTCAACTGGAAGACTTAAAATCTACGCCGCCTACAACTCCCCTGCTAAGACCCTGCTATTTTCTGACTTGGATGCTGTAATAGGCACAAATGAATCCATCATCGTCGCTGGGGACTTAAACTCCAAACATCCCTCCTGGAACAGCAGAACCACAAATAAAAATGGCCGTATCCTCTTCAGCTACACAGGATTAAACAACGCTGTCGTAACAGGACCCACTGAACCAACCCACCACAGCCCAACTGGCACAGCCGACATCCTAGACATCGCCATTCTACACAACATCAAATACCAGCACAGCATTCAAGCACTGAACGAATTATCATCAGACCCCAACCCAATCCTACTTCACTTAGGGAACAAAGATCAGTCACCTCCCCCCCCAAACCTCCATCATCTGGGAGAAACTCAAGAAAGTGCTACCAGAACACATTGGTCCAGTTCCCCATATAAAAGCCAAGGAAGAAATAGACACGGCAATAAAGAACCTCACCAATCAAATCAATAAAGCCATAACAGCAGCCACAACATCCACGATTACCCACAAACAAAATCGTGTCCCGGAAGAAATCATGGACTTAATAAGGGAAAAAAACAGACAAAGAAAAAGATATCACAACACTCGTGCTCCCCAGGACAAAACAGCCCTCAACAGATTAAACAAATCTGTCCGAGAAGCTCTCCAGAACCACAGGAACCAACAATGGGACAAGCTCACCTCCATCTCCACAGCAGATCATTCTATATGGAAATTCCTAAACAACCTCAGGATCAAGCACAAATCCCTCCCCCCTCTGCAAGCAGAACAACACCTTGCATACACAGATGCTGACAAAGCCGAAGCCATAGCAAGAAACTTAGAGAAACAATGCAGTCCTGCATATGATAACCTAAACATCAGCCGCGTATACAAGATCCATCGTAAAGTCAGGTTCACAGTAAATTGTCCCGATGTCAATCCAAGTCCTATAATGCCTATCTCACCTACCGAAATAATCGGCATCATCAACCATCTCAAGATCAAAAAAGCCCCAGGTCCTGACGGCATCACTAACCAAGTCATCAAGGCACTACCACGCATAGCCATAGCACATCTGGCAAACATCATAAACTCCATCCTCAAATGGCAGCACTTCCCCCAGTCATGGAAAATAGCTGACATCATCCCAATTCACAAACCAGTCAAAGACCCACACCTACCTGAAAATTACCGTCCCATCAGCCTGCTATCCAATTTAGGGAAAATAGCTGAGAAAATCATCCTCATCAAACTCCAAGATCATGTCAACCAATTAAATATCATTCCAGAAGAACAATTCGGCTTCCGTCAAAATCACAGCACCACCCATCAAATCCATAGACTGGTAGAATACATCACCACAGGATTCAATTGGAATCAACACACTGGAGCTGTCTTCCTAGACATCTCAAAGGCCTTCGATAAGATCTGGCACCAAGGCCTACTCTACAAACTTATCATCGCTAACCTTCCACTAAACATGATACACCTGATCAAATTATACCTCTCCAACAGGAGGATGCAAGTCAAAATCAATGAAACAGTCTCAACCCAACGGAAAATCCTCTCTGGAGTTCCTCAAGGATCACTGCTAGCCCCGATCCTGTTCAACATCTATATGGCAGACATCCCTCAAAATCCCCTCACATCCACCATCGCCCTTTATGCTGATGACACGGCTATTCTAGCCAGATCTCTTCACCAAAAAACTACAAGACACCATCCTGAATCTAGAAAAATTGTTTAAAGACTGGCGACTACAATTAAACCCCCAGAAAAGTACAACGATACTCTTCACAAGAAGACGAGCATCCCCCAAAGGAGACATCACCCTGTTCAACTCTAAAATTCCCTGGAAAACTGAAGCAAAATACCTAGGAATACTTCTCGATAAGCGATTATGCTTCAACAGCCACATCAAGAGCATATGCACCAAAGCTTCAAAAGTTATCGCCCAGCTATACCCCTTGATCAACAGACACAGCAAACTAAGTTCAACAAATAAAATACTACTGTACAAGACAGTGATCCGTCCCACAGTCATATACGCCTCCCCCAGCCTGGAGCCATACCTCCAAGACAAACATCCTCAAGCTACAAAGACTACAGAACAAATGCCTGCGAATGATTCTGGACGCCCCGTGGTTCATCAGGAACGCCCAGATCCACCGGGACATAAATATCCCCTACATCTCTCCACTACTACGCTCCCTAGCAGAAAAATTCTTTATGAAGACATCTACACATCCAAACCAACTGATACAACAAGCCGGAAACTATGACGGTAATGACTACTGGAAACATAAAAGACCGAAAGCCATCCTAACACCCAACGACGAATAACCACTTCTGCCCACTCAGGGCGAGCTAAAATAGCTCACAAATCTCTCCCATCACTGCTCCCGAAACAGACAACAGGGAATATGAAAAGCGTCAAGCTTCACCCTCTGCGCCATATATGTCCTGCGTCCTGCATCCCCAGATATTGAAAAGATGGCAAATTTGAGTGGAGAGTTGTAGTTTTTGGATGCGCGGTTAGCCTAGTGGCTATGCGCTTCGCAACCATATGCCTGGGGAAGGAGTGTCCTAGGTTCGATTCCCGTCGGTGACGTGAGGAGCTGAAGGATCTTCCTCAGCCATAGCCAAGTTAGCCAGTCTTGGGCGTGGACAGCAGGATTTTTTCCCCAGTTTATTCTGGGGTTTTTCATCCCGCAAAGCAGGCAAACTGGCCTTGAGAACTCAACACAACAGGCCATAGGATACACCTGGGCATAAGGCTGACCACCTTATCCTGTAAACGGAATGAGGTCCGATGATCAGTGGACCCTCGACAAACATCAAGGTAAAAGAGGGTGTAAGGAAGATGAGATGAGATTGATTGAAAGGAAGGAGCTTGATATTTGAATTAAGAATTGATGGCTAAGTCACGTAAGGGTAAAGGAGAAAATCAAGATATTTAGAGGTAAGCTTTCTTCGCCTATGATTATTTTTGCAATTATATATTGTTTTGCTGGTAGGGAATGGGAATCTAAACTTACAGATATCAATGCAGAAGATAACTCCATGTGGAAATTTCTAAAATCTCTTCAAACAAAAGACAACCCCTTCCTCCTAAAAAGACCAAACATGGAATTGCACATTCAGATGATGAAAAAGTAGATGCCCTTATTGACAACCTGGAAAATCAGTGCAGACCATCTTATGATAACTTAAATATCAATCTCATTTATAAAGTTCATCGTCAAGTCAGAAAAGCCTTAAGTCAGCCTAAGGATGATTCATTAATATTATATCCCATTTGAAGAATAAAAAGGTTCCTGGTCCCGATGGTATCACCAATAGAATAATAAAACTACTCCCAAGGAAGACCATAATTCATCTAGTTAATATTACCAATTCCATTTTAAGATTCCAGTACTTTCCTACAGCCTGGAAAACTGCTGACATCATCCCTCTGAAAAAGCCTGGTAACAACCCACAACTCTCCCAAAGCTATAGGCCCATCAGTCTTCTCTCCTGCCTCGGTAAAGTAACAGAAAAAGTCATCCTAGTAAGGCTTCAATTATCAGCTGACAAACATAAAATAATCCCAAATGAGCAATTTGGATTCCGCAAAACTCACAACACAGCACAGCAAATTCACTGATTAACAGAACACATCACCCATGGTTTTAACTGGCACCTTCACACTGCTGCTGTATTCTTGGATGTAGCCAAGGCCTATGATAAGGTCTGGCATCAAGGCCTTATCCTCAAACTTATTGCAAACAATATCCCAATTAAGCTAGTGAAACTCATTTTATCATACCTTAAAGACAGATACATGCAAGTGAAGATTAACGGAATCATCCCATCAAGACACAAAATCCTGGCTGGTGTACCTCAAGGTTCCCTCCTGGCCCCAATACTGTTCACAACTTATTTATCAGACATCCCTCTTAACTCAAGAACAACCATTACGGACCTTTATGCTGATGACGCTGCTACAGGATCTCCCAGCCCTGCCTGGCAATCTCTAGACTCCAAGGAAGCATCAGAGCGCTGGAAAACTGGTTCACCAACTGGAGGATACAAGTAAACCTCCTCAAAAGCTCTGCCATGCTGTTCTCTAGAAGAAAGGTCTGCATCAAAGAGGACATCCTATTTTCTGGTCAAAAGATCCCATGGCAATCAGAGACCAAATATCTTGGGGTAATACTGGACAAGAAACTCCTTTTTAATAAGCACATCAATCACATTCGCTCCAAGACAGCCAAAGTAACAGCTCAACTCTACCCAATGATCACCCTTTGCTCTTACTGATCAACCAATGATCAGTAAGAGAAAACTGAACTTTCAAAATAAATTTCTACTTTACCGGATGGTCATACGTCCAGTTATAACCTATGCCTCACCAGCATAGAGTCCAAAATAAATGCCTAAGGATGATTCTAGATGCCCCATGGTTCATCAGAAATTCACAGATTCATCGAGAAACCAACATTCTATACATCTCCTTTCTTCGTGATTTTGCAGAAAAATTCTTCGTCAAATCAAGTTCGTATTCAAACCCGCTGATCGTACAAGCTGTCAATTACAATGAAACAGACTACTTCGAATACAAAAGACTGAAGGCTATTCTACTCCCAACTGTTCTTAGCTAACACAACTTCCCTCAGTGGGCGAGCTTAATTGCTCACAAAACTCCCTTTCCCAAACAACTTCCAGCACAGACAAAGGGGAATATGAAAAGCACATGTGCTTTACTTATCCTGACAGTAGCGTCATACGTTATGCCTTGGTATCACATCATTGCCGGAGATTTTAATGCCAAGCATTCAGTCTGGAATAGCAGAAACTCAAATATTAACAGAAGAATACTCAACTCTTATAACACTTCATGAAATATAACAGTGATAGGACCCACTGAACCCACACTACGGAGCAACCGGACGTCGATGTACCAGATATAGCTATATTAAAAAACACAGCGCACAGCTATCATCAAATACAAGCACTCAACGACTTAAGTTCTGATCACAACTCCATCATATTACAACTAGGCACCATATAGATTAAAAAGATTTAACTGAAAACACCACCACCACATTTATAAATTGGAAACAACTTCCCTCAGCCTTCCAGGAAAACCTTGGCCTAATACCGCATATAACATCCACCGAAGATATAGAAAAAGCAGTGAAAACTCTTGAAAAACAACTACTGACAGCGATAACACAAGTAACAAATATAACCAAATGTACACCATCAAATAAACTCCCAGAGGATATAAAACATCTTATCCAAGAGAAAAACAGATTAAGAAGACACTATCAGAGAACAATGGACCCCGCAGATAAACAAGCAGTTAATAGAGCAACAAACCAGGTTCGGTATGCCTTAAAGTATCACCATAACCAACTCTGGAATAACAAAATTCACCAATTAAACACAGAGGATCAATCAATATGGAGAATGATGAGATCACTCTGTTTGAAGCGTTTTACACTTCCTCCAATCCAAGGTGAATATAGTGTTGCCTATAATGACGAAGGAAAAAGCAGAAGCATTTGCAGACAGCTTAGAAAAACAATGCAGCCCCAATTATATCAATACAGATATAAATTTCATAAGAAAAATCCACACCCAAGTGTGTAAAATAACTCAAAACGTCTCACTCCAGTCCAACCATAAATCCATGTCACCAAGAGAAATATATGAGATCTTAAGAAAACTAAATAACAAAAAAGCTCCAGATCCAGATGGAATAACAAACAAGGTGCTCAAGCTACTTCCCCGCAAAGGGGTTATGCATCTGGTAGCCATCATTAACGCATCCTTCGGCTAAATTATTTACCAGAGCGATGGAAACTTGCTGACTTTTTCCTAATTCCAAAACCTGGAAAAAATACACAGTTTCCTGAAAATTACAGACCGATCAGCCTTCTATCATGCATAGATAAGATAGCCGAACAGGTTATACTCACACGGGTTCAAGAGGCAGCAGATATCAACCATGTCATTCAAGACGAGCAATTCGGCTTTAGGAAATATCACTCCACAACGCTACAAATTTACAGAGTTGTCGAATATATCACCCAAGGGTATGAATGGCACCAACACTCTGGCGTAGTTTTCCTGGACATCACTCAGGCATTTGATAGAGTGTGGCATCATGGTCTAATTTTTAAGCTAAACCAAGTTGGAATTCCATTACCATTAATTCTACTCATCAAATCCTACCTAAATAACAGAAAATTTAAAATAAAACTCAATGGGATCAGATCCACAGAGAGGAGAATCACGGCTGGAGTCCCTCAAGGTTCTCTGCTATCTCCCCTACTCTTCTCCATATACATGGCAGATCTCCCCAAATTGTCTCCATCTATCACTGCTCTATATGCCGATGACACAATCATCGTAGCCAGATCCCTCCATCCACATCTGGCCACAAACAAGCTGCAGAGAGCAGTTAATGAACTGGAGGATTGGTACACCAAATGGCGTATCGCAATCAACCCAAGAAAAAGCTCTACGGTACTTTTCACCAGACGTAAATCAGAACCAAATACAAGCATGCAAATGTTTGGTAAAATCATCCCTTGGTACAATTCTACCAAATATCTGGGAGTTCATCTTGATAGATGCCTAAATTTCAAGACACACACACATAGATAGTGTCGCCACTAAATCAAGCCAGACCATAGCACAGCTATATCCACTTTTGAATAGGAACAGCTTCCTAAGCATAAGCAACAAAATTCTCCTCTACAAATCAGTCCACAACTGACTTACACCTCTCCAACCTGGGATCACACAGCTAAAAGCAACATCAACAGATTACAGACAATCCAGAACAAATGCCTAAGAATGGCATTTAATGCCCCGTGGTTCATCAGAAACATCCAGTTACACCAAGAAGCCAATCTTCCAGATATCAATGCCTATCATGTAGGTCTTGCAGAGAAATTCTTCACAATCACAGATAATCAGCTAATTCGACAGGCAGCGGACTACAAATCCTCACATTGTTTCAAACATAAAAAACCGAAATCCTCCATCGCAAGAGAAAGCTGGTACAGCCTACAATGCTCACAATGAGCAGGTAAATTACCCACAATAATCCTATCACCCACAAACTAAAATCCAGATGAAGGGATGAAGAGTCAAGGTCCATCAACCAATAAAGTTCCTTGGTATCACTTTGGGGTCTAGCTCCCACTGATGAGGCCCCAATAAAGGTTGAAACCTGTCTGGGTTGCCCTTCCCATAATGCATGGCATTATTATACATGTCCATAAATATGTGTAAATTGCATTATGGGATAACAAGGCAATTGATATGACGTCATGAGCCTCTACATACAAGTAATCCTGTCGTGAGGTTGCTTCTCGTGCAAACTTTGTTTGCTTACACTTTGGATTAAGGATGAAACTAAGAATATAATTTCTTGGCATCTTTAAATTATAGTATAACCAAGTGAAAAAAATTTGAACTTCCCGTACAAATTGTTTACTCATACTTGTTAAAAGGATGAAAGCAAGGATATACTTTCATGTTCCAGTATAATTTATTTTGTAACTAAGAAAAAAAAGAAATTTTTTTTTTCAATAAAAATATAAAAAAAACCTTTTCACTACTTGTATTTGGAGAAATACATGACTTTTATGGTTAATTCAAACTTGGTTTCTCATCTGAGTCTGGTTCCCGCTGATGAAACCTCAATAAAGGTTGAAAGTGGCACGGGTACTGCTCCCTCCTATAATGCACAGTATTACGCTCATCTAAAACGAAGCTTGTTTTGCATTATGGGATGCTAAGGCAGTAAATGTGCAGTCATTGGCCTCTGTATACAAGTAGCCTAATCATGAAGATACTTCATGTGAAACTTTGCTTACACTTGGATAAAGGATTAAACAAGAATATAATTTCTTGACAAGTTTAATTTATTATCTGCACAAGTCTAGCTCCCACTGATAAGACCTCAATAAAGGTTGAAATTGATCTGGCTAGTGACTATTCCTATGATGTATAGCAATGGTATTGCTTTGAAGCCTCCATGGAATTCAAAGCTCATTGTGGGAGGTTGAATACTCACAGACCACAATAACTATCATACCTTGCTTTGAGCAATGTTGGAGCATTCACCACCCAATCTGGCATTGCATTCTACTCATTCACCACCTGCCAAGCAAAAAAAAAATCTCTTTTCATCTCTGTACACATATGACCCTTGTACAACCTCCAGGGATGACCTCTAGATCTTATATCTCCCATTATCCTATATAATAATTCCCTTGTATCTGTTTAATAGGCTTCTCTCACCAGCTTATGTCTCAATCATATCACCCCTCTTCCTATATGTCAAGCGCTGAAGACCATGTTTCCATAATCTGTCCTTATACTCTATTCCAGAGTCCTGAGAGAATCTTAGTTATTCGCTAATGCACTCTCTGCAATGTTTCCTTATCATTTTTATAGCCAGGTGACCAAATCTGTGCAAAAAAAATACAAATGAGGCCTAATTATCACCCTATAGAGTGGAACTATCACCTCCTTATACTTACATAATAAATAATAACTTAACATAATAACTGTGATTATCGTGTTAAGTTATTATTTATAGTTATGCCACGGGTACCTTTAAAGATTAGACTTATACTTACATGTATAAGTCATTGTCAACTTCTCAACCATTATAGCAGCAATTTTTTGGGTAACCCTTACAACTTTTGCAGTGTGTCTTCTGAACTTCAGTTCCCTATCTACCAAGATGCTCAAGTCCCTTGCCTCCACCTCCTGAAGTAAAGTTTCTCCAGTGTTGTGAACTTCATTCCATGGTCTCTGGCCAAAGTGCAAACTTTACACTTAGCAACATTGAAATGATATCTCCATTCTTCAGCCCAAAGCACCAGCCTATTCAAATTCTTTTGTTACAACAACACCACATCTTAATTTCTTGTCATTATCTTACTAATTTAGCATAATCAGCAAACAACCTAATATCTCCTTTCACGTCATTAATTGTATCGTTGATATATAAGTTAAACGGCAGTGATTCCAGAACAGAACCCTGTGGCATCCCATGAGTCACCTTCCTCTTTTGGGACACTGAACCTCAATATACAACTCTCTGACTCCTATTAGTCAACCAGCCTTGTAACCAAGCTACAAAATGACTATCCAATCCCATTTTGACCAATTTTAAGAGTAGTTTATCATGTGATCAAATGCTTTAGCAAATCTGTCTGTAAGCAGCTTCTTCAAATCCAAATCACTGTATAAGCATCTCCACCATCTAATATGTTAGTCACCCTATTATAAAATGTAACCGCATTACTAAAGCATGACCTCCCCCCCCCCTAATGAAACCATGCTACTTTCTTGAAAGCCTTTGCCTTCCATTCCCATCAAGGCACATTTGTATTCTGTCCGTAAGCAGCTTCTTCAATGCTTTCACTACCACACTTGATATATGCATTGGCCCATAGTTTGATACTACTGACTTGGATTCTCTCTCTCTTATGCAGTGACACTATTTTTCCTTCATTCCACTCTTCTGGGACTGTTTCTGTTACCAGACTTTTGTTGAACCAAGTCAAGGGTACATCCAGCTCTTTTACACATTCCCTTAATATACATGGTGATATCTCATCCAATCCCACAGCCTAATTAACATCAAAGTTACTAAAATTCTAGAAACTTTCCATTCTTGTACTGTCAGTTGTTTATCCTCTTTCCTGTTCAATGCCTCTTAGACCCTTCTCCCTACATGAAATACTAACAAAATACTCATTAAATATTTCCACCATATCTTCAACAGATGTGACTCTTGTTCCATCTTCAGTGACTAAAGTCAGCCTCCTATATTCACCCTTTTTTCTTCTATTAGCAACATAACTATAGAATTCTCTAGGGGTTTGCTGCTTCAGCCAATCTCTTTTCATATGCCAGTTTATCTTTCCTTACTGCACTTGTCACCTTCCTAGCTTGCACCTTATACTCTTGCCGCTGATACATACCCTGTTCTTTATATATTGGGGGGGGGTGGGGGTGGAAAGTTCTGATAAACACCTTGAACAAAAATGATGTTAAAGCAATTGATATAATCACAAGAAAGAACATACGATGATATAAGAACATAAGTTACCTTCATAACTCTGCTACTAGTGTGTTCTTTCTTGTGGTTTAAAAATAAGGCAATTGATGTGAAGTTATTAGCCTCTACATACAAGTAGCCCAGTCGTGAAAGATACTTCATGTACAAACTTTGTTTACTTACACTTGGATAAAGGATGAAACCAAGAATATAATTTCTTGGCATCTTTAATTTATAGTACAACCAAGTGAAAAAAAAACTTTCAACATCTATCTCTAATCCAGAGTATTTTAGTAATAAGGTATGATACCTTTTGACTACTTGTATATAAAAATATGAATTTTGCATTACTTCAACCTTACTATTACTTCTGGGTCTGGCTTCCACCAATGAGACCCTAATAAAGGTCAAAATTGATCTGGGTAGTGGCCTTTCCTATGATGCATAGCATTATACATATCCATAAGGATATGTGCTTTGCATTATGGGATACTAAGACAATTGATATGAAGTTATTAGCCTCTATATACATTCAGGCCAGTAATGAAGATACTTCATGCACAAACTTTGTTTGCTTGCACTTGGATAAAGGATGAAACCAAGAATATAATTTCTTCGCATCCAATCTGATTCTTTAATTTATCATAGTTCCCCCTGCATGTACCTGGCTAGCCACCCGTGTCAAAACCTCATGGTCACTCTTCTCCCAACTGGTGGCATTGTAGGTGACATCTCTGTTATCACTGTATGAGATATTATTAAATCTAACACTAGAATCCCACATGTTGTCCCAACCTCATGCTGCATAAGATAATTGTCTCTGAGTAGCTCAAGAAACTCAGTCTCCTTGCTCACACATGATATTTTCTGTTTCATGAGTACTTCCATAATTGAAGTCACCTGTTTTTATAAGCTTCTTGTCGTTCACCGGTCTCATTTGTCTGAGCATTTCAGAATCTTCTCTCTCAGCATTCCCTGTCCTGTAGCAACATCCCACTAAATATCTAAAATTTATGCTAACCTATCTTCACACTGAATGGCCTCAAAGCCACTATCTGTATTGCTTTCTTCAAGTTCCACCTTGAGAGGACATAACCCTTCTGAGATTATCCGTAATACCCCACCTCCTCTTTTATCTTTTCTGTCCCTTTGAAAAATGCTATAGCCATCACATTCTATACCCATAAGCACATTATCCTCTATTAACTATCTCACTTACACAAATGATTTGTGGGCTGACCAACTGTATCAAGGCCGCAACCTCTGCACCCTTATTTCTAACACTCCTTGCATTATCAAGGACTGTACTTATACACTGAGTGTATAAATGCTGTAGCTTTCCCCTTTCCTTCCCATATTTCCTTATTCCATCATTCCAGTAATTTGACTATTGATCCTACTGAGGCCATCCCTGCATCCCTATCTTGTTGACTTTTGTCCCTTAATCTCATAATTTTGATATTTTACACTCACAGTCCACCATCTAGCAATTTTCACATCCAAAAGGAAGTATGCTACACAAGGAAAACTAGAGCAGTTTGATGTGAAGTTATCTTATCTGCTTCCACATACAAGTAGCCTAGTCATGAACATACCTCATGTACAGACTCATGCTTGGGTAAAGAGCAAGAATATAATTTTTTGTCTTGTATAATTTATTCTCATTTCGATTTTTAGTTGATTTGAAAAAATACAGCATCAAAAATGAAGATTCTATTAGTTGGGTACTGTCAACTATCACAAAACTGATATATCAGAAAAGAAAAGCTCTAGGTCTTGGTGATTTACTATATAAACTCTAGAAACACAAGTAATTATTTACTTTTTGCAAATTATATAATTAATCTCATACACTGAATACATACCACTCAATGTGAGGGAGGGTGCTGTATATGGCCTCAGAATATTCACAATTTAGCACAGTTGCTACTAGTGTAATTGGAATGATGATTTTTAATAGCATATACAGATTATAGTAACATTGTTGTCATGGCATCTTTAACAGTTGGAGATTGAATGGAGATTATTATTATTAATATGAACACTTCCAAGGAGTCAACATGGGAGGGCACACTACTCCATTACAACTCACCATCTCCCTTACATAATCCTTCAACTCTGCCACTACTAGTATACATTGTCTGTAAATTGGGCTGATTCACCTGTATTTATGAAAACAGTACAAATACTATTTTCATGGTATTTGTCTCTTTTTATTGCTGATTTTCATGTCAAATTTGTTACAACAGTTATTCATTTAGTTAGAAAATCCTGCTGACTTGTATAATTGCTTTAGGAGTATAATATCTGCATAAAGTGAAGAGCTGAGATTAACATCTCAGTTTTGATATCAGATTTAATGCTACTTTCCTTCACCATGTGAAGGAAAGTAGCATTATATAGATAATGAATAAGAACAGAAATAGTGTACATGGTAGTCTTATGTTATGTGTAGTCTTATGGTAGTTACCCTGAATCAAACCATCTCCTGTATCTCCTTCAGTTCTGATGCTGCTGACTTACAAATTAAATATAGATTGTATGGAGTATTTTGACAAATTTTCTCTTCATGTCTTGTCATATGCTTTTTCCAGATTCAGAAATCGTTGACCCAAGTGTAAGCAAACAAACTGTGTGTGTGTGTGTGTGTGTGTGTGAGAAGTATTTTCATAACTAGTCTACTTGTACAGGGCATTTCAAATCAAAGTATCCCTATTGAGAGCAGTCTGTAGACAGAACCAGTAGATAAAATGCATTCAAACTTGGTGGGTATCCTAATTAGATCACGATGAATAGATTTTGATAATAAAAATAAATTAGTTCAAAAAATGACTGATAGGGGAAATATGGCACTTTGAGCAAGAAAAGATAGTGAATTTTGCATACCATATGAACCATGAGGTGGTACAAATAAAGGAACAAGACTGACTGCAATCATTCAACTTGTATCATGGGTCTCACTTTGCTTGAACATGCCATGCTTGTGAAGTGTTTCTGTAGGAATGAAGAAAATGCTGCAGCACTTTGCAAGTACAGATGCCTAAAGACTTTGCAAAAAGACCTACTGACACCAAATGCAGTGTAATGCATGGTTCATTGATTTGATGAGACAGGTAGTTTGACAATCCAACCAGGAAGTGGGTGTAAATCTGAAATTCCGCAAATGACTGAATTGCAACTGCAGTTGTTGAGCAGCCAAATGAGAATGCTTTAGGTTCATGTAATGCACATGCCATAGAAAGACAACTATATTGCCATACACAACAGTACAGAAAACTTTGCATAAAGCATTGCACTCTTCTTCTTTTCAGTCATTTTCTGTCCACTGCTAGACTAAGGCCTCCTCCAGTTCTTTCCACCTTTCTCTATTCTTGGCAATGGTTGACCAGTTTTCCCCAACAAAATTTGACAATTCATCACTCCACCTTCTTTTAGGATGTCCTCGGACTCATTTCCTTTCTTCTGGAATCCAGTTCATTAGTATGGTGGTTCATCTTCTCTTCTGGGTAGATGTCCGGCCCATTTCCATTTTAGTTGCTTATGGTGAAGAATGATGTCAGTGATGTGAATCTGGCTTCTTATCCAGGTGTTTTGCTTCTTATCTTTTAATGTGATGCCTAGCATCAACCTCTCCATTTTTCTTTGAGTTGTTAGTTTATTTGCCAGTGCTTTTGTTAGCAACCAAGTTTCACAACCATATGTGATGACTAGAAGTATACACTGGTTAAATGTCTTCCTTTTTAAACAGAGTGGGACATCATTGTTTTGAAAAATGCTTTTCAATTTTCTAAATGCACTCCAAGCAAGTTGAACTCTCCTATTTATTTCCTTTTGGAGTCCACAGCTTAGATCAATGAGATGACCTAAGTATGTATATGAAGAGACTCTTTCCAAGAAATTGTTTTCTATTATTATGGTTTTTGGTGTTACAAAATGATTAAACATGATTTTAGTTTTTTCTCTGTTTATTTTTAGACCAACCTTTTTGCTTTCATGATATATTAAGATAATATAAAGACCTTAATATAATGATATATCTATCATTATATTAAGGTCTTCTGGAGTGTTTGCAAAAATTATGATATCATCTGCGTATCTTAGGTATGTTAAGTTTCTGTTATTAATTTTATACGAAGGTTTGTCCAGTTTATATTATTAAATATTTCGTTGAAGGACTGCTGTAAATATTTTGGGTGATAGAGAGTCTCCTTGTCAGACACCTTTTTCAATTGATATTTTATTGCTAAATACTCGCATTAAGACTAATAGCAGAGAAAGCTCAAAGAAAGAACAAAAAGATATACTGCTGTTTCGTTGATTTCCAAAAAGCATTTGATAATATTGACCAAAATATAACATGGGTTGTCTTGGAATTCTATGGTGTGGACAATAAATTGATCCACCTGCTGAAAGATATAAACAGCCAAGCATAAGCAAAAATCAGGATAGCAGGTGCTACTGGAGATTGGTTTTCCACTAGTCAAGGCACAAGACAAGGGGACCCAATATCACCAGGGGCGAATTCTTCATGCTTGCTGTGCAAGCTCATTACTTAAGAAAGAAGTAATATTTATTTGTTAATAAATGCATGCATTTATAAGCATTCCATTTAGGCTTTTATTTTTGTAGACAGAAGACGTCTTAAACTTGCGCAGCAATAATTGAGCTTTGCATTGTGTATCGAAGGCCGATGCTTGCTCGTCTAGTCAAAGCTACGTTGGCTAGCTCGGTTGTCGGAGCTTCCAGGTCCTCGCTGCACCTCTGTGATTTCATGCGCATGCATAGCCATTTCAACTCCCTTCACGTCGTCTCACTCTGTTGCTTAAACACAGACATATGCAGTCAACGTAGCTCTAGCCATTGAGCTTCAGCCAGCCTTTACAAGTGTGCATGTTGCTTGGGAAAATTAAGTTACAACCAACTTTTTATGATGATGTTATTGAATAGTTCATAAAGAAGAACCGCAGGGTAGAATTTGTATTCAACTAGCTAAATTGAAAAAGATAGAATATTATTTGTAAAATAAATGTATTTATATGATTAAATGTACATAAATTTCTAAATACACTAATACCTCTCTATACGGCCCCTCTTTATACGGCTTTTCGCTATAACAGCCTTGTGTAATTATGGCTGTTTCGATTTACGGCCTACAATTTTTCAATATACGGCCAAAAAGTCAGGAAATCCCCTGTATACATCTTTTGTCATGTGTTCTAGGCCGGCCGCACCGCTCTGTGCAGGAATGCTACTTGCGTCGTCTTGTAGTCACACAATCTTCGCATAGCACATAATTCATCCCCGCCTTCTGTAAATGTGTCACGAGTAGATGTATTTAGTGATCAGTTTAGTAAATTAGTAAATCCTCAGTATCAAAAGTAGAAGTTGTTTGTTTCTTCTTGTGTTCTGCTTCAACTATAAACATTGTTGATAAGTACATAATATGCATTTGTATGTAAATACAGTACATATTAAAGTGTGTATGTATGTATTCGTGTTGCTATAAAGTGTGTACATTAGAACTTATTATTTTTTGTTTTTTAAATAGAATCCAGTATGTATTTGGGGGAAACATGAGCTAGAAACGTTCTTTAAATTTGGAAAGTGATGGAGTTAAAAAAAAAAAAAGCTGAAAATCTGTCTCACTAGAGACTAAACTAGATGTTTTGCGTTATATTGAAGCTTCTGAAAAAATTGATATACATAAGGCATTAGGGCTTGCGAAATCTACGGTTCAAACAATTCGCGCTAACAAAGTTAATGCACATTCACAGTCAGCTGCACCTTTAAGTGTTTCAAAATTAACACACCAAAGAAGTAGCAATACGGAAAGAATGGAAAAATTATTAAACATATGGATTGAAGACAACAATCAACGGAGGATGCCAATGAGCCAAATGACTATCCAGGAAAAGGCGAAAAGTATTTTTCAAAATTGAAGAGTGAAGATACTAGTGAAGGTCCGGCAGATGAAACTTTTCTAGCAAGCCACGGTTGGTTTGAAAAATTTAAAAATCGCCATAATTTGCATAATATTAAAATGAAAGGTGAAGCAGCTAGTGCTGATGCCGATGAAACTCTAGCCTATCCAAACATTTTGAAATCAATTATTGAAAGAGGTGGATACGTTCCTCAACAAGTTTTTAATGTGGACAAAACAGCACTTATTGGAAATGAATGCCTAAAAGAACTTACATTTCAAAGAACGAAAGGGCTGCATCTGGATATAAGGTGTCCAAAAAGTGATTAACTTTGCTCCTTGGTGCAAATGTGGCAGGGGATTTTAAGCTGAAACCGCTTTTGATATATGCTTCTGAAAATCCAAGAGCTTTAAAAGGATTGAACAAGAAACAATTGCCCGTCATTTGGAGGTCCAACAAAAAAGCTTGGATTACCAAAATACTCTTAGAAGATTGGTTCAAAAATTATTTTTGCCCTGATGTCAAAATATACTTGCAGGAAAAAAATTTAAGTAACAAATTCTTGCTCCTATTGGATAATGCTCCAGGGCATCCAGTTAACTTATCTGAATTATCTGAAGATGTGGAGAATGAATATCTACCTAAAAAAAACAATGGCCCTAATCCAGCCAATGGATCAGGGTGCAATAGCTATTTTGAGGTATATTATTTACGAAGAACCTTTTGAAAACTTATAAATGAAACCGATGGTGAATCATCAATTAAAGAGTTCTGGAAAAAATTCAACATCAAAGATGCTGTGGACAACATTAGCAAATCATGGAATGAGTTGAAATCAACCACAATGAACCATGTGTGGAAAAAATTTTGGCCAGAATCCATTACAAGTAATAATTCTGAATTTTGAACCCCTTTCTGAAATTAGACAAAATATATTGAACCTAGCAAATGAACTTGGTTTTGAGGATGTGGAAGAACGTGATGTAATCGATTTGCTAGATGCTGATAGAGAACCACTTTCTAATGAAGAATTAATACAGTTAGAAACAAACCGTGCATTTGATGAGGAACAACAAGCGCCAGTTGTTTGCCGACAATTAACCTCAAAGGATTTATTGAATGCGCTTACTCATTTCGAACAAGGAATAAACATCCTACTTCAAAATGATCCTAATGAAGAACGCAGCATTTTCTCACGGCATTAACACAGTTATTAACTGCTACAAAGAATTGCAAAAAAGAAAAGAAAAGGAACTCAATACAACAAACGTTGGACAAAATTTTTTAAACAGGGTCCTCAGACAACAACAGATGGTGACACTAACGAAGTGATGTCATGCAATTTGTCATCAGACTGATTCGAAAATTAAAAAAAAA
Organism: Typopeltis vanoorti; assembly: GCF_054136105.1. Classification (NCBI taxonomy): domain Eukaryota; kingdom Metazoa; phylum Arthropoda; class Arachnida; order Uropygi; family Thelyphonidae; genus Typopeltis; species Typopeltis vanoorti. Next base: position 116,196,757 of record NC_143551.1, on the reverse strand, counting down.
AAACGTTCATTTGTTATTTGTGTTTTATTTCGTTTTATTTTATTAGTATTATAGAATTATATTTTTGTTTTTATTAATAACTAATGTAAACGATATTTTAAATGAAATAAAAAATGCATTTTCAACCAGAAACCCAATGATTTTCTATTTTTTTATAAAATTGGAACAGATCTTACTGAATTTATACGGCTTTATATGGAAATAAATGATTCGTTATACAGCATTTCGTTTTGCGGCCGACTTTCCATGAACATATCTCGGCCGTATAGCAAGGTATGAGTGTATATAGTTTTAAATGGTCAGTAATTCATTATTCCGGTAATTAGATTTCATTCACACTTTTCACTCCCTGAATGATAACAGGAGCAAGCATGAATTTCAAGACTAGCATTTGCCCTGAATATCACCAGTCATCTTCATCACACATCTGGGAAGAACACTAGATAAGATTAAAGAAGAAGGTGGAGGCATTTCAATAAATGGCATGAGAATAAACTACCTCTGCTTTGCAGATGACATCATCTTGATTAAAGAAGATGCAGCGAAGCTGGAACAGGCATTACAAACACTATACACAGAAGGAAAAAGATATGGACTAAATGTCAACTTTTAAAAAACTAAAACAATGATATTCAGACAGCAGGAGTTACTGAACAGAGTTACGATAGACAGATTTTAACTGGGAAATGTGGAACACTTCACATATCTTGGATGTTACATGACGCTTGATTTGGACCCCAAAAAAGAGATAAAAATTAGAATAGCCAGAGCAACAACTATTTTAAAAGCCATGGATAAAATATGGACAAGCCTAGCTATAAAGATGTAAACTAAACTGCACATTGTAGAAACCTTTATCTTCAGCAGCATGCTCTATGGATGTGGTGAGGCCTGGGTACTCCTGAGAGAATCTGAAAGGAGGATATTAGCATTTGAGAGGAAGTGCTATAGAAAGATCTTGAGAATAAGCTGGATCCAGAAAGTGAACAATGAGGAAATCTACAGATGAATACAACCAAAAGAAAACTTGATCCAGAAAATAATCAAAAGGAAATTGTTTCTTTGGCCATATATGTAGAATGAATGATGAGAGGAAAATAAAAATGCGGCTGTTTGGGATGATTGAAGGAAAGAACAAAAAAGGAAGACCAAACAGAGAATGGGGCGATGACATTGTCAAATGATGCAGAAACTCTGTACACAAACTGAGTCATCTTGCACAAAATAGAATGCAATGGAAGAATCATATCAAGATGGCATTATCTTGATATGATTCTTCAGACACCTACGGGGATTGGATCCATGGTTGTGATGATGATGTTTTTTATTGCTACTCGTGTGAAGTTGGATTGTTACAGTGTAGTATATTTCTTGGAGGAGGTCCATATATTCTCCATGAACTCCCTGATTTTGGAGTGCTTTGAATATTGCATTATCTTTGATTGAATCAAATGCTTTTTCATAATCAATAAAGGCTAAACAGAGGCAATTGGTTTTCTTCTGCTGTTTCTATTATTTGCTTTACTGCATGAATATAATCAGTTGTGTTAAAGTCTTTACGGAATCCTGTTTGTTATTACTTTTGTGAGAATTTTGTACAGATTAGAGAGAATACTAATTAGAATTTCCAGTTTTCTGGTATCTTCCTTTCTTCTAGGCATAGATTTAGTAAGTTTGTAACATGAATTATATTGTTTCCTTCCCATTTAATTAATTCTATGTGAATTAGGTCTTCACCAGGACATTTTCCATTATTCATTTGTTTTAATGCTTGTTTTATTTCATCTGAAGTAAATGGGGGGGATGAATCCTGTATGTGATGGAGAAGAGTTATTTATATTTGATTTATTTATTGAAGGATCACTGTAGAGTTCTTTATAAAATTCTTCTAGCCTGCTTAAGATGTGTTCTTGGTTCCTTATTGTAGTTCCATTCTTATCTTTTATTGCAGTTATTTGACTTTTGCCAGCTGATAAATGTTTTTTTAGTATTTTTATTGTTTTCAATTTTTCTTTTATTTTTTTTAGTGTTATAAGATCTTATTTCATTTCTCATCATTTTTCATATTGTTCTGCATATTCTATTTTAGATAAGTTTTTGTCTTGTCATAATTCGTCTCTTTTTTAGTAGTTGTAAGGTTTCCTTGGAAAGTTTATGGTCTTTTTTTTTGTTTGGTGCTTTTGAATTCGTTGGCTGCTGAGATTATTACTTCCATTAGGTTTTTACTTATTTTATTTATGTCTTCTTCAAATATATTTATTAAGTCTAGTTTTTGATTGAGTTTTTCTTCGTAATAACTCAATAATCCTTCTTGTTTTCGATAGGTTTTAAGTCAAACTTCTTGATTGTTTGTTGTTTAGCCATTTTATTCTTTCTAATTTGGGGTTTATTTTAATTTTGGCTCTCACTAGTCGGTGGTTACTTCTTTTTTACTTGATTTAGTACTGAGGCATCTTGAACTATTTCTTTATTATTACACAGTATATAATCTATTTCATATTTTATTTCTCTGTTTGGACTTCTCCACGTCCATTTTCTTTTGAGGGCTTTCTTAAAAAATGTATTCACAGTAAGAGCCATTCCTGAGTTGCTGCTTGTACCATATATGTATGGTCCTATTTGTGTCTATTTGGTGAATGAGATGACCTACTTTGGTGTTAAAATTGCCGATTACTATAGTAAAGTTTTGACTGCTATTTCTTTTTTTTTTGTCTAGAGTGTGCTGCAGTGAGTCATAAAATGCTTCTATCTCTTCATCAGTGTGAAATGAGGTGGGAGCATATATTTGGATGATTCGGATTTTAAGTTCGGAGTTTATTTTAAGTGTAATTATAAAATCTTCATTAGGATTCTTCAAAGCAGAGTTAAACATTCCTATAAAAAACAGATGGAAGAAGAGCAAATGCGATTTAGAAATAGCAGAAGCACAATAGATGCAATTTTCATATTAAACTGATTAGTAGATCTTATGAAAGACAAAAAAAACAACAACTCTACTTCAAACAAGCTTTTGACTCAATAAACAGAAGCAAACTCATTAAAATTCCAGAAAACAGTGGGTTCAACAAATATATATTAAATTGTATCAAGAATTACTATTCAGAAACACAAGCAATAGTGAATTACAAAAACATTGAAACAGATCAAATAGCAATTAAAAAAGGAGTTATGCAAGGCTGCCCATTGTCATCATATTTATTCAACCTCTACCTAAAAGAAGTAGTAGATGAAGGACTGCAGATGTGTGAAGGCATAACTATAATTGGAAGAAATATAACATATTTAAAGGATGCTGATGACATAATTTCTTGGCTGTCTGTCACTACAGAAAAATTAGAAAATATCCTGACCAAGCTGCATCAAGCAAGTAACAAATATGATATGAAAATCAATTTTAGTAAAACAAAACTAATGGTAATAGGAAGAAAAAGGGAAGCAATTCAAATGAAAATAGGAAACAGTATTATGGAACAAGCAAAGCAGTTCAATTACCTAGGATCAATGATCACTGAAGATCTAGACTATTTCGGAACCATCAAACGCAGAATCAATAATGGATGGATAACAATGGGCAGACTACAAAAAATATGGAACAATAAAAGATTAAGCAAAGAACTCAAATTAAAGATATAAAATAATGATAATTCCCACAGTACTCTATGGGAATTATCAGAATGCTGGATCTTAAGGAAAAAAGAAATGGATAAACTCAATGCTTTTGAAATGAAATGCCTAAGAAAAATCAATAGAACAAACTGGACAGAAAGAAAAACAAATGAAAAAATCAGAGAATGAACTCAGAAAGACTACCAAACATACTATTAAATGGTAGAATTGAAGGACAGCCCAGCAGAGAAAGACCAAGAAAGAAATGGATTGACAACATTAAAGAAAGCACCCACTTAAACTCCATAATAGAACTTCATAAAAAGACAGCAGACAGAAAGAAATGGCAAAAATTTGTCTCTGAAGAACTCAACCCATCATGAGCAGAAGAGAAGAAGAAGAGAATTTCTATTATTCATATTCTTTCATCTGTATAGTTAAATTCTTCTATAAGGTGTGTAATCGTTTTCTTAATTAGAAATCCAACTCCATATTGTCCTTTAGTTTTTCTATAATTTGCATTGCAATACTACCCACATAAACTCAGCCACAGCCAAAATATGCAAGTGAGAGATGCCAGCATCCAAGAAACATTTGCATTGACATTTCCAGCAGCACATATGAGGTGACAAGGATTGGCATGTACAGATTTCCATCTGACAATGTAGACTGAAATTTGATTCTCCCAAAAAAATTATTCCATTGATACAAATTCCATTTAGCATGTTCTTTTGCTAAATTGAAAATATGCATCTTGCATATTTTCAATGTTTTTGACTAGAGTGACACTTTCAAGTTGCTATTCATTCATTGGGTTATTTGTTGTGATTCTTGCACCAGTATTACATTCCACTGATTTTTCAGTTCATATGATGTGACCATATGGTTTAGTGCTGATAGTTGATTTAAGTATTGTACGTCCTGCTTCTCTATTGATAGCCTCTTCCTTTTAGGGAGATAGTGCTGGTGAATGACAGAATTCCAGTTAGTTAATATCTTGTAGTGAATATCTATCTCAAAGAATATTGTGTTGGAGCCTTTATGCTCTTTAATGATGTGCCATGCAGTTAGCTTTTATTGCATTCTAAGTCTTCCATTGTAAGGCATAATTGCTTTTCTGAATGTTTATTCAATTAAGGGCAAAATTTACACATTTTTCTTGAGTAACACATGCACAGTACTTTTTTTTTTTGTAAAACAATAGGTGACAGTACTAATGTAAAAAAATTAAAAGGTATATGAAAAGAAAACTCAAAAATTATTACTGATATTTTTACTTCGTAGTGTGATAATGCTTCAGAATAAGAACAGCAAATTAAGTATAAATTTATTGCACAAGTATAGAAAAAAATAGGTAAAAAATATATAATTTTTAATAAAAATTTTATATAGAAAATATTAAAAAAGTTTATCATCATCATCAAATTCCAGACATGTATCCTCAAGGGGTGTGCAGGATATGACAATACTACATGAAAAATTTACATCATTACTAACTTCCTATCTACAATTTTCCTCCAAAGCAATCTGTTACCTGTCAAGACTCCAACATTATCAGATCTTATATTTCTATCTTCTAAGGCAGGGGTCAGCAACCGGCAGGCCACATGTGGCCCAAACGTGCATTTTTTGCGGCCCACAAAAGGTTGACCATATTACATGGCATGTGGCCCATATGTTGAATTATTTAAATAATACATTTTATAATATGAATAATAAATTAAAAATAATTTGATACCGATACTTTGTGATGAGAAACTGAGAACTTTTATTGTTAAAAGACCATAAGATTTAATGATTACAGATACAAAGAGCCAACAAGTTTCACTAGCCACTGTCTAGCATTTTCAAGGCTGTACTGGTGTGAAAACAAATGCATCAAGTTACATGAAAACATATACTTTAGTAACTGTTAGGCCATTACATTTGATAATTCGCGTTTGATGGCATGCATGCGTTCGAATGCTTCAGTCAGAATCTGGTACATGACCACGTGTTGTGTAGTTTTTCACATATTGTAGTTCTGTTGAGGGAAAACAATCACAAAAGTCACATTAAGCAGGGAGACACACGTATTGTGATGCATAAACTCTATTACTTTGTTTTTACGTGATAATTTTCATTGAGCTTCATTTTCATGTTTGTTTCATATCTCGTATTTTAAATATTTCTGTGTTTTTTTTAAGATTGATATAATAAAAATTGATAACTTAAGTATTTTTTCTGACTAATTTCTCTTAATTTTGCTTGCGGCCCGATTATTAAAAATAAAAGTTGAATGTGGCCCGTGAGCCTGAAAAGGTTGCCGACCCCTGTTCTAAGGCACTTTTAACCACATCAATCCACCTATATCACCTGAGATTAGCTCTGCTAACACATTCATGGATGCTAACAATGTTTTTTCCCAGATGAGTCTTTGACTCCATGAGGTCTTGGGTAATAATAATATCCTCGTTTTTAATATGATATTCCCATTGATGCCATCTGTTCATGCCCCTAATCTTTCTCAGGACTCTCATATCTGCAGTCTCTAGTCTTTGGTCAAGTATTTTACTTCTAACCCAGCTCTCAGATCCATAAGTTAAAATTGGTCTGAATGTCTTGTATACAGCTAATTTAGTGTTTTGACTAATTTCTCTCTTATTCCATATAAATTTATTCATTTGACTTCCTACCATACCAGCTTTGTTAATTCTGTTGTCTATTTCCATATTTAATTTACCATCTTCACTAAAAATCATGTCTAAGTAGCTGAAATGTTTTACTTGTACTATAGGTTCTCCATTCACAATGCAATTGATATTTCAATGCTTCTGCCTATTTTCATTGTCTTTGACTTGTTATTGCTGACCTTCATACCATATCTATTACAACAGTTATTCAATTTAGTCAGGGAATCTTGCAGACTAGTGGATTTATTTAGAAGTATAACATCATCTGCATAAAGTAAAGAGCTGAGATTAACATTTCCAATTTTGATATCAGGTTTAATACCACTTTCTTTCATAATGTGATCCATATAGATAATGAATAACAGAGAGGATAATGTACATCCTTGTCTCACACCAGATTTAACATTAAACCATCTTCCTATACTTCTTTCATTTCTAACTGCTGACTTACAACTCAAATAAAGACTAAGTATTGCTTGATATAATTTTCCATTGACACCATAGCGTATTGAATAGCATCTCTCTTAGCACCTTGTCATATGCCTTTTCCAGATCGACAAATCTTAAATACAGATCTTTGTTATATTCCCATGATTTCTCAACTATTTGTTGTAAAGTGAAAATCTGAACCTGACAGCCTCTATTTGGCCTGAATCCAGCTTGTTCTTCACCAAGCTTTTCTTCCACAATTCTTCTCGACCGTTTCTCAAGTATACTAGCATAAATCTTACCAGGAACACTCAGTAGTAGCGAAATACCTCTGTAATTCTCCCATTCAGTTTTATTTCCCTTGTTATATGTGGGTACTATGAGAGCTCTACTCCAATCATAGGGAATTCGTCTCTCTGTCCAGGCCTTCTGAACTATGCATTGCAGTCACTGTAGGAATTTTATACCTCCATATTGAGCATTTCTTGTCAAATATCATCTACTCCAGCTGCCTTTCCACATTTCAGGCTTTTGTTAGCCTCTTCTACTTCATGTATGGATATGTATTCCTGATTGCATGCGTGCTGAGTATTTTTGGCCTGAATCCAGCTTGTTCTTCACCAAGTTTCTCTTCCACTATTATTTAAAAAAGTTTTATATAAAAAATATATTAACAATAGATGTAGTGAAATATTTGATTCATGAAAAACTAGGCTTAGTTGTATGCTAGGTAAAATTATAAAAAATTACTTGATATTACAAATGCCTAAATGTACTGCACCAATTCATACTCTCCCTGTCCTCTGAAAAAAAGCACTCTATATGTATATATACATTGGGTAGCAGTCTGAGGCATGAAAGGTAGTAGCATAAGTAGCATATATATTAATCAGTTAACACCAGATGCAGTGTAGTTTATTATATTTTTACTTATTAAAAATAATTTAATTACTGTGGTTACTTGTGCATGTTTAGCAGTAGAGTTGATCTTAAAATTTTCATGTGTGTGATGAGTGCACATTTGAGATATTCTGTGTGGGTAAATCAACAAGAATAACTAATTTAAATTGAAAGAAAGCAATAAAAATGGAAATATATAGTGCTTTTTATGTCTTTACGTGTTGCAACATACAAATAAGGTAAGCAATGTGAACTCGGCAGCTTTAGTACTTGGAAAAGATATAATATTTTTGATGATATTTATCTCACTTGTCCAGCAGATAGTTTCTGCTTTTTTTTTTTTTTTTTTTTTTTATTTGCCTAAATACTTTCATGAGTGAGCACTGATCCTCTGAAAAAGTATCTATAATTACTATGCTTTCCACTTGGCCTGTAAAAAAAACACAAGGTGGCTCTCTAACATCCTTTAACAATCCATCTGTAAATACTACTAAACTTTTCATTCACACACACACACACACTCTCTCCCTCTTTCTTTCAAACAGCCTTCCCATAAAGTCTTCTCTGATTGTTTATATACAGGGTGTTCGGGATAAATTTGACATATTTATAATTAATTATATTTTTCCGTAAGTTACATGTATTAACACACACTTCTCTTCATTTAAAAGTTTGGACCCTTCTTCATTCATATACAAGATGTCAGAAAGGATGGATAGCTGGAACCCACCTGAATCATGGAAGAGAATAACTTGTATCATGATGATTCGTGCCCGCCATCAAAATAAGGATATTACGACTGCTGCCCAATGCTCCCTGAATACAGTAAAAACAATCAGGCATGAACTAGAGACTTGCAATGGTGACTACGAGGATGTAGCAAGAAGAAAGATCCCTAGCAGACGATCTGATTGCGTTCGTACAGCAGAATTCCTCGCAAATCTGCAGGAACAGGTGTTGAAGAACCCTGGCATTGGAATTCGGGCTTTGTTCGTGGAGTTGCTAACTGTAGTCAAGCCCTGGATAACAAGGGTAGCCAATGGTAGGCCGTATGTATGGCAGCAGGATTCGGCCCCTTGCCACACCTCTGGGAAAATTCAAAAATGGTTGTCTGAAAATTTCTACGACTTCACCAGTCCAAATGTTTGGCCTCCAAACTCCCCAGACCTTAACCCCATGGATTATTTTGTATGGGGCGCAGTTGAAAAAGACACCAATCGCACTTCCAGTAATACAAAAGCCCATTTAATGGATAAAATTAAAACAGTTTTTGCGGCCCTTCCCAGGGAGACTGTAGCATCAGCTTGTTCGAGGTTCCGAAGCAGAATTGAAGCTGTGATCGATGCTAATGGTGGTTATTTTGAGTAAATCTTGTTGATAGTATTGTAATTAACTCTGCCTGTAATGTTTTTTTGTCAATTCATTAAATTTAATAGATACAAAGAAGATTTTCTTTTTCCTTACGAAACTGTCAAATTTATCCCGAACACCCTGTATTTATAAAGAGCCAATACTTGAAGCAAGGTAGTATGCTGTCTTGATACTCTGATAATCTAAAAGACAGTCAGCATCAATCTTACAGATGAACTCCAATTTTGCACTGTGGTTATATGTGTATGAACTGGATCATGAAAGTTCTATTCAACTCTCATGATCCAGTGTGAATTACATAATATTTACATATGAGAAAACCGATGATCACATATCAGTAAGTTGTAACTTATCTCTTTTCTTTTTACTGTTGAGTGTTGATTTTTTTTTTAATCTGTTTCAGATGTTAAAAATTTTTTCAACATTATAAATTAAAGATGGCAAGAAATTATATTCTTGGTTTAATCTTTTGTCCAAGTGTAAACAAACATAGTTTGCATGCGAACTATCTTCACGACTGGACTACTTGTATATAGAGGTTAATGACTTCATAACGATTGCCTTAGTATCCCACAATGCAAATCACTAACCCCCTCCCTTTCAGACATGTATAATGCACTATGCATTGTGAGAAGGGCCACTACCCAGACCGATTTTGACCTTTATTGAGATCTCATCAGTGGGAGCCAGACCCAGACTATATATGTCCGAAAGGAAGTGCGTTTTGCATTATGAGATACTAAGGCAATTGATGTGAAGTCATTAGCCTCTATATACAAGGAGCCCAATCATGAAGATTCTTCACATGCAAATGTTTGCTTACACTTGGACAAAGATTAAACCAAATATATAATTTCTTGGCATCTTATTATTTAAAAAAAAATTATTTTAATAATAAGGGGATACACCTTTTCTCTACTTGTATATGGGAAATATATGACTTCTACATTACTTCTACCTGGATATCTCTTCTGGGTCTGGCTCCTACTGATGCAACTTTGTCCTGCAGAGGGAAATTTGCTGAAGTGGTTTCCATGGCAGTGGTGCTGCTGCTGAAGTAGATGCCTTCCCCTGGAATATGAGTGGCTTGGCTCAGTGGTGGAATGGGCCTGCCCAATGGCAGGCCCATTCCACCATTCAAGGGTACTCGTGGCATGATGAACCTGTTACTGAGTAGAACTACTGCTGAGTTAAATGATCCTTTGGGTCTCTCATTGTTGGGATCTGAGAGAACGCATGAGTTTTTGGGGAGGTATCCCTGCACATAAACATACCTCAGTGAAGGTCAAAACTGGTCTGGATAGTGGCCCCTCTTGCAATGTATAGCATTATTAACATCTGAAAAGGGATAATTGATGCGAAGTCATTAGCTTCTATATACAAGTAACCAAGTCAGGAAGATACTTCACACTTACTTTACTTCAACTGTTTACTTACACTTGGACAAAAGATTAAACCAATAATATGATTTCTCGGCATCTTTAATTTATAATCTGTTGCAAGGTGAATGATTGATGTGTGCAGTATGTTACTATTAGCATTTGTCATTGGGTCATCTACTATGAGAGCGGATGCCATCTATGAATGTCACAGTAGATGACTTCCTCTCTTCAGACTTTTCCACCTGTATGGGAGTGCCAAAGGTCTCTGATCTATCACCTATTCTCTTTCTCTTTTACATAAATGGCCTTCCCTTGCTTACCATAAAACTCTATTCGTGGTTTTGTTGATGATAGTACAATCCTTTCCTCCTTCTCATAGACAGTTTTTTCCGAATTGGTTATAAAATATTAATTAAAAGTATATTATTATTATTAATAAGAAAATTATATTTGTATTTTAATTCTTAACCAAGTAAGCAAACAAAGTTTATACATGTATTATCTTCATGATTAGTCAATTTACATGTAGAGGCTGCTTAATTCACATCAGTTGTGTTATTATTCCATAATGCATAGCACACTTCTTTTCAGATGTGTATATTGCTATGCATTATAAATATCCAAAAGAGAAAGTGCTTTGCATTATGGGATACTAAATCAATTAATGTGAAGTTAGCAGCCTTTATATACAAGTAGACAAATAGTGAAGATGTTTCACATGCAGACTTTGTTTGCTTGGATAAGGATTGAAACAATAATATAATTCCTTGTCAGATATAAAATTTTTCCCAAGTTATTTGCAAGACCTTGCAGCACCTGAACATCCCAAGCTTCAGATTTCAGATCTACGCACCTTAATGCAATTCTTCGATTGTATGAGGATAATCTGGTTGTACACCCTCTGTCCAAAAAAGAAACCGAACTTTTTGAAAATAGAAGAAACTAGTGGCACCACCTGTTGTATCTTTTTGTTGTTGAAAGCAGCAACCTTCATTAGTGTTGTGTCAACTGTTTATGACATTTGTTTCATTAGAAGCCAAGTTATAGTGCCAAGAGTGAGAGTGTGTTTTGACAAACGATCGGAAAATGAGTTTCAAATATGCATCTCTATCCATGTCCATCCCAAAACAGGATAAAATCATGTTTTGGGATGGACATGGATAGAGATGCAGGATAGAGTCCCTACATTCTTATTAAAAAGTGCATCTTCTTGTGCAACTTTTTTAAAGATATGTTAATAAGTTGTATTTCTTCAAATGAAACCAATGCACATTTTCATGAATAGTTTTGTTTTTAGTTGTTGATCTTATGGTTCAGTTAATATATCCCTATCACATTTTCAGAAAATTGTCTTATAGTATTATAGGAAATTAACATTTCCTGTAATACTATCAAAGTGTTGTTAATTCTAAAGTTATATAAATGTTTGAAAAAAAAAAATACAGAGGATAATTTTTTCATTGTGTTTGTAATACTTTTATCTGCTTTTTACTACTTCATAAAGCCTGGAAAGCTTTACAAGTACTCCTTCTACCTCAGAGATTCCTTGCATGCACACAATTTACTATGTACATACAGTGTACATAGTAAAACTTTCTTGTAATGAGCACTGAAATATCAAGATCACAACTGTAATCAACTAAAAGCCATAATGATTTAAAATTACGCATATTCTCATACAATTCTCACTTTTATAATGAATATACTACACAGATATATAATGTATAAATTTTGGTAATAATTGCTTGGTAGTTTTTGGAATGAAAAGAGTGAGTTAGCTTTTATGACCACCTGCATCTGATTATGGACTGGTTTATAACCTAATCTTGTCCTCGGGGACCATCACCTACCTCTCTATTGTCTAACCTCTGGCCTTCCTCTGCTTTCATTATTCTGGTGAAAGAGGAGGAAGGCCAGAGATCACTCCCCTATACATAACCCAAACACTGCCATGACTGTAAATCAGTTAAGAATGAAGCCATTCATTGGAAACATGTCTACTAAAAGAGTTTCAGTTCAATCAATTAATCAAAAAATCAGTTATTTGTGAGTTTAAACATGGATCGAAAAATGCGAAGTGTGTAAAAAGGTTTTCTTGTCATCTTCAACAGTATTAACATTGCAGAAGAATAAAGATTCTTTACATATTGGCACTGAGAAACAACATAACCGAAACAAAAACAATTTAGAAAGTGTGAACTTACAAACATTGATGAAACATTGCTTCAATTATTTTTCTCTCTAATATTTTTTTAATCTGTTTTTAATGAGTTATTGAGAATTAATAAAATAAAATAGGAGGTAGATGCTGGATTCCCAATAGATGGTCCAATCTTGAAGGCCCAAGCAGGCAATTTTGCTACATAAGTTTGAAGTGACAATTGTGTATGTAAAAACGGTTGGCTGAATCGATTTAAAACTGACATAGGTTTTTAAAAGCAAGTTGAAATCATGTTTACTGTTAATTAGTATTGTTTTTAATTACAGAGAAATAAACTATGTTTAGTATTTAGCATGTAGTTTTAAAATTATGGTAAATAAATTGTGTTTAATATTAAGTGTATTGTAGCTTATACAAGCATATTCCTACAAATAATATCTAGGTATTTAATTATATTATTTTTTCTGTCTAATATTTTTTAATCCGTTTTAATGAGTTATTGAGAATTAATAAAACAAAATAGGAGGTAGTTGCAACTCATCACTGATATAGTGAGTAATGGTTATAACAAGGAAATTTTGTGGGTCCTGTGGTGCTTGTTGTTATTATCATCATCATACCTCCATTGAGTGAAGAGACTCTTGCGGGAGGTCCTACTCTCACATACACAGCTCATCATATTGTGACCTAAATGCATTCACTGTCTCTGCACCTACCACACTTTCAGGCAATGCATTCTAATCTTTCACCACTCTCCATACAAAAAATCTACTCATCCCATTGCTCACACCCTCCTTATACTACTTCCAGGGATGAGCTCTTGTTCTCCAACTGTGTCCAGACATTCTATGAAAAATGTCATCCACATTAATCTGGTAATTATCCCTTACCAATTTGTATGTTGTGATCATTTTTCCCCTCCTCTTCCTTCTATGTATCCACTAGGTCCTGCAATTTGCATTTTCTCAATATATCCTTATACTCCATATTCCGGAAACTGACTTAGTCAATCGTTTCTGAACCTTCTTCAACAACTTATCATCCTTTTGAAAACCAGGTGACCAAATTTATGCACAGTAATCCATATGGCCTGATCAAAGCTTTGTACAATGGAACCATAATATTCTTACTTTTACAAGTTAGTGTATTCTGCATCATTCCCATAATCTGATGTGTTATTTTCACAATTTTAGCAAATGTGCATGAAACTTCAAGTCCTTATCCACCATTCCCCCACCCCCAGATCCTTCAATCTCCTCCACCTCCTCTAAAATATCCCCACCAATCCTATATTCTGCATCCTGTCTTTGCTTCCCAAATTTTAAAACCTGCTTTGCTACATTAAACTGACATCCCCCCCCCCACACACACATCTATTCAGACAGTCTATTCCTCTTGCAAGGCCACAACATCTGCTCTACTTCTCATAACTCTCTCCAACTTTGCATTATTTAAGCCCCTTCCAGTGTCATTCCTCTTCTGGGATATCACTTCCCTATACACAACTTACTTATACCTATCAGACAGCCAATCTCCAATCCAATGCACTAATCTACCATAACCCCCATCTGTTCATTCCAGTTTAATTATTAGCTTCTCATGTGGCAATTTATTGAAAGTCCTTGCAGAATCTAAATATACTAGTGTATATGCATCTTGCTTGTCCAATGTATTTGTCACTTTGTTATAATAAGTAAGCAGACTGCTAAAACAAATCTTCTTTTAGTTAATCTATGCTGTCCATTAAAGAGAGTTTCACTGCTGTCAACCTAATTCTGAATCCTTGTCTTCACTTCACTAGTTTCTCCAACACCTTGACCACAACTCCAGGCAAGTAGATTTGCCTATAATTCGAAGCCTTTGGCTTATCACCCCCTTTATGAAGTGGAACAATTTTGTCCTCTTTCCACTCCTTTGGAATTTGGGCCAATCTTAGATTCATGTTAAAAATCTAAGTTAAAGCTGTTGTTAACTCCTTGGAACATTCCCTCAAGGCATGCAGTGATATACCATCAAGTCCTGTGGCTTTGTTGTCACTGAATTTACTCAGTTTCTCATATATCTCCTTCTCGCTCACCATCAATGCTTTCTTCCCCATTCCCACTGTTCTCAAGTTCTGCCTTATGTTAGTCACAAGATGGACTATTTTAATGAACTCTTCATTTAACACCATTACTATATCTTCCTCAGTGTTTATTATTCTCCCATTATCACTGACCAACATCATCCTCCCATAATCATTCTTCCTTCTACTGGCCACATATTGAAAGAAAAACTCCCTAGAATTTCTTTTAGCCTCATTTGCTAACTGCTACTCATAATGCACTTTTCCTAACCTTACCAAGTGACTTACCTTTTCTGCTTGCTTTTTATATTTTTCATATAACTGATTGCCATTCATCTTGTGTTGCCTTCACAATGCTTTTTTATTTATTTTTTTTAGAGATTGCATGCGTTACCTCTTCAGTCATCCATTTTACACCTACCTTATTTAATCTCTGACCTTTGGAATATATTGTCATTGAATCTGCCAGATAGTTCATGATAGGGACCAAGCAACATTGATTTCTTCTCATTCCAATTCCTCATTTCATGATTCACTGCAAGCCACCTCCTGAGTTTTCATAATCACCCACCTTATAGTTCCACGTATAACCCTTTCTTGCAGTAGTCCTGATATTGCTGGCAACCACTCAAGTGATTTACTTAATGGTCACTTTCACCATCTAGAGGATGATATGACACTTCACTTGCAATAATATCTCCTGATGAGATAATCAAATTATCTCACATCCAAGACCCTCGATCTATGTTTAGTCTCTGTTGAGATAGTTGTCCCTCAAAACCCGAGAAATTCACTCTTTGGTTCCAGTGTATATTACCATAATTGAAATGAAATGAAATTGAAATGAAATAAATGAAATGAAATTGTTGTGACGTTCTCTTCTTCATGTTCGAATCCGCCATCTTGTTATAAGTCACTTTCATCAAAAAAAAACAACTAATTGTAAATTGATCACCAATCCAAGGGTAGGGAAATTTCTATTATACTGCGCCACTCTATCCTTAGATTAGTCTATATAAAATAGCAGGATCAATTCATAGTTAGTTAGCAGTCTCCTCATTTATTCTGGCCGAAGTATTTGTTTTCCACTTGGGATTCCCGTAAGATTCGAATTTTTATGAACGGTGCAATGAAAAGGAATTCAGGCAAACACAATAATTAGATTAAAAAAATAAAACATTTAATATAAGCTATATAACACATACATAAATTCTACTTCTAATTTTAAACAATAGAATCAAGTTAAACATTAAGTCAAGTCAATCACATTAGTTCAATCTTCCAAACCTTCACATACACTTTCTCAGTTTCTGAGTCACAAAGTTCCTACACTTAATTAAATATAATAGAATTTCCTATCTAATCAGTTTCCACGCATTTCTCAGCCATGCTATACGCTTAAAAAACACTGCAGGCACTAATAGCTGTAAATATCTCTCAAGCAATTTTTATTTTCAATTCTCAATCTCGAAGAATTGCCACAGTTAAAGTTAAGTTAAACGTAGCGTAACTACCACTCAATTCTTCATGCATTGAAATAAATCAATATGACAGTCCTTACCAGAAATAGTTCCTAGTACATCAATTACGTTGCGAGTATACTTTCAAAATATATTTATTACACTTAAGAACACATCTATAAGACTTCTCCACAGTTATAACTAAAACACTATTAATCACGCTTCACAACACTAGATATCAACTGTAGGGTACTTTAATTATCCTTGTTACCACTCATTAACCAATTAAACACTGTGCAGTTCTCCTTAGGGCAAATTAGAATTAAGTCGCAATTCTAGACTACCTGGATTTATTCAGAATTCTTCACTGAACATCCAGTTTTTTATATTATCCGATTACAGCATTAAATTCCTTTTATTGTTACTGCTGACTTCACCTTCAGCTAACTATAAGATTCACTTTGTCTTTGCTCGCTTATAAATATTATCCCTTTTAACTTCTGCCCTTGAGAACCTTTCATTTACTTCCACCTCTCTAGTTTATACCCTTGCTTCCTTTCGCTTCAAAATTTCCGTTCCAACTCTCCTTGTTACCTTTTATTTTTTTTTTGTTATCGAAGCTCGCGCTCTGTTCCACTCGCGCTCGTTTACTTCATGCGTTTCCATGACAACAAATAAACGTAAACATTTTCATTAATGTTACATAAGGCTATACCACTACATTGAGTTAATAAAAACACAATAAATAGAATATTAGAGCTACTTAATCAACTCTTTCATTTCGTATACAGATAACTATAATAATATTCACGTTACAATATATATATATAAGTTACAATAAATTATACGCATATTATTGTTTAATTAATTAATAGCTGATTAAATTCAGAATAAATACTTAAATAATAATTCTTAAATAAGGATTAATAAATAACTTTTATACAAGTCATGATTAATATATAATAAACAATGTTAAATGTGAATGAAAAAAAAAATACACAACATAGTTTCATTCACAGTTTAACAAAATCATCCCTTTTCTTATTAACCAGCCAAACTAATATGCCTGAACGTTTCCTTTACATTGCCTTCTGCATTACTAGGTATATGGCAACACCTACTAAATATTTCATCCTGTCTACCTCCACACCATACTGCTTCTAAGCCACTGTCACTATTAGCTTCTTGCATCTCCACCCTTAGTGGGTACAATTCCTCTGCCATCATCAATAATCAATAGCACTCCTCCTCCTCCCTTTTTGCCTTGTCTGTCTTCATGAAACTACTTAACCCTCCATCTCTATTCCTGTCAGAATATCATCCTCATTCAACCATGTCTTATTCCAACAATTTCATTTCCCTTGTTTTGAATATTTCTAGCATTTATAAACATACTAGCTCATTTCTGTTTTTATAACAAGTCCCACTGACCCTGCTTCTTGGATATGCCCCCCCCCCATCCATTCCTCTCTGTCATCACTGATATTACATCTTACCCTAGATCTAAATGTCATCCCTACATCCTTGACTATCCTTTCTTGCACACTCACACATCTACTCCTGAAATTGTCATCTACACTTCTTCTGCAGTGCCTTCCTGTCCATCTTGTGTTCCTTATCTTTCTCTCTCTTTTCACTCATGCCACTCACCTTTCCATTCATAAACTCTCCTACCTTGCTCTTCCACAACACCTCTTACTATCTCAGGTCTTCAAGTCACTTTAATCATTATTTTCTCTTGCAGCAACAGTTTCTCCAACTGACTCACACCAAATCGAATTAAATGTAGCCCATCTCTTGTATACAGCTCAATCTGCCCTGCCCATCGAATTCAACCCACCTTTCTCTTTACACAACTCTGCTAGTATACCATTCATAATCTTTGCTCGCCTTCTCAACTCATCGTTATCATATTTGGGCAACACGCTGACTCTCTTACCTACCACACTGTTATCTTTCACTCTCCTTAATCACCTTACTGGCCATTATGGATCAAATACGCATCCTCATATGCTTCATATCCATCATATATTTCAATGTAATGTCAATGGTATTGCAATTTTAATATGCAGCTCACATCCATGATAACCTTGACGTCTATAAATGTCTTGGCCGGTAGCGTGGTTAACAGCTTCCTGACATCTGTCCTTACATTCTCCTTGTTACCAGTCAAATCATTTGTGCCAACTACTACCTTGTTTGCATCTTACTCTTATCCATTGCTTCAATCACACTGCTCATTCTGCCTCCTGGAAAAACAAACCTTGTGCACCTTTTCACTCACCACACCTAATTATCTAATTATCAAATCCTTATCACATTACTACTCTGAAATCATTTGATGTTTCTTTCAAATCTTTTGTCCCATTTTTCTTAACATTTCCATGCAAATCCATAATTCTCAGTTCATTCAATTCCTGATATGCTTAATTCTTTCCTCATCTTTGGTTACTTAGTTCAACTGTGTGTGTGTGTGTGTGTGTGTATATATATATATATATATATATATATATGTGTGTGTGTGTGTGTGTGTGTGTGTGTGTGTGTGTGTGTGTGTGTGTGTGTGTGTTAAAGATGCCAAGCTATTTTAAACCTGGTTTTACACCATTTCCCAAGTAAGCAAACAGACAAATAAGTCAAGTTTGTGCCTGCATGTAGTGCAAGTCTAGGTGACCCGCAGAGTAGTGCAAGTTCAGGCAACTCGTGGTAAAGGTGGAATAAGCTCTGATCATTATTCTTATATTTACCCTTAATGCAAAGCCCATCTCCTTGAGGAGATCTATGATGCTATGCATTAAAGGCAAGGGCCCACTACCCAGACCAGTTTCGACCTTTATTGAGGTCTCATCAGGAGCCAGGCTTAGAAATACCAAAGTTAAGTAATACAGAGCTTATAAGTATTTTACTAAAACAAGTTACCATAAGGTGCTTTGACCTTATTAAATAAAAATCTCAGGATGAGAGATAGATGTAGAAAGTTTTTTACCTTGGGTATAATATATGTTAAAGATGCCAAGCTGTTTTAAACCTGGTTTTTAACATCTTTAACATATATTATACCCAAGGTAAAAAACTTTCTACATCTATCTCTTATCCTGAGATTTTTATTTAATAAGGTCAAAGCACCTTATTGTAACTTGTTTTGGTAAAATACTTATAAGCGCTGTATTACTTAACCTTGGTATTTCTAAGCCTGGCTCCCACTGATGAGAACTCAATAAAGGTCGAAACCAGTCTGGGTAGTGGCCCCCTGTCTTTAATGCGTAGCATCATACATCTCCTCAAGGAGATGGGCTTTGCATTAAGGGTAAATATTAAGAATAGTGATCAGAGCTTATTCCACCTTTACCATGAGTTGCCTAGACTTGCACTATGTGCAGGCGCAAACTTGACTTATTTGTCTGTTTGCTTACTTGGGAAATGGAGTAAAACCAGGTTTAAAATAGCTTGGCATCTTTAATATATATTATACCCAAGGGGAAAAACTTTCAACTTATATATATATATATATGTTCTTGCTCAAGGGAAATGCTTGTTAATTTATAGAAAGTGAGTTTTCACAGTGCTCCTTGAGGGTAGGTTTAATATAGATAGTTAATCTGATTTTTTTTTTACAAAACCACACAAGTTGTTTGCAGTTAAACTTGGACTCCATGATATTTAGCCTATAAAATAGAACAGTTGCTAAAAAAAATCACTAATGTTTTTTTTTTTTTTTCTTTATATAAATAGTTTCAGATAGTCAAAGAAGGCAAGTTAAACAGAACACTAGTCCAGGTTCTCCTAAACATAGACTTGACATGCAACATGCTATGGCTTATTCAGAACATGATATAACAACAGGAAAGCTACATAAATGTGTTGGCACATCAAATGGCATCCTGGATGATACGCATAGGTTTACTGCTCACATAGAAAATGATACACAAAGTGACACAGTTTATTCAGAAAGTGATATCACACCAGGAAGGATTCATAGATGTGTTGGTACATCAAATGGCTGTTTAGATTACTTGACTGGAGATAATTCTAGCACAAATGGAGTATTAAAAGATTTAGATGATTCTAGTCATAGTGATAGTGCAGTAGAGGAAAGTCAGCAAGAGCTGCCAAAGGATGACCATAGTGAATTAGTGCATATAGTAAGTCCAGCAACAGATAGTAGTGCTGCAAGTAATGGAGATGAGGGATTTATTGAAACTTTGGAAGAAAAAACTGCTCATGGTTCCCATCCCTCCTTTTCAGAAGATAGGGGACATATTACTGTTGTGGATTCATTAGATGCAGATGAAGATGCCAGTTTCTTGTCGACAGAATCAGGTATGTGCTTTCTTCATTTGGTTAATTACTCATCTCTAAATAGTGTAATAAGAAATGCTTCTTTTTAGCCTTGCAGTTTTAAAACTGCTATTTTCGTTAGTCAGATAAAGTCTGCAAATTTGGTACTTATTATTATTTTCCTGACCTCTATGGAATCACAAGACTCATCATGGGAGGTCAACACAAATTTTATCACACCACTCCTTAAACTCATCCACAATCTGCATGTTCACCACCACCTTATACAATGCAGTTCATGCTCCTGCCACTCTCCATGCAAAAAAAAACTTACTTCATACCCTTTTATTCACCACCTCCCCTTCAACTTCCAGTAATGGCCGTGCTTTTGCTCCCCTCCCTCATATGAAAATCCTCTCAATGTTAATACGATAATAATCCTTCACCAGCTGAAATGTCTCGATCATATCCCCCCACCCCTGTTTGCCTTCTATCCACCAAACTCTGCAGTCTGCATGCCCTTTGTCCATCCTCATAATCATCATTGCATAGTCCTGATATCATTTTATCATTGGTTAATTACTCATCTCTAAATAGTATAATAAGAAATGCTTCTTTTTAGCATTGCAGCTTTAACTCCTATTTTTGTTAGTCAAATGAAGTCTGCAAATTTGGTACTCATTATTTTCCTGACCTCCATGGAGTCACAAAACTCATCATGGGAGGTCAACACAAATTTTATCACATCACTCCTTAAACTCATCCAAGTCTGCATGTTTACCACCTTCTTATGCAATGCAGTTCATGCTCCTGCCACTCTCCATGCAAAAAAAACTTACTTACCCTTTTATTCACCACTTCCCCTTCAACTTCCAGTAATGGCCCTGCTTTTGCTCCCCTCCCTCATATGAAAATCCTCTCAATGTTAATATGATAATAATCCTTCACCAGCTGAAATGTCTCGATCATATCCCTCCCACCCCTGTTTGCCTTGTATCCACCAAACTCTGCAGTCTGCATGCCATCCGTCCATCGTCATAATCATCATTGCACAGTCCTGGTATATGTGCTTTCTTCATTTGGTTAATTACTCATCTCTAAATAGTGTAATAAGAAATGCTTTTTTTTAGCATTGCAGCTTTAACTGCTATTTGTATTAGTCAAATGAAGTCTGCTTATTTGGTACTCATTATTTTCCCTGACCTCCATGGAGTTACAAGACTCATTGTGGGACACTTCATCCCCCCCCCCCCAAAAAAAAAAACCCAGCGACCAGACCTGAGTACATAAATTCAGTTGTGGTCTGATCTCAAAGATTTACACAACTGGGCCAGCACACTTCTACCTCTCGTTGTCAATGTTCTCAACACTGTTGCAATTCTCTGGGAAGTCTTGAGAACCTTTGAAACACATTCTCAGAACTTCAAATCTCGATCCACAATAACACCAAGATCCCTTCTTCCAATCAGTATAACTCAAAGTGAGTATGTGGATCCCAAATTTTAAAACCTTACATTTAGTTGCATGAAACTGATATCCCCATTCATTTGCCCACTTTATCATCTTATTCAGATCCTCTTGAAGAGCCAAAACATCAGCACTATTACTAATAACTATCCCAAGCTTCACATCATCTGCAAACAACTGAACATCTCCCTGTAGTCCTGTGACAGTATCAGTGGCATAAAGATGCAGCATGGTTCCAAGACTAAACCCTGTGGAACTCCACTTGTAACCCCCCCCCCCCCATATCAGAGAGCAAATCCACTCCACTAACCTGATATGCAAACCCATATGATGCAACTTAAAAATCAATTTATGTGGCACCCAATCATATGCCTTGGAAACCCCCCCCCCCCCCAAAAAAATGACAGTGTATGCCTACTCTCATCCACTGTTCTCATTACTCAATTGTAAAAGGTAACTATTCTTTCTTTTAAGTTTTTTTTTTAAGATTTCTTTTTTTTATCATTGGTATATTATATTGGTATGTATAAAAAAAAAGTTTATTTTATTTTGTGAATTAATTTTTAATTTTATATATATTTTGTTTAGTAATTTTTTTGGATTTAAAGTTTTTTGCCAGAGAGATTTAGTTAGAGTAAATGATTAACAAAGCATTTAGATTCATCTTACTTTTGTGTAGTGTTATGTAGCTTGTGTCCTGTACATATGTATGTTTTTCTAATGATGACCTTAATACAGATGTCGAAACGTCGAATATTATTTTCTTAATTATATGTCAAGTAATTATTCCAAGGCATGTGATTTTATCTCCATCAATTCTTCACTCTGAATGCTGGCCTGCATAAATAATATTACCCTCATCTGCCCAACTCTGTATATGAGTTTTTACCAATTTCTCCAAAATCATAACTACAGGAAAAATACAAACAGACCTATAGATTGATACTGCAATGAGGCAGGTACTCTCCAGGAGTAAATGCCTCATTGCAAGACTTTCATTAAATAGCCAAATTAATGGCACAGTCAGTTCCATAGCACATTCCCATATGATGCAACTTAAAAATCAACTTATGTGGCACCCAGTCATTGTGTAATTCCATTTTGTCCCTCTGCCTTGTTGACATTTAGCATACTCAGTATTCCTCTTAATTACATCCTCTTCATTCACTTCTAACACTTCACCAGTCATCTTTCTAGGAATAAAGGAATAAATAGCTCAACTATGTCATTTGCTTTGGTCACCTGATTCCCATCTCCACCCAGCAAGGTAACCTGTCTACTATTGTTTTTCGTCCTGCTCATTACATAGCAAAAAAAAAAACCTCATTGGGTTTCTCCTTGGGTTGCAGTGCCAATCTCCTCTCATATTCTAATTTTTCCCTCCTTACAATACTAGTCACTTTCCTAGCCTGAGCCTTATATTTCTCATAGAACTGCTCTCTCTCTCTCTCTCTCTCTCTCTCTATTATTATTATTATTATTATTATTATTATTATTCAGGCCTCCATGGAGTCAAAAGACTCATCGTGGGAGGTCCTTCCTAAGAACATAAAGTCTGTCAAGACTCATCGAGGGGGAGGTCCCCTCTAAGAAACACAAAGTCTATCATACCACTCCTTAAACTCATTGACCGTTCTCGCTCTCACCACTCCATCAGGCAATGCGTTCCACGGTTCAACCACCCTCCACGCAAAGAAACCACTCCTCACCCTCTTGCTCACAGTTTCCTTTTGTAACTTCCAGGGATGGCCTCTTGTCATCACTCCTTCCCACTGTTCAACCAAGCGAAAGAACTCCCCAGTGTCAACACTGTAACCACCTCTCAACAGTTTAAAAGTCTCAATCATATCACCTCTCCTTCTTCTATCCACCAAACTCTGCAGTCCACATTCCCTCAGCCGATCTTCATGACAATGATGGTTTCGGTCCTGAAACCATCTTTGTCATCCGTCTTTGTATCCTTTCCACAGTTAATTTATCCCCTTCAAATCCTGGGGACCAAATCTGAGAACAATAGTCCAAGTGTGGTCTGATCAGAGACTTATACAACAGAATGATAACCCTCTTATCTCTGCAGGTCAGTGTCCTTCTCATAATTGCAGCAATCCTCTGTGTTACCTTCACCACCTTTGCAGTATGTCCCCTAAACTTCAGGATAAGCAATAATTCAGTTATTTGTTATTATTACATGACACCTTCAAGGAGTCCAAAGACTCATCGAGGAAGGGCACCTACTCTACAACTCTCTGTCTCCACCACTCAATTTACCAACTACAATGAACTACAACTACCATCATCATCTACACCAACGCCATCTACCACCCACCACTACTGCCACTAGTATTTTCACAGACAATCACAAATATCCATGCCCACAGCAGGATTCGAACTCACAGCCCTTTGGCTGGAGAACAGATATACTAACCACTCGGCCAACCAAGCTGGCAGTTAATTTCTTTACCATCTCTTGCAGCAATGCAATGTTTTATTTTTACCGAAATGGCTATTGTTTATAAAATCTTCTTACTAATGTTGTCTTTACTGAAATAAATACTTGCTTTTTTGGGGGATTATTTTTGTTGTTTATTGTAAATGCTGGATATATCATATTTCTTTATTAATTGACCATGGTGATTTTCAACATCTTAAGCTTTATATCCAAATTATTTCAGCTAACTCAATGAAATTTCAATATTTACTTTCATCCATGTTTTGGTTGTTGTTAAACTCATCATATCAGTAAGGTGGTGAAACCTGTAGTTCAGTCTTTAGTTGACCTCACAAGTATGCTTTAGATTGTCTAATGAGATGGAAAATACAGACATGACATGAATTTAAAGATATTTTATTGCTACCATTATTTCAGTCTTATTTCAAAGAGTATATTCAAGGTATAAAAACTGACAGCAAGATCATCTAGTTGCAAATAACTTGAATGAAAATAGGACATACCTAGCATTTTTATAGAATGAAAGCTAGCATTGAATGCAGTTGAGAATAATGAGAATAACACATGAACTTTGTCTTTGACACTAATACTTGTCCAAAGACAAGTATTAGTGTCAAATGAATAAAAGAAATAACTTGTAAGATGTTGACTAATAAAAAAAAAATCACATTGATGTAGAAAATTACAAACAGTGACCTCCCAAAATTCAGAGCTTAGATAATTATTTGTTTGGCCTATGGGTTAGTGCTTCATAGTTTTCTTTACAGTCCTTCAGATAAGAATTGTTTTCTATGCATTAATTTGCAATATCCACCTTCCAAGACAATTCTAGATATGGTTTATGCATTTTATTAAACAGTCTTCATCTGATAACATGTACAGTAGATTTTGGTTAATTGGGACACTTCAGGACAAGAACATTTTGGCCAATTATGCAAAAGTTTCATGTTAATAGTTAAAAAGATATAAAAGGACAAACTAACATTTCGTTGTCATTAATTCATTTATTCAAATGAATTACAATAGCGAAATATGTAATTAAATTTCCTAACAGTGTCACCTGAAACACTGGAGGGGGGGGGAGGACAAAGCTGATGAGTCATTTACAAGCTGGTTTGGTGTAGTATGACCTTTGTTCTCCTTTTGCCAGTACCTTAAACCAACCATCCATTTACAAGCTTACCTGAGAGGGTGATAATCCTGAGTGCTGTAGTCTCCTGTCCCAAATAAGTGGAGAAAAAAACCTGTGTCAATTTTCTGAAAATGGTTTTGTTCTTAATTAAATTAGATGAATATTAAATTTTCATTGTTTTGGTGAATAATAACTGTTTGCTAAAGCAGTCATCTGAAAATGAATATTTAAGTATTAAATTCTTCTACTTTAATTATTTAACAAACAAAAGTGTAACTTCAAAAGTGATTTTTTTTAACTGATCTGCATTGTTTTACATTTTTAAGTTATATATTTAATTTAATTAATTTACATTAATTATCTTTTTTAAATACCTATTATTTTGATAAAGCTAGGATAACATTGCAGAAGTATAATCTGTAAAGTTTTTTTAATAAACCGTTTTTCCTCAACATGTTTTTTTATCCGTTAAAACTTTTGTAATATACAAGGGTGGTCTGAAAAGTTCTCTGCCTAAAAATGAAAAAACGAATTTATAATTTCAAAATTATTTTTATTTTTCAACATAATCTCCCTTAAGACTAATACACTTATTCTGGCAATGCTCTACCACCATTATCTCATCCCTGTAGTGGTTCTTATTAAGATCTGCAAAATACCCCTCTACAGCTGTAGTCACCTCTTGATTCGAAGAAAAATGCTGACCAACGAGGAAGAGTTTTAGTTTTGGGAAGAGATAGAAGTCAAAGGGAACCAAATCTGGGGAATAGGGTGGATGTTCCAACAATTCATAGTACAGATCCCTTAATTTTCCCATTGCTAAAACACTTGATTTTTTGCCAAAAAAAGGGCGATTTTTTCCTTCTGCAAACCAGGTCTTTTCTCACAAATTTTTTCATCTAGTCTGGTTAAAAGATCGGAATAATATTCTCTGGTTATTGTTTTACCCTTTTCAAGATAATTAATAAACAAAATGCCTTTATCATCCCAAAATGCCGATGCCATGACCTTTCCTGCTGATGGAACTGACTTTGTCTTCTTTGGCGCTAACAACCGGCTTCTGTCCACTTCTGGTGTGTAATGGTGTATCCAAGTCTCATCCGTAGTAATAAATCAATGCACAAAATCAGTTTTATTCTTGTTAAAATGCTCCAAGCACGGTTCAGAGATTTTCATACGAGTGTGTTTTTGATCTGCTGTGAGCAAGCATGGCACCCTCTTGCACAAAGCTTTTTCATTTGCAATTCTTCATGCAAAATATATCCTATACATTCTTTGAAATGCCTATAGTCTCAGCAATTTCACGCACTTTGACTTGCAAGTCATCCAATATCATGTTGTGCACTTGATCAATGATTTCTGGTCTTGTTACACATTTTGGATGTCCTTCATGTGGATCATCTTCAAAGCTGGTATGATCATGTTTAAAACTCAACAGCCCATTTCTTAATTGTTGAAAATGAAGGAGAAGAGTGACCATAAACTTTTATGAACTTTGAATGAATTTCTTTTGTCGTTAAACCATCTTTTACAAAGAATTTTATAGCCGTACGATAATTTCATCCATTTCAAGGGATACAGACAGCACTTTTGCTTCAGACAGCTGTATAAAACAAACTACTTGATAGAATGACTTGCAATTTCACATGGATGCTTATGACAGATGTACCAACTTAGAAAAAAAAAAGTCTTGCCGATAGTGTTGCCATCTATGGTTGAGGCTGAGAACTTTTCAGACCACCCTCATACAAGGACATGCAGGCTTAAAATTGAGAGTGTTTTACCATTTTCTCAACAGCACAGCATCTGGTTTACAACATTCACAACATTTTAGTTTAAATGTTGATCATGTATTATTAGCTTGATATTATAGGGTGAATCATTGTCATGTAATCAGAAAAGGATAAAAAATAATAATAATAATAATCATTTTCAAAGTTTATCAGGTCTCTTTTATGTTTATAGTTTGGAATTTATGTGATCTTCTTTTTTTTCTTCCAATATAACAAATTTGTCACAAGCATTGAATTTTCTTGGTTTGCCATTTTGGTAATGATTACTGTTATTTTGTTCTCAGCACTTGTTTAAAAGTTGTAATTTACTTTTATAAGTTAATTCATTCTAATAATTTAAATTCAAGGTCTTGTTTTTAACTTATAGATAGTGAACATGGTACAAGTGGAACAGAATCAGACTTGGAAGACAACTTAGATATAGATGATGAGTATCCTGGTACTGTAAGCAGTTTCAAGCTTGAACCTGAAGCTGGTAAACTTCCTAATACTGTAACAGTATTGAAGACAAAAGATGGAAGCACAGTTTATCTTGTAGGAACAGCTCACTTTAGTCTTCAAAGCCAGGAGGATGTGGCCAAGGTGTGAAAAATATGCATATTTAGAAATTAATTTTATTGCATTTGCATCTTTTAAAGGCAGTAATAAAAGTGCATTTGTGACAGTGACATATGATGGGTATTGACAGGGGATTGTGCTGTGGTAATTGAACATTATTAAGAAATCATTACATTTGTATTAAATTATCTTTATAAAATCCATTCTATTTATACATAAGTTCAGCCCTTCATTTTTGAGATATAAACTTTTTTTGTCATGTTTGCTTATATAAAATAATTATTTTTTACTTAATTCATCATCATTATAATCAACTTCCTGATGTGTATCCTCAAGGGGTGTTCAGGCTAATATGACAGCACAACATGATTAAGGTTACATTATGACTGATCTACTAACAACAAGTTTCCTCCAAAATAGTCTTATTACTTGTCAGCACTCCAAAATTCCTGTTTCTAACATTTTGATCTTCTAAGGCTTCTAAGTGGGTTGACTGAGTCAACCCACTTAGATCTTGGTCTCCCTCTGACTCTTTCTCCTACCATCTTAACACCAAACACCTCTTTTGCTAACCTTTCTTCTTCCATTCTCTTTAAGTGACCACATCATCTTAGATTAGCCCTGCTCACACATTCTTCAGTGCAAACAATGCTTTATCTCCTTCCAAATGTCACATTTTTATGCTCCCATTGGTGCCATCTATCCAGGCTGATAATTTTTCTGTGAACTCTCATGTCTGTTATCTCTAATCTTTGATCAAACACTTTATTTCTAACCCAACTCTCGGATCTGTAACTTAAAATTGGTTTGAGCACTGTCTTGTATACTGCTAGTGCTTTTGGCTAATTTCTCTATTGTTCCACATAAATGTATTCATCTGACACTCCTCGCCATACTATCTTTGTGCTTATCCTGTTGTCTATTTCCAAATTTAATTTGCCACTTCACTAAAAACTGCCTGAATAGCTGAAATATTTTGCTTGTTCCATAGGTTCTCCATTGAGAATGCAGCTGAAGTTTTCTATGTTCCTGCCTATTTTCATGGTGTTGGCCTTTTTATTGCTGATTTTCATGCCTTATTTATTACAGATGTTAAAGATACCAAGATGTTAAAGATGTTAAACTTAATGATGTTAAAGATACCAAGCAATTTTATAAGCTAGGTTTTTAATCCTTTTTCCCAAGTAAGCAAACAGACAAGTAAGTCAAGTTTGCGGCTACACGTAGTGCAACACTAGGCAACTCGTTGTAAAGGTGGCATTTTTTAGGCCTGGCTCCCACTGACGAGACCTCAATAAAGGTCGAAACCAGTCTGGGTAGTGACCATTACCTTAGTGCATAGCAGCATACATTTCTGCAAGGAAATGTGCTTTGCATTAGGGGAAAATTCTAAGGAAAGTGATCAGAACTTACTCCATCTTTACAACGAGTTGCCTAGTGTTGCACTACGTGCAGCCGCAAACTTGACTTGTCTGTTTGCTTACTTGGAAAAAGGATTAAAAACCCAGCTTATAAAATTGCTTGGTATCTTTAACATAATATATACCCAAGGTAAAAAACTTTCTACATCTTACTCTCATCCTGAGATTTTTATTTAATGAGGTCAAAGCACCTTATGGCAATTTGTATAGGTAAAATTTATATAAGCTTTGTATTACTCTTCATCCTTGGCATTTTTTAGGTCTATCTCCCACTGACGAGACCTCAATAAAGGTCGAAACCGGTCTGGGTAGTTACCTTACCTTAATGCATAGCAGCATACATATCCGCAAGGAAATGTGCTTTGCATTAGGGGAAAATTCTAAGGAAAGTGATCAGAGTTTACTCCACCTTTACAACGAGTTGCCTAGTGTTGCACTACATGCAGCCACAAACTTGACTTACTTGGGAAAAAGGATTAAAAACTTAGCTTATAAAATTTCTTGGTATCTTTAACATAATATATACCCAAGGTAAATAACTTTTTACACTAGATGTGTTTAAGAGTACATCATTGGCATAAAGCAAAGAGCTAATTTTGGTATCTCCAATTCTGATATCAGGTATAATGCTGCTTACTTTCATAATGTGATTCATATATATAAGGAATATGAGTGGAAATAATGTGCATCCTTGTTTTACCTCTGATTTACATGAAACCATCTTTCTGTATTTCCTTCATTTTTAACTGCTGACTTACAACTTAAATGTAGACTGTGTAATGCTGTGTATAATGTTTCATTTACCTCATATAATTGTAGTGTTTTGGAAATATTTTCTCTGGGCTCTTTGTCATATGCATTTACCATACTTAAATAATGCAGAACCTTGTTATATTTCCACAATTTCTCAACTATTTGTTGTAAAGTGAAAATCTGATCTTGATAACTTTGTTTGGCCTGAACTCAGCTTGTTCTTCTTTAAGTTTCTCTTCCACAATTTTTATTCAGACTCTTCCCAAGTATCCTTGAATAAATCTTACCTGGAACACTTAATAGAGTAATTTCCCTGTAATTCTCACATTAGCCTTATTTCCCTTTTATAAATTGAAACTATGAGAGTTCTACTCCAATCATCTGGAATTTGACCTTCTGACCGAGATCTTTGAATTATGCAATGTAGCTATTGCAAATCTTTTATGCTTCCATATTTGAGCATTTCTGGTTAAATATCCTATACTCTGGCTGCCTTTCCAATTTTCAGGTTTTTTGATAGTGTTTTTTGCCTCAAATATTGATATCTACTCCTGTTTCCATTCCTCTTGAATATTTTCTATTATAGAAAACCTCGCTTAATGCGAATTCGATATGCATGGTAATCAGCTGTATTGAGTGAAATGATACTATTTCCTGCTTTAAGCGAGCAATTAATCAGTTAACGGGATTTTTTTACGTTATGCGAAATTTTTTGTTGCCAATCTGCAGTGAGCAGAAAAGCTGGAAATCATTAAGAGACATGAAAGTGGCACTAGTAATACAGTGATTGTGTGAGACCTAGGATACAGCGAGTCTACAGTTTGCACTATATTAAATAAGAGCAAAGAATACAAAGAGCAAGGAAAAGTTGCTACTTCTTCTTTAAGCACGCAGATCATCCGAAATGGAAGCCATTTAATGATAAAGATGTATCATCTTCTATCACTCAGGATTGAGGATTATAACCAAAAAAGAATACCTCTTAGTAAAAGGAATATTCAGGCAAAAGCTCTCAGTATTTTTACCTCATTGAAAGAGACCAAATTTCAAGAGGAATGTGAAAACTTCACTGCGAGTTTAGGATGGTTTGACCGTTTTAAAAATTGAACTGGATTGCATAACATAAGAATAACTGGGGAATCTTTTAGTGCTGATAAAGATTCTGTGGCCAAGTTTCCTGAAGAATTGCGATGGACAATTCAGAAGGTGATTATGAAAATCGGCAGGGATCCCAGACATTCCCTAAAATATGGGATCGTCCCGTTTTTTGGCTAATGCGTCCTGTTGTCCCGAGAAAACTTGTGAGAAGCTTTTTGTCCTGTATTTTAGAGTTGAGGAGTGAATAACAAATTCGATGAGGTACAATATCTATTCTATTACAAACATCGCTCTCTGTCATTACAGAGAACTGTAGACGCGTTGTTATTTTCTCAAGGCGAGTGATGGCAACCCTGCAACGACGATAAATACGTTAGAACAGTGCACATGTGCATTGACATTTTGGCGTGTGCCGTGATATTGGCTCAGCTTTAAATAGCACAGAGCGGGCCACTTGACCCATGTCATTTTAGAAGCTTGCTCCGAGAGAAACAGGTTGGTGCTTGCAGAGTATTAATTACTGTATGGCTGCTGTTAAAATGTATGATTTTTCAATTCTCCTGTGGCCCTGTTGAACGTTGAAAATGCCGAAAAGGAAGTGTGATTATACAAACGCTTTAAAAACTCAATTTTCTTTTTTTAAAAAAAAAACTACTAAATTGGGTGAGACAGATAAAGTAGAGTGCACAGTTTGTGGTGGCTTGCTTAGCGTCGAGCATGGCGGAAAGTCCGACATTACCGAGCACATTGCTACGAAAGTACATAAATCTGCATCTCAAGTTAGTACAAGTGCAAAAGTCAATGATTTCTTTACCAAGAAAGAGAAGGGGGGGGAGAATCTTGCTGCAGAAGAAGCAACTTTCTCGACACGTGTTTTCACAACCAGAGTATTCGATCAATGGATTGTACATCTAAAATAATACGTAAGTTATTATTATTATTTTATTATTATTATTATTATTAAACAAGACCTCATGGAGTCAAAGACTCATCTAGGAGGTCCTTTTATCTCACACACATCTCATCATACCGCGTCTTAAACACATTCAAACTCCTTGAAGACACCACACTCTCAGCAAGGCATTCCAATCACTCACAACTCTGCACGAAAAAAACCTGCCTCTCACTCCCCTACTCACACCCTCTTTATACAGTTTCCAGGGATGACCTCTGGTTCTCCTCTGATCTCCCACTATTCTCTGTAGAACTTCTCCACCATTGATCCTATAACAACCCCTTACCAACTTGTAGGTCTCTATCATATCTCCCCTCTTCCTTCTCTCCACTAGACTCTTCAAATTACATCCTTTTCAATCTTTCCTCATACTCGACATTCCAGAGGTCAGAAACTACCTTAGTCAGTCGCCTTTGGACCCTTTCCAACATCTCTTCATCCTTCTGAAAACCAGGTGACCAAATCTGGGCACAATAGTCCATGTGTGGCCTAATCAAAGCCTTATACAATGGAACAAGAATCTCCCTACTTCTACACGTCAGTGTCATTTATATGATAGAAAATTTACGTGTGGGCAAACAAAAACACAAGTGTTAATTGTAAATGTACAATCTATTTTTGTATCTATAATAGTAAGTAAAAAACCATTTGAAGGCAACTTAAAGTGGCTTAATGAAAATATTCAGCCTAACCATTTGATTTACTATTTGTTTACTTATGCTTAATAAAGTGTGTGCATAGTAAACCTTACCCGGCACACACTTGGAAAGTTAGAATCATTTTGTAACACTGGCATATGTTATGGATGTGCATACTAAACTTTCACCCTCATTGGAAAAAAAACTGGTATTTTTTTCCAATGTATCTGGGATCCCTAGTCATAACAACATTCGCTATATATTTCCTAGTTTTAACACATTCACGATGGGGTGACGTTTATCATTCCAGCGGAACTTCTCATTACCAGTGGGATCAACTCACACAAAGTTTCAACCCTTGGTTGAATTTTATTCTTGCTTGTTTGAGTTGAGCTGGCAGGCGAACTCACACATGCATTATATGTACAGTAACCATATTTTTTGGAGAAAACAAATGACAAATCACCAAATTTGTTTCAAATTTAATGAAATAAAATTAGTTTTGTTTCACTAAAACTAAAAAGCTTTATAACGTTTATTGTAAAATATAAGCATATACATAGCATTTTAAACAATCACATTATTACTTTAAAAAATTTAATTTTGATACTTTACACAAGAATGAACTTTTTTTTATAAATCAGGTTTGTGTTTTAAAAATTCATAAAACTATAAGATTCCATTTTTGGTATAAATGCATGTTTTCAATGTTTCGATTTTTAATTGGGTTTTTTCCACTGGTCCACATATTGTTCACTAAAGAAAATACTCGTTCAGTGCGGACATTAGATCCAGGGAGACATAAGCAAAATTCGACGATTTTTAAAATGTTTTAAAGATACATATTTATCTGTGAAATATTTAAAATAGTCAATACTACTACGTCATTTTATTGCCATTCTTCAATCTTTTCACTGGTGAAATAACTTTTAATGCACGAAACTTCATCAAATAGTTCGTCGTCATTTATGTTTAAGTTCCATTGACTGGAAATGAACAAAACCCTTTCCTCGATCTTTGCCCACAGAGGGATTTCTCGTAGTAGGACCATTCAAATACTTCCATTTCCATGAAACAGCTGTCCTAGTTATTAAAATAATCAATGCAAATTTGGTAAAATTTATGAATTGCATCTTTAATTATGTTGGCATTAATATTCAATTTACTATTTCAATTCAAACAAAGGACAAAATGGCCATTTTAGAAAATAAATAAATCTAAAGGACTGTCCTCTTAAATAAAGGACGTATGGTCACCGTAATTATATGGCATGTTTCAATTCTTCATAGAATTTTATTTCAAGTTAGTCTTTGTGATCTGTCATAATGACATCGAGAATTTCAAATGCAATAAAATAAACACTTATTTCATGTAATTGAAAAATTGGACAATAGTTTTTAGTTAGGTACTGTGTTTCTGGTGCAACATATGGTTGCAGTGAAACACAGTTGCTGACTTGAGTCTGTACAGAATAGTTTCTGTGGGAGGGGACAATAATAGTGCAATTGAGACAGCTGAAATAAAAACGGCACTAACTAATGAATCACTATTTGTTGAGAAATATATTACACAGACTGCAAAGGCCTTTGTACCTTATTCAGGGATACAATAAAACTACACTTGTTTTTCTTGCATCTGCAATATAATGGCTTTGGGGAGTGCGTGTTTTTAACTGAGTGGGGAACGAGTTACTATCGCCTCGAAGTGAACATGTTTAAACATTTTTTGTGTGGGAGGTAATATGCAACACTTTTTGATGTCTTTTTTCATAAAGGAAAATCACGGGTGCGGGTTATACGCGAGGGCAAGTTATATTCGAGTGAATACGGTAAGCATTTTGCCAACAAGTTGAGCTTCCCCTGCTCAGCTGACTTACACTGAATAATATAAATTTATATATAAATAAATATTGAGCCTGTTTAGCTCAGTGGATGTGGCGTTTGCACGTCACTGCGATTGACTGCATAAAGGAAGACTTGATTTCGAGTCTAGTCAGTGACTAGAGGAAATTTTACTAAGCCTTTTTTCGACCGGTTCCCGAGTTAGTTGATCTCTGGCACAGGCAAGCAGGTTTTTTCTCTCGAAAACTCGGGTTTTTCGTCCCGTAAAATTAAGAAAATTGACCGTAGAACCCACATTATTTCACAAGTTAAATACAAGTGTTAGGGTTAGGGACCACGAGATGGCAGCACTTGTTAAGATTGGAGATTGAACTGCCCACTCAGTCTCCAAAAGTTAGATAGGGCTAAAAACAGCCTCGCCTACTCCCTATATATACGGGGGGGGGGGGCATTAGCTGATTTGATAAATAAATATTATTAAGAGACACCTCTAGGGACTCAGAGACTCATCAAGGGAGGCCATATACTACATACACCAGCTATCATACTTATTCTTGAATTCATTCACACTGTTTGCACTCACAACATCCAGTGGCAATCCATTCCAATCACGCACCACCCTCTGAGAAAAAAAATCTAGCCCTCACACCCTTTTTGGCCGCCTTCATTCTCAGCTTTCAAGGATGCCTTTTCGTCCTTTCCCCACCCTCCATAAATTGAAAAATTCCATCAATTGAAATCCTGTATGACCCTTTCAGAAGTTTGTAAGTCTCAATCCTATCACCTCTCTTTCTCCTGTTTTTCTAGTCTCTGCAGTCTACAAATTCTCAATCTGTCTTCATAATCAGTATTCCACAATCATCCTGATATCATTTTTAACACTCTCCTTTTTATTCTCTCCAATATATCAGAATCACAATGGAAACCAGGAGCCCAGACCTGCGCACAATGCTCCAAGTGAAGTCTCATCAAGGCCTTGTAAAGAGGCAAAATATCATCTTTATCTTTACATGTGAATGTTTGTTTCAGCATTGCAATTATCTTTTGAGTTGTATTTGTAATCTTTGCCACATGGCCCCTAAACTTCAACTTCCTATCTATTAACACTCCACAATCCCAAGCCTCATCAGTTTTCTAGCCTAATCCCACCAATATAATACGACACTGGATATCTAATCATGCCAAAGTGAATGACTTTACATTTACTGACATTGAACTGACACCTGTTTTCCCATGCCCACAATTCCAGCCTATTCAAATCATTCTGCAAAGACTGCATATCAGCAGCATTCCTGATTACCCTACCTATCTTTGTATCATCAGCAAATAAGTGTATATCGCTTGTCAAATCCTTCCCAATATCATTAATGTACAGATTGAATAACAGTGGATCCTTGCACTGTTATTCAATACAACAAGTGCCTACAAGCACTGATCCTTGTAGTACACCACTTGTTATCTTAAACCTTGCAGACTCAGATCCCCTGTATACCACTTTTTAATATCTGTCAGTCAGCCATCCTCTTATCCATGCTAATATTGTATAAACCAAACCCATTTTCTCCAATTTATGCAGCAGTCTGATATACTGTATTCTGTCAAAAGCTTTAGTAAAATCCAAAAGTATCATGGTGTCATTCCCCATGTCTAGTTCATTTCTAACGTTGTTATAGAATGTCAGGAAGTTGCTAAAACATGACCTTCCCTTAGTAAACCCACGTTGTTCATTGCAAAGTAGAGATTCACTGTCAACCCATTTCTGAATGCGGGCCCTAACCAATTTTCCAAAATCTTCACCACCACCACTCCTGAGATACTAATTGGTCGATAGTTGGATACATCGCTCTTTGCACCACCCTTGTGCAATGGAATTACCATACATTCCTGCGGAATCTTCCCTGTTCTGAGACTCATATTAAACATCCTGGTCAAAGGAATTGCCAGTTCAGCTGAATACTCTTGTAGCACACGTGCTGATATTCCATCAGTTGCTATTGCTGAATTCTTATTCAGTTTGTGCAACAGCTCTAATACCTCGGCCTCACACACCTGCATTTCTTCATCTAGTGAACAGGTAACAGTGTGCTCAATGTTGCATTCATCAAGTTGATACCTTTTAACGAAATGGACACTCATTAACTGAACAACCTCATCTGCATCTGTAACCCTCATGCCATCTGGATTTAGAAGAGTCATTCTTTCATATTCATTCTTTCTTTTACTTGCAACATAATGATAGAATTCTTGTGGGTTATCTTTAGCATGCACAGCCAGTTTCTTTTCATAATCAGACTTTGCTTTCCGTACAACAGTTGTGACTATTCTAGCCTGCTGCTTATAACGTTCATAACAGAAATTAATAGATTTTCTATTAATTTTCCCCTACTAAAAACTGTCTGAATTTTTGGCACGCGCCAGTACATCAGCAACTCGATTTTTAAACTTTTGGCACGCACACATAAAAAGGTTCACCACCACTGACATATATCATAATTCACATTACATGCAATCTGTACATTGTCTAAGCCCTATATGTGATTGATGGTATAGGAAAGGTTGTTAATGTTATGTACGTTAATTAATGACTTCCAGATGTCATGAAGTATAATATCTTAGTTTCTGTTTAATTTGCTGTGTGAACCAATGACTTCAAAGACTCCTTGAACAATCTGACAAAGTATTCTCCTCTAAGTAAGGCATAGAGCAAGGTTTTCCGAATTGTGTTCTGCAGAACACCAGTATTCTGTGGAAAGTGAATAAATGTTCCATGATGTCAGTGACCAAGCCATGTATTTTTAAACATGGAAGTAATTTGGGAAAGGGAATACTGCTGTTTATGACCGGGAATAAAAATTGCCTGCAAGCCGATTACAACAATGGGCGCCATATCCTCTGTTCTTGGAACTGAACGAAATAACATCTGTGTTGCAAATGTTAGTGACCAATCAGCAAGGAAGTATAAAGAAAATTTTTCCACTGAAATTGAAGATCAAGGTAGTCTGTATCTGGTTCTCAAATCTAGTAATACTGAATACTTTCTTCGCAAGTTCATATTGTAGGGTGAAAGTGCTTGTTTCGAAACTAGCGCCGTGATTTTTTAAAAGTAATAGGCCTACAGATTTAAATTTTAATATGAATAAGAGACAAGGGACTTTGTTTAATTTTGGTGTTAAGAAATCTCTTATTGAAGGCATTTGTGATTCAACAGATAGTGATTCATCCACCTCCAGTCTACAAAGCGATCTCCAGGATGTACAAAAGGAGGGGGAAACTACCAGCACACAGGAGAAAAAGTCTGCATTCACTCGTAAGTACCTATAATAATGTTATAAATTTTTGGTGATC
The DNA here is from genome assembly GCF_054136105.1 of Typopeltis vanoorti. Classification (NCBI taxonomy): domain Eukaryota; kingdom Metazoa; phylum Arthropoda; class Arachnida; order Uropygi; family Thelyphonidae; genus Typopeltis; species Typopeltis vanoorti. The sequence goes on along the minus strand of NC_143551.1, from coordinate 116,158,983 downwards.
AGAATGGGATATGTCAATGAAAATCAGCACAAATTAATTTAATGATGTTGACCTGAGGAAACTACAATATGCTACAAGATTTCATTAGTCCAGTGATTGATAACCGATTTAAATGTAATTTTATATTTGTCAACATGTCACACCATATACATAAGTGTATTAATACTCTATGATTATGCCATAATTAATTATTAATACATTACAAAATAACCAAGGTGTTTCGTGAAAATTTCAGGATTTGTGAAGTGTTCTGTCGTAGGAAAAATCTGGGAAACGCTGGCATAGAGGAAGCTTGCCAATGTGCTGTGTAATGTTCCGTGAGGATGTGTGCTAGGAATGGCCTTTCTTCTCTTTTGTTTTCAACATCGCCTATGTGTTCTCTTTTATGAATTTAAACTTTTCCCAGTTTGACCTATGTACACCTTTTCCGCAAGAACAAAGAATCTTGTATACCATAGAATGGATTTTTGTTTTTTGTTTTTAAGGCAGTGGCGGCCCGTGAAATTTTAACTGGGGGTGCTGCCTATACAAAATAATTTTTAAAAAATTATTTTGTATAGGCAGCATCCCCATTTAAAACTTCACAGGCCACCACTGCTTTAAGGGAAATAATGTAGGAAACTGTAAGGTATTAAATGGTTTGAAGACCATTCTGATATTGACTGATTTTAATAATTGAGATATTTTTCTTAATGTGTCCATATAAGGAGACCATTCCTTTGTAATAATTTCTGAGTTAACTTATTTTCTGATGAACCATCCCATCAATTTGGGATGGTTCATCAGAAAATAAGTTTCTTTTGCAACATCTCTTATGCCAGCAATCGTCGTTTTCACTGCAGTGTATAAACTGCACATAATGTGACTCGTGATATACATGATTTAACTATCAGTTAAGTATTTTTTTTTTTAATTTTATAGAAATAATGACTGTTGGAAATGTTTGTGTTAAATATCTTCTTGAGCTGTCAGCCACAAAAACAGTGAAACTTGTCAGAGTAACATTCAGTTTTGATGAATCAAAAAAACATCTGAGTCAAACTTGGTTAATCATTCAAAGTTGATCTAAACTACTCATAGTGAATTACTTAAAGTACTCTTTCCTCCCTTTCTAAGCTTTTTCAGTCACCTCCAGAACATTTCACTACCTTACTGATATTTACCTTCTATGTTCTTGCCAAATTCTTCTCATGACTTTTTATAATAAATTTAGTTTAATCCTTTATCCAAGTGTGAGCAAACAAAGTTTGCGCCTGAAGTATCTTCAGGACTAGGGTAAGGTGATACCACACCAGGGCAACTCGTTGCAAAGGTGGAGAAAGCTACGAACACTCCTATCTCAGTATCTCCTATAATGCAAAACACATCTCCTTGCGGATATGTCTAATGTTATGCATTAAGGGAAGGGCCACTACCCAGACTAGTTTCGACCTTTATTGAGGTCTCTTCAGTGGGAGCCAGGCCCTAGTGGAAATACCAGGCAGAAGCATTCGCAGGTCATCTCTACCTATAGGAGTTGCCAAATGGTGTGCCACCCTTTTTTAATAAATTACTCTGGATTTAGAGAAGGTTGTTGAAAGTTTATTTTTCACTTGGTTAGAGTATAATAAATTTAGTTTAATCCTTTATCCAAGTGTGAGCAAACAAAGTTTGCGCCTGAAGTATCTTCAGGACTAGGGTAAGGTGATACCACACCAGGGCAACTCGTTGCTTTATCCAAGTGTGAGCAAACTTTGTTTGCTCACACTTGGATAAAGGATTAAACTAAATTTATTATACTCTAACCAAGTGAAAAATAAACTTTCAACATCTCATGACTTTTGTTTAGCCACTTTTAACAAAGCTTACATTTCTCTGTATTCTTTTAGGACATATTTACTAGAAACTTTCAGTATGCTTTCCTATTTTATGGGACTGCTTGATTAACATTTTTTTAGTTAATCCTGTAAATAAATTCTTTTCGATTGAAATTAAACCAAGATATAACTTTTTTTTTAAATGAGTGCTATGTAAATTTGCAAGAGGCACACATCATTTATTGTCTTTAACAATATTTAACATGCTGGCACCAGACAGCATCTATATGTACCATCACTGCTTGTGGGAACTACCTTTGTCTCTTCCTCTTTGGGGATGCATTTTCACACTGTTTGTATGGCATATTAGTTAACTTTTTTAGTCGAATTTTATTTATAAAATTAGAATTTGTGAATAGTCTTCATGATATCAAAAATTTCAATTCAATTTAAATGGATTTCAAGTTTTACACACACACACACACACACACACACACACACACACACACACACACACACACACACACACACACACACACAATCTTTATTTGCTTTCCATAAATCATTTCCTTTCTGCACCCAACGACTGCATTATAAATAGATGTTACCATACATTTTCAACTGAAAGTTTGAAACAGGATATTAGAACAAATATATTTAGTTAGATACTGTTTGGTGCTAGAAATAAAGGGTCCTTCCATTTTTCTCTGATTACACTAATTGTTGCTAAATATTTTCCATAGACTGTAAATGTTTTTTTAAGCATTCATATGCATGAATAAAAATGAATCCTTCTGAGCTGCTTCCAAAAAGAAAAAAAAATTATATAATGAGCATAGGATTCACTAAAGCATGGATATTTCTTATAATGATTAGAAGTTGTTTATGTATATATTACTATGTAAAAAGCATATACTGATGGTTTATCAACACTCATGACATCATTCTTAATAAGTGCTATCTCTTGATTCAGATCTTGACTCAGTTTTTTTCTTATCTCTGTTTTTTTTTTTTTTTTAACTTTCCTAGATCACATTTTTTGCTTATGTTTCTTAAGTATAGCTTTGTCATCAGTAGATTATGATCAGAAGCAATATCTGCACTAGGATAGGTTTTTGTATTATTTATGAAACTTTGAAATCATTGATGCCAGAATACTACTTGTTTGAGTATTAGTTGTGCCGGCTGTGAAGTTTGGTGGAGGATGCAACATGGTCTGTTTTTTTTTTTGGTGAGATGGGTACTGAACTTGACTGGCTTGCACAGAGCCCTGATCTCAGTCCCATTACATATCTGCAGAATGAATTGGAATGCTAACTACAAGCCAGGAAGAACTGCCCGACACTAGCGACCAATCTTACTAATGCACTTCTGGAAGAATAGAAAGGAATTACCTCAAAATACCAAAATACAGTGGAAAGATCGTGCCAGAAGATTGATGACTTATAGTAGAAAAGGATGAACAACTCCATATTAATACCTTTCATTTGGATATTTTTGATCAGATAGTGTATGTCCCTATTATTTACCAACGAATACCATCTACATTATTCTTTGCAGGTTGTGCTGTGTCCCCCCCCCAGAGATAATGGCACAAACTGCTGAACTTTTCTTTTTGGCTGAAAATGATTTGCTACCATCAATTATATTCCACCCAAAAATAGTACATCCCTCACATTCTATTCTAATAAATATATTATCTTTTGTCAGCTATGTCTTGGTAATGCAAATAACTTGGCCTATAGTATATCAGCGTCATGCAGATAAAGATTGGGAAAGAAGAAATCTATTATCTTTGTTAAGAGCTGGAAGTTAAAGATGTTGAGAAACTCATTATGAGGAAGGCTGTCTTAGAGGATTAAGGTGGTGGCAGGAGTTTTTCCAGTGCCCCATCGTTAACATGTTAACTGGATCTCATATTGTCAGTTTGAAAAAGGTGTACACAAAATATCTTCACCACTGTTTCTCATTGTTGGAAAGAATAAAATAAATGTCATTTAAAAAAAAAAAGTACACAGTGATATAACAGGAAAAGATAAGGAATATTTTGAATTTATTAAGACTGAAGAAGTAAAATACTTAATAGCTTAATATAATAATGATGCTATACAAGATAATGGAACATAGTAAAAAGTAATACTACATACATTATAAACATAATATAATATAATATAGTGGTGATATAGAAACTGATAGGTTAAGGTAAAGACTCAGTATAATAAGCAGGAAAAGGAAATAGAAGGAACTGTACAGTATGTGTAACAAAGGGCTATAGTCATACTGGTTACTAGAAAAATTAAATTTAATCAATAGTCACTACAAAATCAAATTACTATATCTATGAAAGCTTACATAGATATAGTACCGGGTGATCCAAAAGTAACAGAAAAAGTAAAAATTCAATAATTCGAAAAGTATAGACAGTAGAACAATGTGGTTTTCACAGAAATACACAAAAAGACATGGGATTTTTTTTTATAACAAAAAATTTTATTACCAGAATAGTTACATTTGCTGCCGACAGGTGGTGCTTCAGTTGAGTCAGTAGTTTGTGCAGTGGCGCAGCACAGTTCGTGATGCAGCTAGGATTACAAATGTTCAATGTGACAGCTGTTATTCATGAGAATGGACGTCAGATGTGGCACAACACCCTGCACAGCATCAAAGAGGGTTTCAGCTGTAATTCCTGTCACATGATAGCAAATAGCTTCTTTCAACATGGCCAGTGACGTCAGCCGACCTCTGTACATCTGTGACTTCAAGTAGCCCCATAACCAAAAGTCACAAGGTGTAAGGTCTGGAGATCTTGGTGGCCATTCGTGCAGGAAAGAGCGACTGAGAACACGGTCATCGCCAAATGTCAATTGCAGCAGGTGCTGGACAGGACCTGTGATGTGCGAAGGTGCTCCATCCTGCACGAATGTTACACTATGGAGCACTTGCCTCTCTTGCAAGAAGGGAATGATGCTGGCTCTTAAAAGTGCTGCATAATGCTCGCCTGTCACAGAAACAGTTTGAAATGTACCACTGTGGACTTCCTCAAAGAAAAAGGGGCCTATAATTAATGACACAGTGAACCCACACCATGCTGTCTCCTTTGGCTGATGCAAAGGGTTTTCCACAATCACGTGTGGGTTCTGTCTTGCCCAGATGCAGCAGTTGTGCGCATTTACACTTTCATCAAGCAAAAAGTGCGCCTCGTCAGTCCACAGGACATTTGACAGCCAGTCCGCATTGTTTTCCATCTGTTGAAAAGCCCAATTTGCAAATTCATGACGTCTCTCGAAATCAGTTGGTTTTAGTTCCTGTACGTGTTGGATTTTGTAAGGATACCTCTTGAGGATGATCCTGAATGATCACCACACAGTCCCATACGAAATGCCAGTTCGTCTTGAAATTTCATGTGCACTGCGTTCCCCATGTGCGGAAGCTGCCAATTGTGTGTTGGTCTTGTGTTTGACCTCGTTCACAATTGCTATAGTTTTTTTGGGGTTTCCCGCTTCTTGCACGTGCTTCCAAACTGCCAGTGTCTTTAAACCTTTTCATCATAGCTATCAGTGAGGAACAAGACATCGGTCCGTTTCCACTTCTAATACCCCGCATCGAATGATAGGTGCGCAAAGCCACACTTGCACATTCGGAGTTCTGATAATACAGCTTAACTAAAAGTGCTTTATCTCGTAACGATAACATGCCTCACCTTCGCAGAACATTTAACTTCAGTAATAAACATTAAATGCTGAAAGTTTAACTTCAGTATTCACTACATCTGAAATTTACGTACCTCACGGTTTAAATAGTGATAGGTAGCAGCTCCGGGACCGCTACAATGCCACCTGTCGGTGACAAATATAACTATTCTGGCAATGAAATTTTTCGTTATTAAAAAAAATCCCATGTCTTTCTGTGCATTTCTGTGAAAACCGCATCGTGCTACTGTCTATACTTTTCGAATTATTGAATTTTTTACTTTTTCTGTGACTTTTGGATCACCCGGTATATATACAGTTGATCCTTGAAAAACTGCGCCGTTCCACTTTTATGTTTTTTTTTTTAAGAAAAAAACAAACATGCAAATATATTTGTTTGTTAAACTGAACACAAGGATTACATCCGATTTCACCAGCACAGCCATTCTGGACTTGCAGACCACGCTCTGGATACTCGCCACAGAATAAGATGGAAGAAAGCTACAGTCATACACCGCAGCAAGTTCAAGTATGAAAGACTATTCATGGAATCAGCCTCAGCCCTTAGGAACATGCCAAACCTCAACAAATTTGGATGCATGAGACTGCCCCAAATTTGGGAAACAATTATCAGAAGAACTTCAGCCCAAAGGCCAAGAACCAATATAGCCCGCCAGGGGACACCACCAGGACTTTAGGAAAACGTTAGCGTCCTAGCTTCAGTTCTCATTTGCTGTTATGTAGTACTTGTGTGCACGTGTCTTTATATTAAGTTCCCAAGAAGATGGCAACGTGACGTTTGCCGAAATATCGGAAAGTATATATTAAAGTTTATTTAATTTATATTTCTAGTATACGCTGTCAATTCCTTAAATATAAGTTATCATGTTTAACCAGCGTATAAGCCTCTCAACAAGAATAATGAAAAACAAATATATTGGAAATTTTTTTGGAGATTTACGACAATTTAAAAAAACTCGCAGATGAACTGCCTAGCCTGGAAATATGGAAAAAACTAAGAAAAAGTTAGTTATGTCATGAATGCATAAAATATATGTAGATGCTAATCTATTTTATCATTTACTCCCATAAATTATACACAAATCTATTAGAAAAAGTTAAAATTTATCAAAACTTATGGACACAAGAAAGATGGTTGTGTACATTCCTTTATTTATCTCACTATAAACTGTTTCATAGAACTCCAACAGCACTTTTTCTGTAATTAATCCTGATCTGAACCTGTACTGATTAGGTGCATAAAAGGATATAAATTTAGATTTTTTCTGTAATTTCTGATTTCATTTCTGTTACCTCCTTTAAATAATTGAAGAACAGAAGCAATCTATAAGTTCTATTAATTTTCTATGTTCAGCAAAAAGATTTATTAATATGTGTTAATAACTTTTATTTATGTTTAATCATAATATGTAACTTTTCTACATTTATACGGTCATATCCCTTCCCATCCACCCACTTTTTTTTTTAAAAAAAAAAATCCAATTACTACACATTTACCTCATTCTCATTTACACTGCATATACACAGTTTGCCCGTTAAGCAATGAGATTGATTTTTTTACAGAACAGCCCTTTGAATAAAAATAACTGATGTGTTTATAGTTTTGACCGCAAGAATAGATTGTAATTGCAGGTACAACTTTTGAGTTAGGTGATGCAGAAGTTTCCATGTGGCAACCACTGAAGTTTATTTATTTATTCTTATAGCAAAAGCTGCTACAGGTCAATGTCTAGACCTGAAAGCCAATCCAGGGCCTCATTTGTCACCTCATGGAGGTCCTGGAGTCCACCACTATGAAATTTGCACCTTGGGCAGTCATTCATAGTATGAGTGATCATCTGGGCCACAGGGAAACAGTCACAATAAGGGTGGTCTGATAGTCTCCATTTATGCAGTAGGTAGGTAGTCACATCTGCTCTGGTTAGTTCTGATCCTGTTGATAGATGACCAAATCTTCCTAGGAAGGGCAAAACCAGGCTGCGGAGCACAGGGATCTTCAACCAGAAACCATTTGTTGGAAGATTGTTGGACCAATGTTCTTTACACATGTCAGGTGTTGATGGTAAGGCAGCTGAAGAGAGTTTGTCCATGGACCAGAAAGGGTTTCATGATTTTAGGCTAATACTAGGTGGATTTATGAGAGTCTGGTACAGAGTCAGGAGCAGGTTGCTCATTACTTTATTAAATACTTTAATCGAGGCTTGTCTTCTCTATATATTTGGTGGAGCAGTGTTAGAGAGGACAGGCAGCTAGGGGAGAGGGGTGCTGTTATACCCTGATAAGTTAAGAATGTTAAATTTCCACTTATCATGGTATAACGAGCAAAGAAGTAAAAACCCTGGAAAATAATTAAGTAAACATGCTTGTTTCTAAGTAGGTATCATTGTGAAATTTAGAAAATATTGAATACATTAATTTAAGAAGAAAGAAATAATTAATCAGCTCAAAGAGGATTTTATAAAATAAAATAAAAAGGGAATTTAGATAAATATGTATAAAGCAAAGTTGCCAGAAAGTGTAAATTAAGAGAGTTATGGTTTTGTGTTGATATTAGATTCAGTGTAAGAATAACTTGTAAAAGAAACATAAAAATGAGCTCGAAGTTCGGGGGGGGGCAGTCAGTTGCCCCAAGCGGTCGTGTGCTTGGCGCGTTGGATAAACAAGCAGGAGAGAACGGACGTTGTGAGGTCATGTGACAAGAAATCGAGGTGTCGGATGAACAGCGAAGTTGTGTTTTTTTTGCCGATAGGGTGAACATGTAAAAGGGTCAGCAAAGCCCCCTCTCGCTCTCTTATCTCTTCGGTAGTTGTAGTGTGCTTGATCCGAGGTCCACGGATGCCCGCTCAGCAGAAGGGGCAGCTCTGTCCCGTGGAGCTCAGAGAGCTCTCTTATCTCTCTTGGGTTTTCTTGTCATGTGGAGTTCTCGATTTCCTCGAGTAGTGGAGGTTTAGCCTGGTGCTGGTTCGGGGGTGGCCGAACGATACCCTCTGGACTAGGACGATGTTACAGCGGGTAACCCTGTCCTAGATTCCCCGGAAAGTAACGGCAGACCATGCCGTTAAAAAGTCAGCAGAAGCATGCACCCGATATCTAGGCTGGTAATTACTATGAAGAACTTAATCCGGGGTAGATTGAGGGAAACAAAGAATTGTCCTAATGAAACAGAAGATAGACTTAAACAGATGCAGAAAAATAGAGGTACCATCGAGTGGAGATAAGTAAAGTTTGTTATTTATATGAATGTAATCTGAGTGTGTGATGATATGTGATCCTTTACTAGTGAAGGACTTAGATACAATTACACGTGCTATAGGTCAGGACTATAGCACGTGTATTTTATAGGAAGTCATGAGTGAATCGTAACTAAGTGAATCTGAACATTTGTATGTTGAAGAATGCTTAAAGTTACCAGTTGTTAGTGTAGAAATTAATTAATGGAATATAGTAGCAATTTAGATGTTAAAGAATTATTAACTTGTGCGTGAATTATTTGAGGAAAATTGTATTTTATAGGAAGTTATGAGTGAATAGTAATTAAGTGAATCTGAATATTTGCATGTTGAAGAATGATTAATGCTACCAGTTGTTAGTATAGAAATTAATTAATGGAATTTAGTAGTAATCTAGATGTTAAAGAATTATTAACTTGTGTGTGAATTACTTGAGGAAAATTATGTTCAGAGATCATACCTGATGAAATTAAGCTATTTAATTGATTTAGATTAGAATGTGTCCTTTTAGAGTGATGATTGTTCATGTATGTAAACTGTAATTTTAGAAGCTAATAAACCTTGCTTGAAATTAACTAAATATGAGTCTGTGTATAGAATTCGATGCACCACTTGTGAAACATTACGGATCTGAGCAGGAATTTAATTGAGTAAGGTTATGGCCACGATTGCAACCCTAGGTCACATGAGTATATTTTCTAACTTATTTCTTGATTGAGTTATTATCTTTAATCTAATAATCCTAAACTGCAAAGTATACCCTATTTGATCACAAAAGAAATGAAGAAATTATGAAAGAATTAATCCAAGAACCAGTAATAGAAAAAATTAAAAAATATAAACATAAATGGATAGAACACGTTCAAAGAATGAAAACAGAAAGATTACCACAACAGTAATGCTAGGCCTAAATCCTTGATATGCATGATGATGATGATCACAATGACACTCTCTCATTATTTGCTATATGTTTCAGTTTTGATTAGGAAATAGTTGAAAAGAGAGTAAAGACATACATTGAGAGGAAATTGCTCTTAGATATAGAGAAATTTGGAAAATTCCTCTGCAATTTCACATTGTATTATTTCCATTTTTAGAACTTGGTACTATGAGAGCTCTTCTCCAAATCATGTGCTTTTGTTTGTTCTTTTAACATATGGATAAAGTTTGTAAATAAACTTGGAAAACAGTGAAATATGTACACCTCATAAAGGTAGGGATTATTGCCATCTTGCACTCAATATAATTCTGTAATACTTGTATTGTCAAGTTAAGGAACTAGTGAGGAAAAGTAACTTCATCATTATTTCAAATAAAATATTGTTACAAAGAGGTATCTTGTTATTCTATTGCACTAACTTAAAATATCCATAACTATTGCATTGGGAAATTTCCCGTCACAATCTGATTGTGATGGGAACAAATTATTGCTTGTTTCATTATTAAACAATAATAAAAAATAAAGTCCATTGTGATAGTTTCTTTGTTTGCTGACTTGTTATTTATGTTAGCCTAAAATCTAATTATTGGTGAAAATTTATTTTTTTGGTTCACTTCTACTTTTGATGTCCTGATTGGTGTTGTTCTAAATATAATTGCTTTTCTTTAAAATGCTTCTTTTGTCAGAAATAACTTTGTTCTTTGATTTTACCTATTCACTCTTTATGTTGATTTACAGTTAAACTCTGCACATATAAAGATATGAAACATATAAAGATGCTTTTTTTGCAATAAAATTCAAGTATGAAGTGTTTGCTTATAAAAAAAAGAAAAATGCATGAATTACAAAGAGGTGCCATTCCAATAGGGTACAACACCATTATACTGCTGTAACCTATGCCATGGTGCAGTATGACCTTTTCCATGTGCCATAAAATCCCAAATCAATCAACGAGTAGGATATGACACTTAAGTTATAATTAGCCATTCAATCATAGATTTCTGATATGGCAGATGCTTGCAATGTACTGCATAATTAAAATTGGAATTAAAAATCATGTTGGCATTCATCATCAAATACTTTATATATACCCTCGGGGGGGGGAGGTTGTACAGGATACTATGATAGTATTATGTGAAAAGTTTACATTATTAGTATCCTACAGATTAGTCTTATCTGTCAAGGGTCCAATATTGTAGAAGCTCGTTTCTTGATATTTTCATTTTTATCCTTTTCATTTGCTTCTTTTATTTTCATTACATGTGAGTGATAATGGCAATATTAAAATTGTTCTCATGTAATCACAAGATTGATACGGTCATCTTTCAACGTAGCAGTCTCATAAGGGATCACAAAAATAAATTATTATAGTGGATGGAAAACTAGCCATTTTTGCTGAGCCAGTCTCGCATCTTTTGCATGTGGTTAACTGTACATTGAAAGCAAGCATATACAAAAACATAAATAGTTCCATTTTGAATGGGTTGTTTTGTATTTTGTTGTTATCATTTTGAGTTCTTCTGAAATTGTGTTATGATGATGCAAGATTCCAAGTAGACTATTACAGATGGCTTTTTTAATATTTTTAATTATTATTTTAACTGAAAGTTTAATACATTTGTATATATGAATCTTCATATTATATTCTTTTTAATATCCTCTTTATATTTGTAATTAAATCTTACACTAGAGTTGAATAGAATTTATCATCGCATTATATTTTCTTTAGACAATACAGGCTACACAACCTCACATAGTAATGGTTGAACTCTGTAAGAGCAGAGTTAATATCCTGAGTTTGGATGAGGCAACCATCTTGGAAGAGTCGAAAAACATGAATTTTGAAAAAATTCAAACTGCCATAAAACAGGTATGTATTAAGATGTTGAGTTCTAATTTTGTTCAGTGACTCATATTTCTATTAGGTTTCTCTGATTTATTGGTTTGATGCACTTTACTTAACTTGTCTGGGACTGACAAGTTCATACTTCTAATTTTTTAGGAAATGACAAAGTAAACTCAGTTATTAATTATAAAAACTTTAATAACTACCCATATTTTGGCATTATTATTTGCTATATCATTATTTGCCATCTTCAGAGATCACAAAACAATGATATGTGCACGTAGGCACTCACACTAAGCAAATGAGACTGAAGTGTCCTAGAGTCCTAAAAGATGTCCCCCAGTGGACTAAATTCGGTTGTCTTGGCGTTGGACTCACAGTCTTAGAATATATGCTTCCCAAATTTGGGGCGGTCTCATGGACCCAAATTTGTTGAGTTTTGGGAAGTTTTTTAGAGCTGAGGCTGATTCAAGGAATAATCTTGCGTACTTATACTTGCTGTGGTGTAATAAAGTGGCCTTCTTCCAGCGTATTCTGTGGTGGGTGTCCAATGCATGGTCAGCGAGTCCTGAGTGGCTGTATTGGTGGAACTGGATGTAGTCCTTTTTAAATAAATTATAATACTGGAATTGACTCACATAAAATATTATTTTATTAGTATAATTTTCGCTTAAGTATCAAAGGCGTCTTCAGTATAAAGCTAATCGAACAATAACTGACAATTCCAAAATGTGCCATCTAAGTAGCTAATGTAAGATAAGAAAAAGGTCATTAAATTTCCTAACTGATTAAAAAATAATAAATAAGTAATTAAATTAAATAATATATATATATATATATATATTATTTAATTTATGAAACTGTTTCAGAACTGATGTTTGCACAGTTGCAAAATGAAAATGAACCCTCTCGGTGGAATAGACTATAAACAGCTATCGTAACATTTGCTAAAAACCACATCAATAAACAAGAAGAAAGAAAGAAAAAACCATGGATAACACAAGAAGTAATCAACCTTATCGATGAAAGAAGAACATGGAAAAGAGGAGCAAATGAAGGAAAAAAGATTAAGATATAAAATATTGGATAAAAGAATCAAACAGTTATGTAGGAGATTGAAAGGAATTCAGTAGTTAGGGCATTGTTAACTGAACTGATTAATTTTGCCCTGTTCTATAGGGTTTTTATAATCCCATATTGTTGGGAGGGAGGTGGTGTAACTGCTGGTGAATGTATCTACCTGTAGGTGTAGGTTTTCTGTAAACAGAGTAGGCTGGTGTGTAGTATCTTGAAAAGGGAGACTCTTGTTTTCCTTTAAGCTAAACTGGATCCTGGTTAATGGATCCACTGGATCCATTTGATTGTTTGTGTGTTGAGAAATTGTAGCAATTGTATCTAGGCCATGGTGCCAAATGGCAAACACATCATCCACATAGTGTAACCAAACAGTGGGTTTATGTGGGGCAGGGTTTAAGGCTTTTTCTTCAAAGGTTTCCATAAAGAAGTTGGCCAGGGACGGAGAGAGTGGAAAACCCATGGCTGTCCCCTCTATCTGCTTGTAGAATTTTTCTTGCCAAACAAAATAGCCTAAGTTCATGATGAACTGAAATAGGGCTGAGGAAATTTGGTTTGGATGAGGTCTAAGGTATCTTTGAGGTGACATTGGTGAATAAAGAGGAGATATCACAATTGACCATTATGTTGGAGTGTTAGGTTTTCTGCACTGGCTTTAAAGTGGGCTGAATTTTTTATGAGTGAACGTGTGTTGCCAGTATATTGTGTGAGCACTTTGGCTAAATGCTTGGCTAATTTGTATCATAATTGCAACACACCTTCATATATAAACTCAACCCACTTTAAAGCTAGTGTAGAAAACTTCTCAATCCAACACACTGACATAAGAGTCAGTTTTGATGTCTCCTCCTTAGCACAATTGGAAGAGCGATGGTATGTTGTGCCCTTTGGTTGGAAAAGACCTCGGTTAGATTCTCGTCATAATGGGAGTTATCTTTATATATATATATATATATATATATATTTTTTTTAATTGAAGGTGAGTTTGCCGATCTCATACAGAGGTAGCAGGGTTTTTCATCCTGCATACAGGCAAATCAACCTTCAGGACACATGTAATTTACATACAAATAAAAAAATACTAGTGGTGTTGGTAGATGGAGATGGAAAGTTGTAGAGTAGGTGTCCTCCCTCAATGAGTCCTTGGAAGTGTCATCACAAAATAATAATAATTATTCACCAATGTCCCACTCAAAGATACCTTAGACCTCATCCAAGCCAAATTTCCTCCCAATATCTCAGCCCTATTTCAGTTCACCATGAACTCAGGCTATTTCGTTTGGCAAGGAAAATTCTACAAACAGATACAGGGGACAGCCATGGGTTCTACACTCTCCACCCTGGCCAACTTCTTTATAGAGACCTTTGAAGAAAAAAACCTTAAACTCTGCCCCATATAAACCCACTGTTTGGCTACACTATGTGGATGATGTGTTTGCCATTTGACTGCATGGCCTGGATATGCTCTACAATTTCTCAACACACTTAAACAGTCAACACCCCAGGATCCATTTACCTTGAAAAAAGGAAAACAACAACAGTTTCCATTTCCTAGATATTCTGATTACATGCCAGCCTGGTGGATATCTGGCTTTCTCTGTTTACAGAAAACTTACACATACAGGTAGATACATTCATCGGCTGTATCACCCCCCCCCCCCCAACAATATGGGATTATAAAAAAACCCTATATAACAGGGCAAAATTAATCAGTTCAGATAACAATGCCGTAACTACTTAACTTAACCATATCCTTAACACCTTAGCGAATGGCTGCAACCCCCAAAAAATCCAAAAAAATATTAAAACCAGTTAACCACAACCCCTCTTCCTCCTTCATAACAGAAATTACTCTAAATCTATCACCATGCCATATACCCAGGGGACATCCAAAAAAGTAACAAAAATTCTATAGAAATATGACCTCACAACTAGTTACGAACCACATAAGAAATTAGCATCTCTTATCCGCTGCACCAAAACAGACCTATCTGGAGTATCTCCCAGGTCCCTTGCAGTTGCAAACTGCCCTACTACTGCCAAACAGGCAGGACAACCAATATCAGGATATCCGAACACAAGGACTACATCCAGTTCCACCAATACAGCCACTCAGAACTTGCTGACCATGCATTGAACACCCACCACAGAATACACTGGAAGAGGGCCACTTCATTACACCTCAGCAAGTATAAGTACGTAAGATTATTGCTTGAATCAGCCTCAGCTCTAAAAAAACTTCCCAAATCTCAACAAATTTGGGTCCACAAGACTGCCCCAAATTTTGGAAACATACATTCTAAGATCATCAGTCCAATGGCCAAGACAACCCAATTTAGCCCACAAGGGATACCTTTTAGGACCAACTTACAGTTACTAAGTTTGTTATAGTGTTACTTTCTAAAATGAGAGTTGTCCATAACATTAAAAATAATGTATAAATATTTTTTATAGCATAAACAATAAATTCTCTTAAAGCTGTCAGTAATTTATTATTATATTAAATAGTAATGGATTTCAGGTACTTCAATCCCAGAATATTCAGTAGTCATGAAAATTGCTATGGCAAAAAAAAAAAAAAAAAAGACCCACATTTTTCAGTTATTTTATTAGTTTACTAACAAACATCTGGTGCCACATGAAAAGTCACTCTTTTATTTTCTAGTGCATTGCAATTTTAGGGCTAACAGAGTTGTGATGATGATAATCATCACAACTCTGTTAGCCCTAAAATTATCCTATTATCCTAAAAAACTTGTATACAGCAACAACAACAAAAAAAATTATAACCAAAGCTGATAAGAGTAATGCAACTGTCATTATGGATGAAACAAATTAACAGAAAAATTATCAATGTTCTTAAAGATTACCCTATACCAGCATATAGATTAAGATCCTACCATATTTCTAAAGAAAAAACAACTTTTTAAAAAAAAAGAGTTGCAATTTAAAAGGCCCGAGAAATTACTAAAAGGCTGAAATCTTCGGATATATGGGATCCCAAAAATTCACAAACCATATATCCCCTTCATCCAGTGGTGTTAGTTAACAGCACAGACAACCCACCTACAAACTTGCCAAACAATTAGCGAAATCACTTCCCCCATTAAACAACGCTCTTTCTTTAAGACATTAATTTAAAAAAAAAAAAAAAACTCATCCTTGAATGATCAAACATTATGGTCATCTTTACCATTACTTTGCTGTTTACCAAAATATCTTTGATTGAGATTCTTGACCTTATTAATCTGCATTTCCCCTCTGACATTTTTAAATTATTCAGATTTATAAATCCCCCCCCCTCCTCCCCAGCTAATTTCTATATAGAATTTCTGGAAAACCAAGCACTCATCATCCCCAACAGTTTGGTTACACTTTGTAGATAATGTGTTTTCAATTTGTCTTCATGCTTTGACACTTTAGATACATTTTCAGAATATTTAAACAACCAACATCCAAAAATAAATTTTGCTGTAGAAAAAGAAACTAACAGCTAACTCCCTTCTTTAGACAAACTAGTAACTGGATTACCAAATTATTCATTATCCGTTTTCTGCTTATAGAAAACCCACACATATGGGAAGGTTCTTGCATAAGCAATCACACCACTGCTCATAGTATGGCATCCTCACACTTTAGGTACCTTGCAACACTTGTTATTTTTAAGCCAGTATCTACAACCCCCATAAAATAAACAGAATACTGCAGCCAACTAACACAAAAGATCACATCAAAACTATACCCATCCTTTATATTCAGTGTACATCTGAAAAGATAGCTGAAGTTCTCTGCAGATATAATCTCCATGTCACTTTTAAACCATACATTCAGCTAGCTGCCTTCATCCATTCTCATAAGGATCATCTTGCACAGCCTTGAATGTAAAGAAAAGAAAAATTCATTGCAGCATTATAAAATACGATATTTGCCAGCATATAAGACGCACTTTTTTTCTTTGAAATTAGGTCTGAAAAATAGGGTGCGTCTTATACGCCGATACTCAGTTTTTTATTACTTTCATTTCTGGAAATTTTCTCTGTTCCAAGTTACACGATTTCTTTCTTGCTTCCTTGCAGTGTGTGAGAGCATTCCAGTTACTGAAATACATTCTAGTATTCTAGTTATGGATAGATAACTTTTGGTCTAGATGCCCTGTTGAAAAAGCCTGCCCTGCTAGTATGGGATCAGTTTTGTTCTCACAGAACAGATGTTAAAAATAAACCCCAAGGAATTGAAAACTCAGTTAGCTCTAATTCCAGGAGTTCTAAGTAGTCATCCTCAACCTTTAGATGTCTGTATTAATAAACCATTTAAGGGATTTATGAAGGAGAAGTGGAACACTGCATCCAGAAGACTGCTGGATGCAGTCTTCAGATTTTGAGGTTACGCCATCAGGAAGAAGTAACTGGTAATTAGTTTACGGAATTAACAACGCATATAAGTATATTAATTAAAGGTAACTTTAATGAATAACTTCTATATTTCGGCAACGTCACATTGCCATCTTCAGGAACATAAAGATATGGTATGTGCACGCAGGCACTAACACAAAGCAAATGAGGAAGAAAGCAAGAAACTAATATTGTTCCTAAAGTCCTAATGGTGCCCTCTTGCAGGCTGATTTGGTAGTCTTGGCAGTTGGGCTGAAGTTCTCATAATGTAAGTCTCCCAAATTTGGGGTAGTTTCATGCACCCAAATTTGTTGAGGTTAGGAACGTTTTTTAGAGCTGCTGAAGATTCTTTGAATAATCTTTCGTATTTAAACTTGCTGTGATGAATTATTTTTGTTTTCTTCCAACGAATTTTATGGTGGGTATCTAAGGCATGGTCTGCCAGCCCAGAGCGGCTGTACTGGTGAAAGCCTTGCTACTAGAATCAGGAAGAAGGAAGAGGCCTAGCATTCTTTCCTAGTTAGATTAGGTATTTTGAAAGTAGACCTACTTATTACTTTATATTTGAAATACTGTAAATTCATTATAATATTCAATGATAAAGTTTTTTTGCCAAAAAAATGTGTACAAAAAAGGGGGTGTGTCTTATATGATGGTAAATTGTAAATGACAACCCGAGCATGTAAAAACCAAAGTTTTCACATAACATATTTTCATGACTAGTCTGTTTGTATATAGAGGCTGTTGACTTCACATCAGTTGCCTCAGTATCCCATAACGCAAACACTTCCTTTTCGACATGTATATTGCTATACATTATCGGGTACTAAATCTGGTTCCAACTGATGAGACCTCAATAAAGGTCGTACATAATGCAAGGTACCTTTTGGAATTTAGCTGACCAAATTATATTCTTATCTGCTTAAACCAAAATATAAAATGATGGTACTGGCCTGGGTAGTGACCCTTCCCATAATGTATAGCAATATACATTATGGGAAGGATTGGCTGTCTGATAGGTATCAGAGAGTTGTGTATGGTGGAGCAGTTTCCAGGAGGCAGAGGGTTACAAGTGGGGTCCCACAGGCCTCAGTACTAGGACCTATATTGTTTAACCTTTATATCAATGACATAGCCAGTGGACTGCAGGGGGATATTCAGTTGTTTGCGGATGATGCGAAGCTGGGAAGGATTATTAGTAATAGTGCAGATGTGGTAGCCCTGCAAGAGGATTTAAATAAGCTAGATAGATGGGCAAATGAATGGGGGTGTCAGTTTAATGCAGCAAAATGTAAGGTCTTGAGGTTTGGGAAACATCGATGGGATGCTGCATACTCTATGGGAGGAGTTATACTGGAGGAAGTAGGGGAGACAAGAGATCTGGGGTTGATGATTGATAGAAACCTGAAGTTTAGGGGACATATTGCAAAGGTGGTGAAGGTAACACAGAGGATTGCTGCTATTATGAGAAGGACACTGACCTGCAGAGATAAGAGGGTTATCATTCCGTTGTATAAGTCTCTGATCAGACCACAGTTGGACTATTGTTCTCAGATGTGGTCCTCAGGATTTGAAGGGGATAAATTAACTGTGAAAAGGATACAAAGACGGATGACAAAGATGGTTTCAGGACTGTACAAGGATAGTTATGAGGATCGGCTGAGAGAATGTGGACTGCAGAGTTTGGTGGATAGAAGAAGGAGAGGATTGATGACAGCGGGAAGGAGTGATGACAAGAGGCCATCCCTGGAAGTTACGAAAGGAAACTGTGAGCAAGAGGGTAAGGAGTGGTTTCTTTGTGTGGAGGGTGGTTGAGCCGTGGAATGCATTGCCTGATGGAGTGGTGGGAGCAAGAACGGTCAGTGAGTTTAAAGAGTGGTATGATAGACTTTGTGTTTCTCAGGGGGGGACCTCCCCTCGATGAGTCTTGACAGACTTTATGTCTTAGGAAGGACCTCCCTCGATGAGTCTTTTGACTCCTTGGAGGCCTGAATAATAATAATAATAATAATACATGTCCAGAATAAAATGGGACACTGAGGCAATTGATGTGAAGTCAACATCCTCTGTATACAAGTAGACTAATTGTGAAAATACTTCACACCCAAATGTTGATTTGCATATGCTTTGGTAAAGAATTGAAACAAGGATATAATTGACTTATTGAGTGTATAAAGTTTCTTGTGCCTGTAGTTTAGCATACTTTAGACAGACTAGTACAGTGTTTCTTAAACTGCATTTGCAGAACCCTTGGGGTTGTTATTGTTATTACATGACATCTCCAAGGAGTCCAAGAGTAATCGTGGGCGGGCACACTGTGTAGCACTATTACACAACCCATCATCTCCTCTATTTAATACTATAACTATCAACACACATTGCCATCTACCTCCCACAACCACCACAACGATATTTTTTTGTCTGTAAATTGCATGTGTTCTCCTGTACGTGAGATGAACAACCTGAGTTTCTGGGAGAAAAAAAATCTTGCTACCTCTGTATGAGATCAGCTAACTCACCTTCAATTGAAAAAGCTCATATAAAGATTCTTCTCATCACAATGAGAATCAAATACAGGTCATGTCCAACTGAAGGGGGCACAATTTATAGGATTTCCCAGACCATGCAAACATTTATAACTTGTATTAGATGTAGTTTCTGAAAAAAAACTTTCAGTGAATAGGGAAAGTACTAATTTTTATTAAACTGACTTATTTCTAGAAGTTACGTTAATTTATTTGTAATATTCAGGCTACAGAAATATAACTTAAATCTACTAGCCACAAAGAATTTTTACTCACCCAATTATATTGTTATAATGTTTTGAAGAACTAAATGTTATGATCACAAAATAAAGTAATACATTATTAATTCTTACTAAACATTATGCATAATTATACAGAAATATCCTTTCCTTTCAGCATGGGTATAAAATAGAAACCAGTAACACTTACTGTGCATTTACATAAGGGCTTCATGTGTCTTGCAGTTTGTCCTTTCTTGAATAAATCATGCAGAGCCATTCATATATATCATCACTTCAACTTCACTTTTATTATATTCATTTAACTAAAACCTCGTTGACATGATGATCTATTTGCTGGTATAAAACTTCAAGTAACGAGTCCTCATGTCTGAGGTCTCATGACTCTAGCCACAATGTGTCTCCATTTCTTTCTGTCTTTTGTTGCAGTAGTAGCCAACTCCAAAGTAGTCTGATGATCTTTTAATCCAGTCCAACCATCATGGCCTTGGGCATCCTCTTTTTCTTTGTCCTACCATTTTGCCGTGGATGATAAGTTTTTCCAGGTTGTCATTTTCACGTCTTGAAATATTTGAGAATTCTTTCATTTAGAATGTCACATAGCTTCCTCTGGATTTTTATTTGACTTATTATACTTTCATTAGACCTTTTTTCCATCCAGGAGACTCAACATCCTTCTCTGGCACCATATCTCGAAGCTGTTTATTTTGTCCATTCTTCTTGCTGAGTGTCCAGATTCAGCACCATAAATGAAAATCAAAAACAGCATGCTATTGTCAGCCTTGATTTAGTGGTGATAGAAATGTTCGTCTGTCCATATTTTCTGCATTTGCACCATTGCTGACCTTGCAATGGTAATTCTCTTAATTTCTGGTTGACATCTACTCTTGGTGCTTATTAGAGCTCCAAGTAAATGAATTCATCCACCTTCTCAAAGTCAATGTTATTGGCAAAATTGTCATTTTCATCTATGACCATGTATTTTGTTTTATCGTGATTAATTTATAAACCATATTTCAGGATTTTCCATTCAGCTCTTTTAATGAGGGACTCCAGTTCTCCCTTGCTGCTGGCAATAAGAACGGTATCGTCAGCATACCTAAGATTATTTATCTTTTTTTTTTTTTGCCACCAACTGAGAAACCAGTATTGTGTCCGTTAAGTGCCTTTCTCATAATGTATTCTCCGTAAAGATTGTATAGATCAGGGGAGAGTATGCATCCTTGTCTCACACCTTTCTTGACGTTGAACCATTGAGATGTTTTTCCACCTGTCTACACTGTGGCCTGATTCCTCTCGTAGACAGTTGTTTTAAAAGGTCTGTCAAGTATTCTGGGATGCTCATTTTACTTGGTATTTTCCACAGGTCCTCTCACCTGACACAGTCAAATGCTTTAGCATAATCAATGAAGCACATATACAAGGGAATATTAAATTCTTGAGCCTTTTCAACCAAGGGCCTTAGATTAGCAATTTGATCTCTGGTTCCACGTCCTTTTCTAAAACCTGCCTGTTCTGCAGGAAGTTGTTGCTCGACATATTAAGTCTTTCTTTAATAATATAGAGAAGAATTTTGCTTGCATCTGATATCAAGGCTATAGTTCTATAATTATTGCATGCTATAATAATATTCGTTGACATTTCCTTTTTTGTGTATTGGGATAAAAATGGATTTTATCCAATCATCAGGCCAATTTCCTGTGTCCCAGATTTTATTACAAATTTTTCTGATGATTTCAATTCCTATGGGCCCTAGACATTCAAAAAGTTTGCTTGGTATTTGGTCGTGGCCAGGGGGTTTTCCTTTTTGAGTTTTTTTTTAATTTTTATTTTTATTTTAGTTTTTTTTTTTTAAGAACATCTTTAACCTCTTCTTTTAAAATGCAAGGTTCCTTACGGAGGCCTCTGGTGGTTTCTTTGTTCAATGAAACTGAATTATCTTTGTATAGATTTGAGCAATAGTTTTTCCATCTATTAAAGATGTCTTTTGGATCAATAAGAAGATTTTGTTGACATCAGCTATACTTTGGTTTAAATATGGAAGGCTGTGGGTTCGAATCCCACAGTGGACACGGATGTTTGTGATTATCTGTGAAAATACTAGTGGTGGTGGTGGGCAATAGATTACATTGGTGTAGATCATTGGTTCCCAACTGGTTTTATGTGTACCCGGGGGGGTACATATTGGGCCGTTCAGGGGGTACATGAAAAATAATCAGCAATGGCAGAAAAACAAGTAAAGTAAACAAAATGCAAAACGTTAGTTATGGAACAATAAATGTTAAGTTTGAATCACTGCTAATGGAGACACTTCAAAACTAGCTCACATTAGCGAATGATGATTGGTGAGGGTGTGGCTGTGAACCCCTCCCCCAAACCACTCTTCTACCAGTCATTTCGAACAGTTCATGCTTCACTTTTGTCACCCATCCTCCTTTCCAGAACAATCGCGTGTTACTAAGAAATGACCTTTGCAATAACGAACCTTCCACTGACTTCTATTTGCAACATTTCTAGAACTTCTCCAAAAATATAAATACATCCATAGCCAGACGACTGTTTGATCAGTTCGGTTATTGACTGAGTATAAGTAAGTGTGTTGTAATTCAATAATAAAATTAGACTGGGATATATTGAGTTGACTATTTTCGCAAACTTGACTGTTGGCTTCATCTGGCATACATAAGGTGATAAAACAGTTTAAAACAGGTCATGAAAGAAACATAAACGAGTACTAAATGTTATACAAATTCAAAAGACTAGTTACATTTGAATTTGCATAATGTTTAGTACTCGTTTATGTTTCTTTCATAACCTGTTTTAAGCTGTTTTATCACCTAATGTATGCCCAGGCGAACCCAACAGTCAAGTTGGCGAAACTAGTTGGTATTAAAATCTTCGGCCAATATATCCAGTTATTGAATTAAAGTTAGTGGTTGAAAAAATAGAATTAAGTGCGTTGTCTTTAATTGTGATTCTTTTCAAGTAGGTTTTTTTATTTAATGTTTAACGTAGTTTCGGTTATTATTGTCAGTTTTAAGTGTGTCAGTTATGGATCAGTGGTTGAAAACAGGAACGGTTAAAAAACCAAAACTTGATGTGGATTATAACCCATCACCAAGTACTTCTCAATGCTTGTCCGTAGCTATGAGTACACTCACAACGTGAGATAGTAAAAAGGCGCATGTCTCAGGTACTACACAGAAGAAAAGGAAATACTGTGAAGAATATATTAAATATGGGTTTTCTTTTGTACGGGATGATGACTGTCCTAACCCTTTGTGTGTTGTCGGATGCCATTTTTTATGTTTGGGGAAGAACATGTCAGCAAAATCAATACTATCTCTTTTTCAAACAATACAATGTCTTGAAGAATTCAGGATATGTGTGATGATGTTGAAGCTGCAGTAGTAGATAGAAATAAAAAAAGTAAATTCTTTTCCATCCAGGTCAATGTAGATGTTGCTGATTTATCTATTTTGCTCATCATCGTGAGGTACTTGACAGAAAATGAAATTGAGGAAAACCTGTTGCTTTGTTACTCAACTTGTTTCAGAGTTTCATTTGATATCCAGGATGTGTTGATCCTGGATTTTGGGGCAATGTTGACTTTGCAGTTTCCAGTAATATTATTTTGCTTTTATCCTGAAGTTCTTATGGGATTGTTTCATCAGTGTGATTCCCTAGTCCTAGAAATTTATTTTCTACTTTAATGCTATATGTTTCAGTAATTCCGGTGAAGTTTAATCTGGGTGGATATGTTATTTGTTTTCAAACGTATTTTCATATCAGCAATGAAGAGTTGGTGATTAGAGCCACAATCAGCTCTGGGAAATGATTTAACATTTTTCACCATAGACCTCAATCTTTGTTAATGAGGATGTAATCAATTTAGTTCCTTGTTCTGTCTCCAGGTGACCTTCAGGTATATAGTCTCCATTTATGTTGTTCAAAAAAGGTGTTAGTAACCATAAGTTCTCTTTCTATACAAAAAGTTGATCAGTCTTTCACCTCTTTCATTTTGGGTGCCCAGCCCATGAGATTCCAGGACTGTCTTTTTGTGATCTTCCATCCTTTTTCCATTGAAATCACCCTAAATGATCAAAATGTCTCTTTTTGACATTGCATTTATGGCTAAATTCAGATCCCTGTAGAAGAGGTCAATGGTTTGTTTGTCTGCATTACTTGTAGGGGCTTAAATTTTTAAGAGCGTGATTGGTATTGGATTACACTCACTCCTTAAGGAAATTATCCTATCATTAATAGAGTTGTAGCTCAGCACTGATTTGTGACATGAGAGCATTATTTTTCCCAATTTTGCAATATAATATTTCAAAATTGGGAAATCAATTTTATCAATATCCCCAGTTACGTTGCAGTGACAAATAAAATTCTTCACTTCTTCCCAAACATACTCAATAGCATTAATATCACAGTGATATGGTGGTAGTCTCAAAGGAAGGAATCCATGCTCTTTGATCTTCATGTTGAATTTAAATATTTTAGTTTTGGGTGAGTTTCTTTTGACCAAGTTGAGCATTTCAATTTTTCGCATATTTGGGGAATGAGATATGTTATTTGCAGAGAGCTAATCCATAATGACTTTCTTCCCATTAGAAGAATTTGGAACTTTGTTTAATTGGATGGAATGATATGGAGCATTGTCAATTATAACAACCGCATTTTTAGGAAGGTTCGGAATCAGCTTTTCCTCTGCCCACTTTTCGAAGATCATAGAAGTCATAACATCATAAGATATGCATGAAGGAAAGAAGTGAGGATAATGTCTCTAATTTTGATATCAGGTTTAATTCCATTGTTATCCATGTAGATGATGAATGATAGTGGAGATAATGTGCATCCTTGTCGCACACCTGACTTAACATCAAACCGTTTTCCTATACTTCCTTCAGTTCTAACTGCTAACTTACAATTCAAATAGAGAACTATGTATAGTTCAATATAATGAACCATTTACAATATAATTGTAGCATTTCGAAGCTTTTCTCTTGGCACCTGGTCATATGCCTTTTCCAGATCTATGAAATACAAATCCTTGTTGTATTTTCATGATTTCTCAATCATTTGCCTTACTGAAAATCTGATGCCCACAACCTCTGTTCTTCACAGTTTCCTTTCCACAATTTTTCTATCTTTTTTTAGAGGAAATTCCTCTGTAGTTTTCACATTGTTTTTATTTTCCTTTATATAGATAGTATTGTGAAAGCTCTACTCCAATCATCTGTAATGCTACCCTCTGATGAGGCCTTCTGAATTTTGCAGTGTAGCTACTGTAAAACATTTATTCCTCTAAAACTGTTTGAGCATTTCTGTCCAAATATCTTCCAAACACAAAACTGGAATTTTTTGGCCATTTCTGGCCAAAAGTTTTTTTTTATATTTTTTTTTTATTTTTATTTTTTTTTTTTTATATATATCTCAAGTATTGATATGTACTCCTGATTTGCATTTCACTTGAATGTTTTTTACTGCTATGCTGTCATGGCTTGTTTCATTCAGTGCTCTTTCAAAGTAATTAATCCAGACATCTAGAAAAGACTTATCTTTAGGTTTCATGTCATCACATGTGGAATATCTTTATTGTCAGTTTTCGTGTCACCTTTATCATCTTTGATTCCTTTTACCATACTTTTTCCTCCATTTCTAAGTTTTTTCCTGCATTATCCAGAATATTTTGCAATCTTGATATTCCTTTTCTTTGTTCTTGCTAAGTCTCCCATGACACTTGTCGTTTAGCTAGTTTTACATATTGCTTCACTTTCTTACTTTTTTTCTTTGTATTTTCTCAGAGCAGATGCCAACTGACTTGTTCTGATTTTTTTATTTTTGCAGACAACCTTGGCTGTTTTTGGGTGAATCTGTCAATCCTTTAGGGACTGCCACTGAATCTCCAAGGTTTGGTTCTTGACTGCTTGTATATATATATATATATATAAGTACATTAACAGGCATAGCTTTATAAAGATGTACATGTATTGAAATGAATACAATAAATGGAGAGTGAAGAATTAAAAAAAAAACTTTTCAACATCAATCTTGGCAGACATTTGGCACTTCTTCGTACACCAACTTGATATTCTAGGATTTGACCTATAATTGGAGAAGTTTTAAGAACTACATGGAAACCAGTGCAAATAAGCAGAAATGCTATCCAACTAGTAAGCCTTTGGTTTTAATCCCATTGCAGTCATGGATGTTTGTGTAATGTCTTTAGGAGGCAAATGAATTTCATCACCTGGTGTGAGACTACCACTTGGCTTATGGAAGATCTGAAGTGTCTTGTAAAAAGTTTTATGTTTAATCTTTAAGGTTGAATTACCGTATTATCTAACCTTTATGAGCAGATCCACTGTGCTAGCACACAATAGGTTCACAAAAAATAATAAGAATAGAGAAACCAGCCGTTGACATGTATCTACTGCAGCAAGTGCCACTATTGCTGTTATTGCCAACTGCTATTATCTCTTCCTCTCTGTAATGTCTAATGCTGTCTAATTTTGTCTAATGCTGAACATTGGACAAAATTAAAGTTCAGTAGGTAGTGTGTTTCTGGTTATATAAATATTAGATTGAAAATAACAATTAGTATTAATCATCATTAATCATTATTTAAAAAAATGGAAGACCTGTGATTATAAAGTAGCAAATACATCAGTTTCAGATAAATTAAGATTTAAGCTCACAGATTTAAAAAAAAAAAAAAAAGTTAATGCTATAGGTAAAGATTAAGATGGGCTGTATCATATTAAGTAATAAATATTATTACTTATTCCTTCTGTTTTTTTGTGTTAATTGACAACAGTTAATTACAAGGTAGAATGCAAACAAACGATTGATTGAAAAAGTAAGATCCACGTGTTATACATAAAACAACACAATGGTATAACTGAAGGAATATTGCAATATTAATTATTCATTAGCTATTTAAAAATTTAATGATGTATGGTTAGAATAAAACTTTCCCATTGTATTAATCATTAAAATTACTTGGTAGTGTCTTAAGTGAATTAAAAACAAAAAATATTTTTAATTCTAGAATGGCTTTGTTCAAGGGATAATGTATCTGTTGCTGCTGAGTATGTCTGCTCACATTACTAAGCAGCTAGGAATGGCTCCAGGTGGAGAGTTTCGGAGAGCTTTTAATGAGGTATGTAAAGAAGAAATGAACAATGTTATGAACTTGTTACATAAAGTTAGTTACTTCTCGCTAAAAAAAATTGTAGGGACACAAAGTTATAGTGGTTAGTCTGCTGTGGAGTGAATTTCCTTTAGAATAGCATTGTGCTATGTGAATTTGATCAGCACTTCTCGTTAGTTTGTTATAATTGTGTTCATAGTGAGAATTGACTGTATAATGAGTTGATTGTAGCAAAGTCTATCAGACCATAAATATATTTATTTATTTATGTAAGCATACAGTATATGTACATTTTTTTTAGCCTGCTAAAAATTCATAGTTGGTATTTAATCTTACTAACCATGAATTAGGGGTGGTTAGGCTAACATTCTTACTAGTTGTATTATTAATGAATAAAATTTGTTATTTGAGTTGTATTTAATTTTATATTTTGATCCATGTTTGCCAAAACACCTAGAACTAGCATTGGCAGTCATAGCCAGTAAGAATTCAAAAATTTTTTTGGATTTAAAAACCATTCATTTTCAACGAAGTACTGTTATATATCCATGAATGGTAAGAAACAATAGTGCATTATACAGGATGTCCACACTAAGAGGTATTATGTAATTATTTGTAGGGAAGCAACTAATACACTTAAATTTTCGTGACCATTTTCCTTTTCTTCTAGATGGATCTATTTGTCGTATATTATTGATCAAAATATAAGCTGATTTGATTCAGCTTATATTTTGATCTTTTAAAGCACTCGAACTACATCAACCTATTTCTGTTGCCTTCTGGGGCTTCTCCTGTCATTTTTACTGCAAACACTTGCCAATCTTTCATCTCTTGTTCTATAAGTGACTATAACATCTTAATAGATTATTTCTGTTTACACATTCTTGAATATTAATAATATCACCCTCCTTTCTGATATCCTTGTTATTAAAGTGATTTTGCTATTGTGATAAGATCTATTAATTCTCTTACATTTTCTACAGAAGTCTGATATCTGTGGTTTCCAATCTCTTTGACAATCATTTGTTTTGTAACATAGTTCATCAATTGGTATGTTAAAATTGGTTTGAACCATGTCTTGTATAATGCTAGCTTGGTATTTTGACTTTTCTCTCTTGCTCCATATAAATATATTGAGTTGACTTCTCATCATATCAGCCTTACTTATTTTATAATGTATTTCAGATTTCTTATCTTCTAAAAATTGTAAATTTTTTCTATAGAATCAGTACTGAGAGCAGCTGTTTTCCGAAATGTTAAGTGAAACATATAGTTTAGCAATATAGTCATGGTATACATTGAATATTATTTTAATTCTCATCAGTATATAATGATATTAATTATTGTGAGTAGTAGTAATATCTGAAGTTTGAAAATGTTTTAATTTTCATCTTTAGTCAGACATCTAAGTTTTCTGTCATTGATTTGCATAAGCTTGCTGTTATTGAAGTTACAATGCTTCTGAAAGTAGCATATAAGTCAGTAGAATTGAAATAGACAACTCATGCTGGCCATCTTAGAGTAGAATAAAAGTAATCTAGGTAAACCAATTGTTAACTTGACTTTTTTTTCTTTGATGATAAAAGTTTTGAATATTTCCTTTATTGCATAATGAGAGCAAATTAATGTAGGTAATGAGGTAGCTTAGAAGAAGGTATCATGTCTTTATTTTTTTTTAATTCAGAAGTATGGAATCTAGATAGTCGTATACTTCTCTTATGCTTTATACTAAATAATTTTTGGACACTTTAATATATAGAAAAGATCCATTCATTTATACAACAGACATGAATAAAGAAGCTGTATTTTGATCAGAGCAAACTGATGCCGATGTTACATTGAAATCACATAGTTATGTTACATTAGTATTTTAACATAACTACATCAACAACCTTAGAATATGAAGTGAAGACTAAGCCTATAATAACATTATGCTATTATGTTAAAGCAATGAGAAGTTAACAGTAGACTAATAATAGTATAATGTTATTATAGGCTTGGTGACTTTTGGCTCTATATTCTTCCATCATTCAAAACAATTATATTACATATTCAAAGGTCAAAATATGGGTAAAATCTCTCCAAGTTCAACTCACCCCCCCCCGTTCGGCTTCTCTTTCTGAATGACTCAAATTCATTTTCTATATTTTTGTCTATGTATTCTGCCATCAGACTATACTGTATGTTTGCATATGGCTCGTACACTTGTCATAGAAGCGATTCCATTTAAAGCAGGGTTCCCTGTGTAGGTATGCAGATTTGGATGCATATGCAACAGATAATGCTGGATGCACTGATATAAGGAAGTGGTATGTTTTCTTGAAATAGGGAAGGATTCAGATGACATAGGGAGAACAGCTATTTGACCTCTGAGAACAGCTATTTGAAATGATCCAATTGCTGTGTGTGTTTCTGTTCTTTTCCAGATTTGTTGAGCATCTCTGCAGAATGAAGACAGTGTATCACATACTCAAAGGTCTCACACATCATGTGGGAGAGGTTAAAATACATTTATATGTATTGAGTGAAGAGTCCCAAACTTTTCCTAGGAATAACAGTGAACTTTTGCTACTTAATAAAGGCATAAACCTCACAGCAACACCTAGTACTGTTAATAAACTAGATGTTATATACCACTGAAAGAGGCATTAAATTTCTTCCAAGCAGTATAGGTGATAAAATTCGTTTAGAAACCTGTAATGCTCTGAATAATACAAAACTGTATGTAGCAATCTCGCCAAAATAGAACTAGCAGCCTCAAGTCATTAAAAGCTAATAAGGATATAGTTATAACAAAATCTGACAAAAATAATGCTATGGTCATCTTAAACAGATCTGCTTACTTTCATCAAATGAATCAATTAGTCTCTGATAGCAGCACTTATCAACTTATGAACTATAATCCAATTAATAAGATTAAATAGAAGATTGTCAAATTACTTAAGACTGTCACTTCTTGGCCATTGGACATTGCTAATAACTGTTGCCACGTTACTCGTTTTCTCCCAGAATTTAGGGGATAGTGAGTGAATGAGGATGTTTGGAACTTCACCAACCAAATTGTATCAGCTTAAATTACAAGCAGGCATGATTATACAATGTAATGAAATGTCATATTGGGTGAATGTCATCCAGTTAAGCAAACTGGATGTTAAACAAGGGGCATTGCCCTTTAACAGTGAAACGTAACTTACTGGCATGAAATCACTACCAGAAGTGAAACTTACAGAAGAAGTAGAGAAGTATTATGTTTACATAATTGACCTAACTGCTGGGTTTCCCATACACAGTACTAATTTACTATAGGTTGACCAACCAACCTCTCATGTATTAGCCCAACATTAAAAGAGAAAAAAAAAACTGAACAGAGACTTAAACAGTTGAGTTTCTGCTAAATAACAGCTATGTTATATTCTGCCAATGATCAGGGAAAGGGAGGAGTAGCTGTAGTAGTCAACAGTAAATACATAGATAACTTGAATGGTTGGCAATTTCAAGTAGAATGATGGCCAATTTCAGAATGGGAAATTGGACAGTGAGACTTATTTGTTTCTGATAGTTCAGAAGATTCTAATAAGAAAGAAGTGGAGGAAATTTTCTTCATTAGAGAAGGAAGTTGATAAAAAGAATAACAAAAGGCTAGTGCTTGGAGATTTAACAGCAGAAAATAAATACCAGACATATAGAAATATTTGGGAGAAATTTGGAGAGAAAAAATGCAAAGCTAATAATAATGGCAAATAACTGCTGGATTTCTGTTCAAGACATGGACTAGTTGATTACTGGCACCATATTCCAACATAGAGGTGCACAATTCATGTGGAAAGTCCAAGAAATAAGAAAACCTTCATTGACTATGTTTTTTATAATAGCAGTACAGTAAAACCCCAAAGTTACGCGGTAGGTGGGACCAACAAAAAGCGCGTAAGTCGAATTCGCATAACTCTGGGTATAATTTTGCATGTAATTTATATATATAAACATACAATTGGGACCAAAGGTTTACAAAAACATCTATATTTTTTAAGAAATATAATCATAATTGTAGTTTTTCGTACATAAAAAAAGAAAGTTATTTCGATGTTGATGGTTTCATAAAATCTAATGGATTCGTCTGACGGCATAATGTCTTTTTCTTGTCACGCAAAATTTCTTCATAGCAAGCTAATGTTTTTTTATCCCTTTCCTTGTGGCTACAATTCGTTCCTCATTAGAATCTATGTCCTCCAAAATCTGTAAACCTTTCTTTTATGATTGTTCTTACTGTGGATTCCCGTAGATCGAACTTCTTTGCTAGCTCACAAATTTTCATTCTGCCTTCAAAACCCTTAATAATGTTGAGTTTTGTTTCCAAAGTCAATGTTTTTCTTTTCTTGCTAGCTGTAGAAAAATCGGACTTGCTTCTTTTGGATGACATTATTATTTTTTTGTGATAAAATTTTTATCAAGAACATAATATTAAACAATCGCAAGGTTCGTAGACTATAAAAATCGTGTATGAATGGAGACCACACGAAACACGTCAGCGCTTGTTCACAGCATGCGCGACACTGGCGAATGCGGCCAGCGCCTGAAAGATACGACTAGTGGTGAGGCATGAAGTGGGATGGGAATACGTACATATAAGAAACCGCGTAACTCCGGATTCGCGTAAGTCAGGGTATGACTGTATATCTATGCTCTGGTTCAGGGCACAGTGGTATACTAAGGATTTGAAATAGGAAGTGATCATTTAGTTTTGAGGAGGACAAAAAATGAATATCATAATGAAATGAAAAATTGGTACAAAGTTTCAGAATCAAACTCCAGCAGCCTTTTGATTTTGACCTGTAGGCCGAAATATACTAATAGTATTCAATAAAAAGGAATTTGAAAACAAGGAGGCCAAAAGACAGAATCTGAATAAAACATTGATTCAGCCAGAGAGGCATGAAAAGTGTTTTTTGCAAGGATAGAAGCATGTGAACTTAACAATATACTCAAGAGGTTGAAACTGTAGTTTTAACCTCCCAGAAACAAAGAAAGCATATTAAAAGTTCCAAGCAACATGGCATAACTTTACGACTGGGAAACTTGTGTATAGAGCCTAATAACTTCACATCACCTACCTTTGTATCCCATAATGCAAAGTACATATCTTTACAGACATGTATAATGCTATGCATTATGGAAAGGGTCACTACCCAGACCAGTTCCGACATTTATTGAGGTCTCATCAGTGGCAGCCAGGTCTGGGTAGTGACCCTTCCCATAATGCATATCATTATACATGTCTGTAAGGATATGTGTTTTGCATTATGGGATACAAAGGCAAATGATGTGAAGTCATTAGCCTCTATATATACGAGTTGCCCAGTCCTGAAATTACTTCAGGTGCAAACTTTGTTTGCTTACACTTGGATAAACGATTAAACCAAAAATATACTTTCTTGGCATCTTTAATTTATAGTATATCCAAGTGGAAAAACTTTCAAATGGAAATACAGAAATAGATCAATAGAATGAGCCTTGAATAGAATATACAATAGAATAAGAATCCGGTATGGTGCAGAGTCAGCTGAAGAAATTTTTATCGAATAAGGGAGAAATGAAGATATTAGAAAGAACTTAATATCATTAGCATTCAATAATGTGTGAGCAGAGCTAATCTCAGATGGTATGGTCACTTAAATAGAATGAGGGGAAGAAAGGTTAGAAAAACAGGTATTTAATCCTGGGATTATAGGACAATAATCCAGAAGAATGCCACAATTGATTTGGATGATGTAGTTAGAATTGCTTTAGTAGACTGATATATACACTATCCAACAATATTACAGTCCTGACAAATAAGGCTAATTTGGAAGAAAATTGTTGATAGTAAGTTAAAGTGATAATGTAAACTTAATACTGTCATAGTATGCTGTACAGCCCTTTGGGAGTTATATATCAAAAATATGATTATGATCAGTAATAATCTATGCTACTGACATAAACAAAAAGAAACTATAATACTGCTCATTTATATAAATAGTTCGTTCCTTTGCAGTAGAAATAAAAATAGATAACAGTAGAACAGAATTTTTAAACTCATGTAGCAGACTATATTTTACAGCATAATAGTTTATTTTTGTGTTTAACTTCCATCCATAAAGAACTTAAATTTGAATTTTTCACATAATATTTTTGCTAAGCATACAAAATACTCATATTTACTAAAGAATGGTAGTTAATTAAAAAAGGAATGCTTAGAACAAACTTAAATTTCTAAGCTTGCACAATATAATAATGCAATTGCTAAAAGCATGAAATTGTTTTGGTAGTGAGTAAGCATGTTATTATCCAGTTTTGACTTAAATTGTAGCCCAGTAAATTAATTTCCTTTCAGAGAATTTACCACTCTTATTTTAAAATCAGGTTTATTTTATCTCTGTATTTACCTTAAGGCATGTAGCTCAATGGAAGTGGCACATGCATCCTCTGCGCTAGGCTGCCAGAAGATAGACTTAAGTTCAAGTCTAGTCACTGACTGGAGGAACTTTTCTAAGCCTTTCTTTGACCCGTTCCCGAGTTATTTGATCTTCGGCACGGGCAAGTGGTTTTTTCTCCCAGAAACTTGGGTTTGTCATCCCATAAACTCAAGAAAATTAACTGTAGAATCCACACTATATATCGGACAATAACATATCCTGTTAGGATTAGGTATCAAGAGATGGCAGCACATATTTGCCAGTCTCTTCATCGGTTGCTGCTTATGATTAGTAATAATCTTGGGCCAGCTATCTCTGATTGGCTACTGGTGGAGATTGAACTGTCCACTCAGTCTACAAAAGGCTTCGCCTAACCCCCTTAAGGGCATTAGCTCATTTTTTGTATTTCCCTTCTTGGATTGCCCTTCTAACAGATTTCCTTTCAGAAATGCTAATCGGGTGTTGAAAGTCTGGCTGCGGGAAAGGTGCCCATGGAATGGAAGGAAGGTAAGATAGTGCCATTGCCTAAGGGTGGTAGCAGACTGGAAGTGTCTAATTATAGGCCAGTTTGTGTGTCATCAGTAGTTAGTAAGATCTTGGAGAAAGTAGTGAGGGACCATATACAGTATTGAACAGATGGGGGTAATGTTATCTGTGAGAGTCAACATGGATTTGTGAAGGGACGCTCTTGTTTTAGCAATATGCTAGCCTTTTATGATAAAGTTATAAGAGCATTAGATGAGGGAAAGGCATATACTGCCATTTTCCTAGACTTAGCAAAGGCATTTGACAGGGTGCCACATGATAAGCTGATATTCAAGTTGCAGCACATGGGTCTGGATGTCAGATTGGTCAACTGGATTCAGGATTGGCTGTCTGATAGGTATCATAGAGTTGTGTATGGCGGAGCAATATCAAAGAGGCAGAAGGTTACAAGTGGGGTTCCACAGGGCTCAGTACTGGGACTTATATTGTTTAACCTTTATATCGATGACATTGTCCATGGATTGCAAGGGGATATTCGGTTGTTTGCGGATGATGTGAAGCTGGGAAGGGTTATTAGTAATAGTGCAGATGTGGTAGCCCTGCAAGAGGATTTGAATAAGCTAGATAGATGGGCAAATGAATGGGGGTGTCAGTTTAATGCAGCAAAATGTAAGGTCTTGAGGGAGACACATCGATGGGACGCTGCATACTCTATGGGAGGAGTTAAACTGGAAGAAGTAGGAGAGACAAGAGATCTGGGTTTGATGATTGATAGAAACCTGAAGTTTAGAGGACATATTGCAAAGGTAGTGAAGGTAACGCAGAGGATTGCTGCAATAATGAGAAGGACACTGATTGACCTGCAGAGATAAAATGGTTATCATTCCGTTGTATAAGACTCTGATCAGACCACACTTAGACTATTGGTCTCAGATCTGGTCCCCAGGATTTGAAGGGGATAAATTAACTGTGGAAAGGGTACAAAGGCGGATAACAAAGATGGTGTCGGGACTGTACAATGTTAGTTATGAGGATTGGCTGAGGGAGTGTGGACTGCAGAGTTTGGTGGTTAGAAGGAGGGGGTGAGACTTTTAAACTGTCAAGAGGTGGTTACAGGGTTGACACTGGGGAGTTCTTTTGCTTGGTTGAACGGCAGGAAGGAGTCATGACAAGGGGCCATCCCTGGGAGTTACGAAAGAAACTGTGAGAAAGAGGGTGAGGAGTGGTTTCTCTGCATGGAGGGTGGTTGAACCATGGAATGCATTGCCTGATGGAGTGGTGAGAGCGAGAACGGTCAATGCATTTAAGGAGTGGTATGATAGACTTTGTTTCCTGGGAGGGACCTCCCTCGATGAGTCTTTTGACTCCATGGAGGCCTGAATAATAATAATAATTAAAGGTTCTCTTTAATTTGACAGTAGCTGGCATATCTCCTACAGTTAAAAGTAATAATGAAATACATAACGCGTTTCGTTTTATATAGATTTATATAGTACTTAATTGTGTTTTTATGTAGATCTTACCGTCCTAAGGTTGTAAACCTACAGGGTTAGATAATTTAGAAACAGCAGAATTTTTTTTTATCAAACCACTTCATGCCTCCAGTAAGCAGAGTGATTGATGGTCTGAATTAGGTAATGATATTCATCTACCACTTCAATATATTCATGCTGATAGTATGAATCTATTCTGTATTGTTGGCTGGAGTTAATATGCTATTCACTTGGTCAACCTTTGTAGAGATTTTATGTAATGATTAGAAAATGTTAATATAAACATTAATAATTATAAAGACTGGATTTTTAGAATTATATATTAACAAATATGACTCTGGTACATTAATTAAAGAAATTAACTGTAAAAGTAAGTGGATTCATGGACTATAATAGACTTTGGATAAGGACTTGTATGTGATTGATGGCTTGTACTAGAATCAATTTCGATTTAGAATGGAAGTGCAGAATGAGGGGAAACTATGCTAATGTCTCCTCCCCCATTCATGATTTCACTGAATCTGCACACTTCCATTCAATTTTGAATGTAGTTTCTCAAATATTAATGGAGCAGTTATTAAAAAAATGTAAGGGTAGAGTTGGACTCAAGTCAGTATCAGTTTCATATATATTAATGCCAAAAGCTTTAGGAATAAGAGTGAATAGTTTTTGGCATTAGTTAACTCCATTTGACCAAAAGTTCTAGGCATTAGTGAGACTTACTTGAGTGTTTGAGAGAAGCAATATTAGAATGCATTCCCCAGATCAAGAGGATAATTTAGGTGATAGTTAAATGAATAAGTGGCATCATTAAGCAGGAACTAGAGAGAGGAAAAAAAAAATACTGTGGAGGAAATATAAAGAGGAATATAGACAGTACAGATCACAGGCAAGAAGGTTGACTTAGCACAGCAATAAGGCAGGCAGAATCAGATTCTAAGATGAAATAATCTCAGATTAGTTTTTTTGCTAAGTCCTTATCCTAGCTCTATTATAGTTCATGAATCCATTTACAACTTTTACAGTTAATTTTTTTAATTGATGAATCAGAAGTCATATTTGTTAATTTATAATTCTAAAAATCCAGTCTTTATAATTATTAATGTTTATATTAACATTTTCTAATCATTACACAAAATCTCTACAATGGTTGACCAAGTGAATGGCATATTAATTCCAGTCAACAATACAGAATAGATTCATACTATGAACATGAATGTATCGAAGTGGTAGATGAATATCACTACCTAATTGAGACCATCATGACTCTGCTTACTGGAGGCATAAGATGGGATTAGCTGAATGATGCAGCTTCAGCTTATATCTTCTCAGAATCTGATTTTGCCCATGCTTAGCACTGGTCATGAGCTTGCTGATCACATTTCTCTTTATATTCCTTCCACAACATATTTTGCAACAAAAAAAGGAAGAAAAATTGTAGAATAACTTGAATGAATGCAGGTGATTGGAAGGTGATAGACTGCATAATAAAAATAGTTGAATTGTCAAACTGTCATTTTGTGCAATTATATCATGCAGGTTGAACTAATGCAGTGACTTGAAGTAATAGGGACCAGTGAACAGGAAACCAAAGTGTGAGAAAATAGAGATAGGTGATCTGGCAATGTCCTGGATGTTTTATAACCTCAGTGTGAATACTGCCATGAAATTAAATGAAGGCCTGTGGTTTATCATTATTTTATTTTGGTTTAAGGCTTGTTTGCATTGTTGGTATTGTTTGTTAGGTATACTTAATGTAGGTTTTAAAATGATATATGTGTTTGAAATTTTAATCTTTTTGAATTAGGATGAGTTTTTTCTCTATTTTTGAGTTCATCATGTGGTCAAAGAGAACTGGAAATATTTGCCACTTATCTTTGTGCTTTTATTCACCATCAGCTGATTCCTTCCATCATATCCACCAGAATATATCTTCTATTACAAACAAAACTAATAGAAAGATTTCTTATTACTAAGCTGCAGTCTGATATTACTGCATATATGAAGATAATAAAAACCTTCTTAAAGAAAGAATATGAGATTATTTGTCTGTTCATTGGAGAAATACCTTCTCCAAACATCAGGTTGTTTCTGAAACACTGAAGTCATGATTTTCTGTAATAGGTTGAAAAGTGATATAACAGTAGCACAGTTTGTTCACCTCCATTGATAATGCAAGTGCACAACAAAATTGAAAAGGCCAGTGTATTTATCCACTTGAATAATTTAGTGAGTATTTGTATCTGAATATTATTTAGCAAATACTGAAATTAAGGAAAAATTCTTGAATTTCTAGGCTAAAAGGGTTCCAGGATGCTTACTACATTTGGGTGACCGTCCTATCCATATAACTCTTCAGAGGGCATTAGCTTCTCTATCTTGGTGGCAAAAATTTCGTCTAGCTTGGTATTTATTAACCTCAAAAGAGCCTATCAGGTAAGCTATGCAGGAAAAAAAAAATTACAGTTTGTAGTATAAATTTGTTTTAAAGTGGGTTTAAGCAATTAAAATATTAATCACTTAAACATTGTTCAGGCATGAAATATAAACATACATTTCGTGTTCTGTAAACTTTAAAAATCTAAATTTATCATTTTTTTTCCACCTTTTTTTTATCTAAATGTATATTTCCCTTTTCTTTCCATATTATCATTTGATATACTATGTGCTTTGCTAAGATGTTTTTATCCCTCCATAGTAAAATTAGTAATGAAATGTTAATCAAGTTGGATAAGGTGGCTT
The DNA here is from genome assembly GCF_054136105.1 of Typopeltis vanoorti. Classification (NCBI taxonomy): domain Eukaryota; kingdom Metazoa; phylum Arthropoda; class Arachnida; order Uropygi; family Thelyphonidae; genus Typopeltis; species Typopeltis vanoorti. The sequence continues at coordinate 116,120,903 of NC_143551.1, read as the reverse complement.
ATCATAATATTCTGCATAACTCCTTTTGGATACATTTCAGGAAATTATAGTGGTCAAATCAGATTTCATTATTGTATCATAATATTAGTTTCAGCCACTCCCTAATTTAATTTCATAAATTTTTATTTGCAGTGAATAGCTGCAGCCCACAAGCCTTTGTTTATAACAAATACACATTTTGATTGGCTTGAGTCAAAGCACACCTAATCAAATAATTCAAAGATGGGAATGCCGACCCCATTTGATATGGGATAAAGGCATAGCGAAAGAAGAAGAAGAAAGCACACCTAATCTGAACTATGCAACAATGTAAATCCATCCTGTGAGATTACAAGTTACACTATACACTCTTCCGGTGTGATGGATGTGTTTCGGTATGGAGTTGCTTTATATTGTATGGTTTAGGTCCACTAGTCACTTCATGACTTCACTGCTGTTAGATTCTTCTTGGATGCTCTCAACACATTTACATGTATCCTACATTGTGACAATGTTATAGTACCACCCTTATACCTTCAGCATAAGAATGCTCCATGTCACCAAGCTGTGGTTATAAACATATGGTTGAAAGAGAATAATATCAGGACATAGTGGTGGGCACCATTTCATTCTTTAAACATTACTCAAGTTCTAGTGATGAAGAGGACTTTGGCCATGTGCTGATAGAATATCTATGGAATAAACGAATACAGAATTAGGGCATGGCCACTTAGTAATGCTTTAAAGAAAAATAATGTACAGTACTACTACTTAATGGTCCATGATACACATACCAGCCACTGAATTAGAAACTTTTATTTTATGTATAGGCATGTGACTGCCAATACTGATTCTCTTTAATTTCCTGTGCATAGATTGGTGAAATATTGGTCAGGAATAGCCTTCATTAAATGCACACATAGAAAGTTTTGTTTGTCCGTACAAGCCTTCTCAGACGACAGTAATCTTGACAGACTGTCTTAGAACGACAGTTACACATCTCTTAGACAAAAATTGTGAGTTATTTTTCCACTGATTAAACACCCATGATATCTCACCTTTTGAGAAGCCCATCAGTTCTGCTGTTTTCAAAATCATGACTCCAACCAGATGGATACCCACAGTAAGCATGCTATGAAACTCTGAAAGATCCTTTGTTTTTCCCATTAGGATCAACACTGATGACAATTACTGAACAGCAGCATTCTAAGAATAGTTGCCTAGAAAGGATGGAGAGCTAGATTTTTTTTTTTTTCTCCCATAAAAGTGGTATATGATGGGAATGACTTACCTTTTGGAGATGGTTTAATTAATTAATGTATGATGATTGAAAACACATGATAAAGTTTCTTCACATCATAAACTAAAGTCAAACATGGATCTTTCCAATCAGTTACTGGCTTCCTGGAGGACTTTAATAATAATAATAAATCTTCAGCTTGCAACTCAGTATGAGCATGATTTCTAATGAGTGGATGAAGTGCTAGATTCACTGCATCCAGTTAGACCAACTAGAGTTGACATGTAGTATCAGAGAGGCTGATTAGTATCCTCATCCAAAAGTGGAAGGCAGAACTGTGGTTGTCTATAGAGAATAGAAAGTTTTTTTTTTTTTTTAAACTAAGGTCTTGCTTTAGAAAAGTCATTCATGTTCAATAATAGCTTAAAAACCAGAGATAGGTAATGAATACACCATGATATGTATGGATTCTTCCAAGGCATTTGATAGGATTCCACACAGGAGATTGTTAGAAAAACTCAAGGAATGGGTATGCAAAATAGGCCTGTGAATGGACTGCCACATATCTCCGAAAGAGGGGTATTGAGGTGCTGTGTCTAAGAGAAGGAGAGTGACCACCGATGTACCAAAGAGTTCTATACTTAGACCATTGTATATTAATGATATTGAGACTGGTCTAGAGTAGGGGTCCTCAACCTGTAGGCCGCATGCAACACTGAGAACAATTTGATCTTGGTCTCCTAGAAAGTCTACTTTTTCAAAATTTTTATATACTGGCAAGAGAGAGGTTCTTTTCTGTTCTTTTCTTAAATCTTATTCCAAAAATGTATTGACCAAAACAAGGAAGTATTCATTTGCTTCATTAGCTTTGAGATAGCATTTTACAAAGTTCAACATACTAAAATGATTGAATTATTAAAAAGAATTGGATTATATGGTAAAGACATCAGGATCATCAGAAACTTATATTAAAACCAAAAAGTGTCTGTTCAAGTTGATAAAATTATTACAGACTCCATTAACAGCAAATGAGGAGTAAGGCAAGGATGTGTGCTGTCGTCTCTCCTTTTTAACATATACTCAGAAGCCATATTTCAAAAAATCTTAAAAGGGGAGAAAGGGATTAATGTAAATGGTGAAATCATCAATAACATCCCATATACTGATATACAGCTCTCCTGGCTGACAATATTCAGGATCTTCAAAATCTTCTCAATCGAACTAGTGAACGAAGAGACTGAAAAAAATGGGACTAAGATAAATATCACTGAAACTAAATTCATGGTCATGAGCAAGAAACCAATTCTTAATTCGGCACTTTCTTTAAACGGGAAACAAATAGAAAGAGTGACAACATTTTAAATATCTCAGATTCTGGGTAAATGAAAAATGCAATCCAGAAATGGAAATAAAAGTTAGAATTGAAATGACAAGAAAACATTTTCTCCTGATGAAATCAACACTGTGTAATCCCAATTTAAATTTAGAGCTTGGAATATGCATGGTTACATGCTGTGTATGTTCTGTACTGCTGCACAGTGTAAAAACTTGGACCTTGAAGACAACATCGATTATGTTTTTTCAAAAAAAAAAAAAAAAAAAAAAAAAAATACATTGAGCCTTTGAGATGTGGCTATACAGATGAATGCTAAAAATCCCATAAGGGACATCAGAAATGCTCATTCAAGAAGTAATGGAACAAATGGAGAAATCATGTGAACTTTTAGATACCATAAAAAGAAGAAAAACTGCATATCTTGATCGCCTACTTCATAATGAAAAATATAAGCTACTTTAATTGATTATAAAAGGGAAGATAAATGGAAGAGGACAAAGAAGATGAAGAAAATCTTGGCTGACAGACATCAGACAGTGGACTGGCATGAGCTCTGTGGAACTGTTCTGAGTGGCTGAAGATTTCTCAAAATTTTCCAAGGTGGTCGCTGATCTCCAGTAGGAGATGGCACTCAAAGAAGAAGAATTTTAAAATAAAGCACCCTTTAAGAAGAGACTTCTTTAAATTTGAATTTAAAAAAAGCAAGAAGTAGTAGATGAAGGGCTTCATTTCAGTGATCAGCGGATAAATGATTATTTTTTTTTTGTTTTTAACAGTGAGAAAGCACTTTGTCGGATATGTTATGAAAGTATTAAGAGTTTTTAAGTTGTTCAGTTTCAAAGAGGCACTGCAAATTTTGTTATAAAGAGTGCTTGTTGTTTCAAGGAGATGTACGAGCAAACAAATGCAATTTACTTAGGAAATCTATGTGCCATCAGCAATTTTTTTTTTAAATGTTGTAAAAGAAAACTTGTCTGCTGTCTGTGCTAGTTATGTGTGGCTAAATACATTTGTGAAACCATTTACTGATGGGGAGTTTGTAAAGAATTATATGTTAAAAGTAATGGAGGAAATGTGTCCTGACAAATTACATTGTATTCAGAATGTAATTTGTCAGGATACATTTCCTCCATTGCTAAAAGGGCAAAAGAATTTCTATTCTTTTCTCATTTATCAGGACTATTGATGCAAATTTTGTGATCACAAGAGTTGTGTGCACTATGAAGTATGAAAGACATATGATTGCAGAACACATATTCTTGAAAGTATTTGAATCTATAAGAAATCTTAATCTTTGTCAGGATAAATTAAAACGTGTGACTACAGATGCTGCAAGAAATATGACAGGGAAAAATTCTGGAGTGGTTGCGTGGATTATATTATATTATATTATATTATTATTCAGCCCCCAAGGGGTCAAAAGACTCATCGAGGGAGGTCCTTCCTAAGACATAAAGTCTGTCAAGACTCATCGAGGGGAGGTCCCCCCCTGAGAAACACAAAGTCTATCATACCACTCTTTAAACTCACTGACCGTTCTCGCTCCCACCACTCCATCAGGCAGTGCATTCCACGGCTCAACCACCCTCCACACAAAGAAACCACTCCTTACCCTCTTGCTCACAGTTTCCTTTCGTAACTTCCAGGGATGGCCTCTTGTCATCACTCCTTCCCGCTGTTCAACCAAGCTAAAGAACTCCCCAGTGTCAACCCTGTAACCACCTCTCAACAGTTTAAAAGTCTCAATCATATCACCTCTCCTTCTTCTATCCACCAAACTCTGCAGTCCACATTCTCTCAGCCGATCCTCATAACTATCCTTGTACAGTCCTGAAACCATCTTTGTCATCCGTCTTTGTATCCTTTCCACAGTTAATTTATCCCCTTCAAATCCTGGGGACCAAATCTGAGAACAATAGTCCAAGTGTGGTCTGATCAGAGACTTATACAACGGAATGATAACCCTCTTATCTCTGCAGGTCAGTGTCCTTCTCATAATAGCAGCAATCCTCTGTGTTACCTTCACCACCTTTGCAATATGTCCCCTAAACTTCAGGTTTCTATCAATCATCAACCCCAGATCTCTTGTCTCCTCTACTTCCTCCAGTATAACTCCTCCCATAGAGTATGCAGCATCCCATCGATGTTTCCCAAACCTCAAGACCTTACATTTTGCTGCATTAAACTGACCCCCATTCATTTGCCCATCTATCTAGCTTATTTAAATCCTCTTGCAGGGCTACCACATCTGCACTATTACTAATAATCCTTCCCAGCTTCGCATCATCCGCAAACAACTGAATATCCCCCTGCAGTCCACTGGCTATGTCATTGATATAAAGGTTAAACAATATAGGTCCTAGTACTGAGGCCTGTGGGACCCCACTTGTAACCCTCTGCCTCCTGGAAACTGCTCCACCATACACAACTCTCTGATACCTATCAGACAGCCAATCCTGAATCCAGTTGACCAATCTGACATCCAGACCCATGTGCTGCAACTTAAATATCAGCTTATCATGTGGCACCCTGTCAAATGCCTTCGCCAAGTCTAAGAAAATTGCAGTATATGCCTTTCCCTCATCTAATGTTTTTGTAACTTTATTATAAAAGGCTAGCATATTGCTAAAACAAGAACGTCCTTTCACAAATCCATGTTGATTCTCACAGATAACATTACCCTCATCTGCCCAATGCTGTATACGGTCCCGCACTACTTTCTCCAAGATCTTAACAACTACTGATGACACACAGACTGGCCTATAATTAGACACTTCCAGTCTGTTACCACCCTTATGCAATGGCACTATCTTACCTTCCTTCCATTCCTTGGGCACCTTTGCCAAAGCCAGACTTTCATTGAAAAGCCACGTTAAAGGCACTGTCAATTCCCTAGCACATTCTCTCAAAACTCGTGGTGAAATACCATCCAGTCCTACAGCTTTACTGACATCCAGAGTACTCAGTATCTGAAACACACTCTCCTCCAGTCACTCTATTCCCATTTTTATCCCACAATATCATTCTTCCACAGTCATTTCTCCTCCTACTGGCCACATAGCTAAAAAATTCCCTAGGATTTTCTTTGGATCTTATGGCCAATCTCCTCTCATATTCCAGTTTCGCTTTCCTTACCACACTAGTCACTCTTCTGGCCTGTGTCTTATATTCCTCATGCATCTCTTCACCTGTCTCCTTATATCTCTTCCATAGCCTCTTTTTCGCATGCAATTCCTATTTAATATTGTTTGTCATCCACTTTACTCCAAATTGCGTCCTCTTCTTCACTTGTGGTATACAACTTACCATTGCTGATAACAAATATTCTTTCACAATTTCCCACGCACTAGTGATATCCCGGCCTTCCAATTCCTCCCTCCATGAAACTTCCCGAAGTTGACGTCTAAGACTATTATAATCACCTGCCTTATAATTCCACATAAGTTCCTGTCTCTTTGATACTCCTGCATGTCTATTCATTTTCCAAGTCAACACCATATGGTCACTCTCTCCAACTGGTGGGAGAGACGTCAACTCAGTTATTATCAACTCTTCTGATGCTATAACCAAATCCAAAACTTTTGAACCTCTTGTTCCCTCTGTTACATGTTGCCTAAGACATTTGTCCCTCAAGAATTCTAGAAATTCCATTCCCCTATTGCTACATGCATCTTCCTCTATCCAGTTTATACTACTGAAGTTAAAATCTCCCATAACAATCATTCTTCTTGCACTTGCCAAACTTAGCTGTCTAAACATCTCCTGGTCCCCATCCTCTGTGCTCCTGGGTCTGTAGCAACACCTCACTAAATATCCTGTCTTGCCTACCTCTACCTCACACCATACGCTCTCAAAATCATTTGTCTCACTTCCTTCCAAATTCTCCACTCTTAGAGGACATAGGTCATCACTTATCATAAGCAGTACCCCACCACCACGCTTTCCCCTCCTATCCTGACGAAAAATGCTGTACCCAGCGACTTCTATTCCTGTTGTTATATCCCCTTCTGTCAACCACGTCTCAGTGATCTCAATAATTTTTGGCCAGGCTGATGCTATCTGCGCCACCAATTCCTCTCCCTTATTCCAGATACTCCTGGCATTAGTATAAAATGCCAGGAGTATCAGGAGATGCAATTATGGAAGAAGTAGTGAAAGTTAATGCTGAAATACCTATGCATTTCCACTGCATCATTTACCAGCAGGCATTATGCAGTAAGATAATAAAATTTGAAGATGTTATGAGTGTTGTTGTTGTATCAAGCATTAATTACATCAGGCATTTTGGTTTAACTCACTGGCAGTTTAAAAGTTTCCTCTCTGAGTTTAATGCAGAATATGAGGAAGTGCTTTATCATGCCAAAGTTAGGTGGCTTAGCAGAGGAAAAGTCATGAAGAGATATTTTTCTCACTGAAAAGGGAAGATATCAAGAAGAATTGTCTGACCCAAAATTGGGTTTGGCTTTAGCATTCTTAACTGACATTACAGATCATTTGAATATCTAATTTTTTTAATATTACAGGTAAAGGAAAACGAGTGTGAGATATGTATTCTGAGGTTAAAGTATTTGAGGGGAAGTTGAATATTTTGGCAAAGCAGTTTAATGAAGGTAATTTTTCGTACTTCTCTTGCTCTGAGGAACTCAAATCTAGCAAAATAATGGTTTCTCATTCGACTTCAGAAAGATTTACTGAAGCGCTGACACTCTTGTGAGAAGAATTCAAGAACAAGACAGGTTTGAAGATTTCCACAAACATGCCAAGGGAATAAGAATGTTTCAGAATCTATTTGAAGTATTACCAGAAGACTCTTCTGAAATGTTTCAGATAGAATTAATTTATCTGCAAGTTACTGATGCTTTGAAAGATGCTTACAAGAAAACAGTTTTAAATTTATATTCAGTACCACCACCTGATATGTTTGTGAACTAAAGAGATTTCCAGCAGCCATGTTCTCCATATTTGGTAGCAGAAATACTTATGAATCAACACTTTCAAAAATGAAAACAGTCCAATCACTAGAACATGACTTGAAAACAATCATTTGCATATTTTAAGATTGTGTCATGAACCTTGAAGTAAATATTAATAAACTTTCTGATAATTTGCAGCTTCAAATATTGCATGGAATGTATATCTTCTGATAAATAAATGTATTAATTTCATAAGTGTAATTTTATCTTTTGACTAAGACGGATATTTTGTTATTTTTTTGTTTTGTTTTGTATAGCTATTGACAATCATAATCTTTCAATGGATGTGATATATCCATTTTCCCTAAATTTTACTGTTTACTAGTATATTTTCAAGTATTTTGACCTACTTTCATCTTCGATGCTGAAGGTACAATTTGATGAGCTCACTCTAAAAAAAAAAGAAAAAAAAGTTAATAGATTTTGTCTGCAAGTCTTTCCAGTAATGATTGCAGCTCCCAGAGGTGAAAAGTTGGAGTTCGCTGGTTTAGAGGAAATAGTGATTTGAGATTCATGCTGTAATTTCCATGTTTTATAAGTGTATGATTCAGTGTGCTTGTTTAGAAAATTTGATGAAGTGAGTGATTACTGCATTATTATTATTATTATTATTACTGTATTTTTATTAGAATATTATCAAGAAAATCCAAAGAAAAACTCTATTTAAGCTATCTACAACTGATATTAACCTATGGTTGTGAAAAATGGTCAACAACAAAGGAAGATAATAGAAAACTTATCACATTTGAAAGAAAAGTACTGATAAAAATTTTTGGACTATCTTTCAATCAAAATACTGGACTGTGTGAATGAAGACAATGAGGAACTGCAAAATCTGTTTCAAAGACTTGACATCCTATCATTTATAAGAAGCAAGAGAATTGAATGATTTGGTCATGTTTTGAGAGCAGATGACCAGTTAATCAAATAAGTACTTACAAATAAAATTGACAAGAAAAGATGCACAGGAAGATCCCACATATGAATGATGGATGTGGCAAATAATGAGAGCTTAAGACAGCTGGGTGAAAACTTATGTAGCTAATGACAGAGACTGATAAACCTATTGATGGCAGCATTACACCTAAATAGTCTATTAAGAAGAAGCAGAGTGATTATTGTATATTGTTCAATAAGGCTCTAATGCATAATAGAAAAGTGGCAGCCAAGATGTTGCTGTTAGTTGAATTTAGCATAAGAGATTTTGGTTAATGCAGCATGTGGGAGATGCATTCTTTACAGAGAGTGAGAGGAAATGAAATGTGTCAAAGAGTACTCTGAAAGTGAGTGTCTGAAGCATGGGTTGAATGATGTCACTGACAAAATATGTGAAAATGTATTTGTTTCAGAGAGAATGTAGATGAGTGTCCAGTAGTCAAAGTGAGCAAAGGTGAACAACATGTGGCTGTAACATGAAAGACGTGATAGAAGATCAGGATAACGACAAGGTGAAATGATGCACTCAGGTGGTATCTTTCACAGTGACAAATTGTAAGTTCTTATAAATGAAGAAAAATATATCAAGTATCATAGACGAGAAAGAAAAAAGAGGCACGATGGAAGGGAACAATCAATGAGTCAATTTCATGAATTTTGTAGAGTATGGTATGAATGTCACGGATGGAAGCATTTTTTATAACTAATTGAATGTACTTGAATAGATATGGAATTGGTGTCTGGTGAGCATTTGTTCGTGAGAGTTTGTAAGTGCAGAGTCAGGGGAACTACTAATGGGGGAGGAAAGTGTAGGTATATGCATTATGAAACTGAGGCAAGTAAGCGTGACAGTGATTTAAAAAAAAAAATAAAAAAAATTCCTGAATAAAGTTTCTGAGGTCTCTAGTGGAATGGGATAGTCAATACCAGATGGTATTGATTGGGACTGGTGGGATATTATGGATGCTAAAAGAGCATTCAGCTGAATAGGCTGTGCTTTTGACTTGACTATATAATTTGAGTCAGCACAGGGAAGATTCTACAAGAGCGGAAAGAATGTATGATGATTCCACTACACAAGGGTGGTGTAGAGACTGATTCAACTATCAGCCTATTAGTATCTCTAAAATGGTTATGGTAATTTTGTAAAAGTTGGTAAGAAATCACGTACAGAAATGGGTTAACAGGAATCTACACTTGGCAATGTGAACAGCATGAGTTCACTAAGGAGAAAGTCATATTTGGGTAACCTGCTCACATTTAATAATAATGTGTCAATTATAATTTTATAATAGTTAGACAAGGGAGGAATAGATACACAATGATATTTTGCTAAAGTTTTTGGCAGGATTCAGCATGGAAGGCCATTGCATAAGTTGGAGGATATTGGATTAGATTGTAAACTGTTAGTTTGGATAAGAGGATGGCTGGCTGACAGATATCAAAGAGTAGTGTATGGGGAATATGAGTGCAGGATTTAAAGTGATCAGTGGTGTACCTCAGGGATCAGTCCTTGGTTCATTGTTATTTAGTCTTTTTGATGACATCAGTAAGATTTTAACAGGAGACAGCTACTTGCTGATGATGATGCAAAGATATGCAAGGTAATAAAAAAAAAATGAAACTAACATGCAATACTTATAGAATGATTTTAATAAGCAGAATTGTGAACATGTGAAAATGGCTGTCAGTTCAGTGTTAGTAAATGTAAGCCTATGCACTCTCGTGTAATGCGATATCCAATGACATATTATGTTGGTGGGATTAAAATGATCACACTAGGGATCTTGAAGTTTTATTAGATAGGAAGTTCAGTGACCATATAGCAACGATTGCCAATTCAACAACTCAGAGAATAATTGCAAACACTGACATGTAAGAATATGAATTAATACAATATCAGTTTGCCTCTTTACAAGGCTTTGATACGACCACTATTGTGCACAGATGTAGTCCTCATTTGTGAGGTGATGCAAATTCAGTGGAGAAGATGCAAAGGAGAATGTTAAAGATGATATTAGAACTGTGGAATGTTGATTATGAGGAGAGATTGAGAATTTGTGGACTGCAGATGCTAGCAGACAGGAGAAAGAATGATGATGATGGACATCTACAAATTTCTGAAAGGGGTCTACAGGATACTAGTGGATGGAATTTTGATTTTATGGAGGATGAAGAGAGGACAGCAGAACATTCACAGAAGTTAAGAATGAATGCAGTCAAGAAAGAGGCAAGAGCTAGATTTTTCTCTCATAATGCAGTGTTGTGTGTGTGTGTGTGTGTGTGTGTGTGTGTGTGTGTGTGTGTGTGTGTGTGTGTGTGTGTGTGTGTGTGTGTGTGTGCTTGGCTTGACTTGTTTTGTTTTGTTTTTGGAGGTTCTGAGTGCAGAGATGTGAATGAATTCAAGAGAAGGTATGATATATGTGGTGTCCTGGAGGTCTCTTGTAATGATGATGATAATAATAATAATCATAACAACAACATCAATATTGCTTTATAAGTAATGTTATATGTCCACAATTTTAAAAGCTCTTTCTATTGTGTTTTTCTCAGTAAGGAAGAAGTTGAGAGATGTAAGCAACGCGATCTTTTGGAAGAAATGATTGCAGAGATGACAGGAGAATTTCCTGCTCTTAGTAAGGTGTTTGTACATGAAAGAGACATTTATCTTGCATATTCACTTCAGTTAGCTGCCTGTTCAGTTCAGAGTTCTACAATACCAGGTGGTATGTAATAAGAAATTTTCATCCTTTTTTTTATTTTGAACTATATAAGCTTTTCATTAACACAATATCTGATTAAATTTATACTGTAAAATTTCAACTATTAATTTTTGTTAAAGCTAGTTAAAATAGTAACTAGACTGTAAGTCCAGTTGGTTAATTAGTTTTTCATGATATTATAATACAAATCTTGAATTTAGAAGGATTTCCTAATTACAGAAACAAAAAATTTCCCTCCTGTTAACCATCCAGCTGCTTTTTAGATATAATATGCATTCTATAAGACATGGTGCAAAGTGTTTAGAATGAGCAATAGTATCAGAGTTAAATTAAGGGGATAAAAATTCTTTTTTTCAGCCAGTAAGCGAAACTCTAAGATTGAGAACTACGATCTAAGCGTTTCATGCCGACGAACTGTCGGCGAATCCAAGCGTAAGTGACCACTTGGGAGTGCCACACCAAGGCAACTCGATGCAAAGATGGAGCAAGATCCCTCACTATTCTTGATATTTTCTCATAATGTAAAAACACACACATCTCCTAGGAGATGTAATACTGCTTTACATTACGAGGAGAGGTCACTACCCAGATCGGTTTCAACCTTTTTTGAGGTCTCATCAGTGAGTAGGTAGACCTAGAAGATATCCAAGTTTTAAGTGAAAAGAACTTACATTTCAAAATTTACATTATATTACATTACATTACATTACAAAAAAAAAAAAAAAAAAACAATAAGGGATTTTTATCCCCTTAATTTATCAACTTTGCCAGAAAAATAGCCGTTTGGCTTTTCTTCTTAATTATAATATGTTATAATACAATATAGTGGCACACCTTTCTGTAATTCGTATAGCGAAGGTATGCAAGTTCTTTTCACTTAAAACTTGGATATCTTCTAGGTCTAGCTACTCACTGATGAGACCTCAAAAAAGATTGAAACCGGTCTGGGTGGTGACCTCTCCTCATAATGTAAAGCAGTATTACATCTCTTAGGAGATGTGTGTTTTTACATTATGAGAAAATATCAAGAATAGTGAGGGAGCTTGCTCCACCTTTGCATCGAGTTGCCTTGGTGTGGCACTACCAAGTGGTCACTTACGCTTGGATTCGCCGACAGTTCGTCGGCATGAAATGCTTAGATCGTAGTTCTCGATCTTAGAGTTTCGCTTACTGGCTGAAAAAAAAAAACAATAAGAGATTTTTATCCCCTTAATTTATCAACTTAGCCAGAAAAATAGCTGTTTGGCTTTTCTTCTTAATTATAGTATCAGAGTTATACAGGTGAGAAGAGTGTAAGATATTTGTCACTCCTGTAGTGGGAAAAGAATTCAATCTAAAAACTGTTCCTTGCAAACGTTTAGGAAAATGACTCGTTGAACTAAGCTTGAATACAACAAACAGCTTATACCATACTTATCCATTCAATTTTGAATTTGGCTATATACACTCTTTTCACTCTTTCTCTGAGTGAAATTAGTAACCAAGCTTTATTATTGGCATTTTTTATGACATTAGATTTTATCACTGTTTTATTTAAAAAAAAAAAATTAAACAAGAAAAACAGCCTTTCTCTATCACAACAGATGAATTGTTTTTATTATAAAAACAAGCAGAACTGTATAAATAGTAATAATACACATATTGGCCACTGAATTAGAAACTTATGTAATACTGTGTTGGACCACCTCCTTTAGCCAGAATTGCAGCACATATATGGTTTGGCATAGATTCCATGTTAGATTGCATTTATAGCATACCAGGCATTCATCAGACAGTCCTTTAACTGACTCAGATTTGACAGAAGAGAATTTGCTCCCAGATCTGTTTTTTTCTAACATGTCCCATACATTTTTAAATGGGTTCAGATCTGGACTTTGTGATGGCCACAGAAGATGTTGGAAGTCGCTGTCACGCTCACTGTTATATCCCCGTTTTTTTTTTTAGTTTTATCTTTAATTGTCTTTACTTTCTTTAACTTTAACATTAAACTTGTTGTATCTCTTATTCTCAGATATTCGGTTGCCGACAAATTTGTATAGACTATAGACTTCGCCAGCCGGCAACTAAATTCTGATACATTATTCAACAATACTAAAGGAAAGCGTAGGGATCAAGATGTATGCAGTCGTGGTCCCTATTCTCATATCACTATTGGTTTCCCCCTTAAGTGCACGGTACGATACTTTCCAAACGGTAATTCAAATCCGCAGAAGATATGACAAACTCAATTGATTATGTAAAAAAGAAACACATTTATTATTTCACAAAGACAAGTATACATGTTATTTAAATTCTTAACCTTAAAAGAGTCTGGGTTCCCCTTACTTAATTAAACACATTTAGACTTCTGCACTATGATCTCTTACTGGGTATAAATTCCCCACTTCTGTACATATATCTATCCTCAGACTCTCACAATTAAGTTACCTGATAATATCATACATGAAACATTACATATAAACACTAGACAATTCAAAAAAATCTGACCTGTAATTCTCTAGGACAATAGTACTTATTTCTACTTAACTCTCTCCCCCAAAATATCTGTTAACACTTAATCACTTTCTGATCGTATGACATTACTTTTCTTAAATCACTTAAACAGTTTGGAGCTCGGCCTCCTGTTCGGCTGGAGCCCAATATGTTTTCTTCTTAACAGTAGACACAAGTGTCCAAATTGGAGACTGTTCTTGTGGCACAACACGTAATTAGCATGTGTTCTTAACTTCTGTTTCTTTATTCCACGGATACTTTAATCCTACATTAATATAAGAAAATCTTCACTTACCGTTCTTGCTTTGACTAGGTATTCTGATCCGTTCACTGTACCTCCTCTGATGGCGGGCTTTGTTCTACACGAACCGAAAGCACTCATACACAGACTTGTACGCTGACGTGGATTTCATCAGCGGCTCTTTCTCCTTATGTGTTTGAACACATTGTAGTTGCAGCTTTGACCAATGTAACATGCATAGCAAGGGGAGATCCTTGCTACACGAGGCGGCAAGATCTACATAGCTCTCCTACGGGGAACTTGGTGCCGACGAAACTCGGAGACGAGACACAAGCGATCAGAGATAAGAAATAAGAGATAAGAGAGCGATTCGAACTCCCGCCGAAACTTATATACTCCAGAACAGCTCCCTCACTCGGCGGTGTCGTCACGCATACGGCGGCAACCGATTGGATGCCGTGACTACAAACTGTCTTCACGTCTTAAAACTTGTACTTAGCTTATACATATTTACTTGTTAATATTACATAACTTTCTACTTTAATTCATTCACAATTGTTATCTTAATAAACTTATGGGCTGTCTTAACAAAGTTTGCAATTTACACATCTGGATATTTACATTTTCTCAGGACATTATACGGTACACTTACCATCAGGAGGCATAAGCATGTCCTTATCCCTTCCTTCTGAGGTAACGTTAATGTTGGGTGGGAAAAGGGATGACTCATCACTTTTTCCGACACAACACTCACTGAACTACTGCTGAAAATTCTTACATGATGGAATGTAGCATTGTCATCCATGAAACAATCATTGTCTGCTGGACGAAAAGTCAGCGTTTCAGGATGGATTCGATCGGCAACAATGTACAGATATTCCTTGGAAGATACTGATACCCGACCTTCCAGTACTATGAAGGACCCACTTCATGTCAACGGAACATGTCCCAAACCATGACACCACCTCCAGAACCTTGAGTTGTGTTTACAAGGCAAACTAGGTTCATTGCTTTTTGGGGATCCTGCCAAACTTTGTCTGTCATTGGTACAGAACAAGGTTTACCATGACTCATTGGACCATATGACTTTTTTTTAGTCCTCTAGTATCTAGTCATGGTGTTCCTGGCACTGCTGTAGATTAACTTTCCAGTTCTTTGCAGAAATCAGTGGTTTCCGTAGGCATGCAACTGCCAGTACCAATCCTCTTCAATTCCTTGTGCATAGTTCCGTGAGTTATTGGTCAGAAACAGCCTTCGTTAAATGCTTCAGTCAATTGTTCCACATAGGAAGTTCTGTTTGTCTGTACAAGTCTTCTCAGGTGACAGCAATCTCATTCCTGACAGACTATGTGTGTCTAAATCATAAATTAAAGTTGTTACTACTGAGGAGAATCTTTGTCCCAATGAGCAGAAGCATTACTGCAATGATGATGATAATATATCCAAGGATAGTCTGACATTAGAAATATCTCAATTAAAAGAAATTATTAGAAAATCGACTAGAGAATTGGAAAAAGTGGAAAAATGTTTAATCAAACTTAAACAGGATAAGAAAAAGGATCAGAACAAGAAGAGACAGGAAAGCACTGAACTTGGTAATAATAATAACAACAAGGTAAGTAAGTCAATTAAAATCTAAGAAAATAGAGGTGACACGGTACAGTGATTCAATCTTAAAATTTGCTCTTCTTGGGGGAGTCACTACTTCTAGCTTCCGATGGGCAAAAATTAAAGCTATGACAAATGTAATTGAAAAACAAAAAATAAAAGAGATGGTAGTTCTTGTAGGAACTAATAATTTAAGTAACGACAAATATAGTATGAGAGAGGATATGAAAAGTCTGTTGGGAGAAAGAAATATGAGAAAGTAAAAATTACGGGTTTGTTACACAGATACGACAGTATAGAGTTAAGAAGGAGGGCAATGATAACAAATGATTCAATTTGCAGGCTGTGTAGAAGAAATGGATGCAAGTTTTTAGATGTATGGAGTGTGTTTGATGTCAGAAAAGACTTGTATAAGAGGGACAGCCTGCACTTGAATTCATTTGGCACCAGGAACCTGAATTATCCCATTTGATCTCATCTCAAAGTTACTTATTGGGATGAGATCTAATGCAGAGAGTCAGGGAAACTAAATCATCAAGGAAGAAATGGGCAGAAATGTGTATGAAAGTTCAGCTATGTTATGCAAACATGATAAAGATATGAATGGCTTTGAACATGGTTATGCATCTGGTGAAGGGATAGAAATATATGCTTTGGGTTCAGACCTTTTGTATATGTTTGGGGAGGGAAAAGAGAAAGTTTTACAGCAAGCCAAATAGACTGCATATCTAATGATAAGAATAGGGTAAGTGGTAATTTATTATGTCTATATACAAATGCCAGGAGCAACAGAAACAAAGGGATTGAGTTCGTTGCTTTATTTAATACATTGTGGCCGATGATTGTTGCTATTAGTGAGACCTGATTAGCAGAATCAGATATAGTAACTGGGATCGAGTTTAATGGGTATACTATTTTTAGCATACTATTTTCAGGAATGACTGAAGAGATGGGAATGGGAGGAGTACTACTAATGATATCAGACAACTTAATTCCAGTTAGGGTAGAAACGCAAGAAAACTGATGGTAATAATCTCCCATGTAGCAGTGAGTTTGAGGTTATCTGATGTGAAGTGGAGGCTAACAGAATGAAATATATGGTGGGGTGTTGCTACAGACCTGACAGCTCAGTTGTTGGGAAAGATGAAATCTACTTCTTCAGTAGCTTGACAGCTCTGTGTGGGCCCTAGCCTTCTCAAGGACCTTTTTCCATTCTGTACTTTTTTTGGCAATCATCCTCCAATTTTTTTATCAAAATGGTGAAGTCTCTATCAGAATTGTCAATCCATCGTAGTTTGGACCTTCCTCAAAGTCGAATTCCTGGTGGTTTATACGAGAATACTTTTTTGGAATTTCTTTCATCACATTCTCACTGTGTGGCCCACCCATTTTATTTGTTGAATTTTGATAAATTTCACACTATCTGTTTCTTTTTAGGAACAATATAGCTCAAGGTTTGACCTTCTTTGCCATATTTCCATCAATTTGAATACCACCAAAAATACTTCCATCATTCTATTTCCTTCCATCTCCTTCCATCATTCTATTAAATTTACTCTGGAACTTGAAAGAGAAAAACAGCTATCGTTTTTAGACATCTTAATCAAAAAACAAATTGATGGCAGTATAAATCTATCGGTGTACAGAAAACCGACCAATACAGGTCGCTACCTACATTTCAGCCCCTCTCACCACATCTCACATAAACTCAGCATTGCACACACGTTAAAGAAGAGAGCGATTCGCATCACAACAGACAACGAGACCCTTCAAGATGAGTTAACATTAATTTCCAACAATCTGTACTTGAATGGCTATCCAAGAAGACTAGTCAATAAAGTCCTTTTCTCTGAACCACCACAAAGAGAACAAGAAGATATTCAATATATAAAAACTATTGCAATTCCATTTGTAAGTAGCATCTCCAACAAGCTCGCCAGCCTCCTCAAACAACATAAAATAAGAGTAACATTCCAACCAATAGAAACTATTCGTAAACTACTAAGATCTCCAAAAGACAACCACTCTTTCTATAAATATGCTGGAGTTTATAATATTCCATGCTTGTGTGGCTCTAGTTACATCGGACAGACTTCGAGAAGCCTTGAAATCAGGCAAAAAGAGCACATTGGCTATGTCAAAAACAACAGACAGGACATTTCTGGCCTATCGTCTCATTTCTCTACAACTAACCATGTCATCGAGTTGGACAAAAGTTGTTCCCTTTATTTAAAGGAAGATTACGATTCAAGAATTTTCAAAGAAGCAGCCACAGTCGCCCATTTTACTGTCAACCTTAACACTAATCAAATCTCTAAAAACAAAAGAAATGAACTTTAATACAAACTACAGAAAATTCCTTAGCAACAGCTAGCTAATATTGTACACGCGATACGTGTTTCACGCACGTTCGATACTATTTTATTTGTAATTATTCTAGTCAGTTTTTTAGTTATTCTTGTCAGTTTTGCAGTTACAAATAATTGTGAGATTGTTTCAGCCTATATGTAAGTGCCCTGAAGATGCCAACAGTTAAAGTGTGGCGAAACTAGTTGGTTAAGTTAATAAAATTGATCAACACTTGATCTGTAAACCAAAAATATTATTACTAATTCTCATGATCAAGAAAATAAAGCTTCATTATGAAAGGTTAGGTTAGTTTATAATGATTTCTGATTTCATTGAGTGCAAAAGAAGTACTTTCCTTACTTTTTTCATTATAACCTAACCTAACCTAAGCTGTTATAATTTCTATTGAGAATGAAAACCTATATACAAAACCTATAAACATGTTTTTATTACATGTACCAGACTCCTCTAGGAATTATTCACTTTAACCGGTTAAAGTGATTAATTATTCACTTTAACTGGTAATTATTAATAATAACCGGATTTATCACTTTAACCATAACATATATATGACTAGATATATAAGTATTTTTCAATTTCTTGAATTTTTAAGGCTTCTAAAATTATCTAATTTGAGATTGAATCAATTACAGTATCACACATTAATTATCTATATAAATATCTTTGATAAGCTTTACTGCCTGTATTTTATTATTTTCTTTTCACTGTTATATTTAAAATATCTTGTAATTTATACTATTCAGTCATCTTCATCAAATTTCTGATATGTACTCGGTCCTCCTCTTGCCATCTTCAAACAACTGTTTTATTATTATTATTATTATTACCCAAGACCTCATGGAGTCAAAGACTCATCTGGGAGGTCCTTTTATCACACACACATCTCATCATACCGTATCTTAAACACACTCAAACTCCTTGTAGATACCACACTCTCAGGCAAGGCATTCCAATCATTCACAACTCTGCAAGAAAAAAAACTGCCTCTCACTCCCCTACTCACACCCTCTTTATACAGTTTCCAGGGATGACCTCTGGTTCTCCCCTGATCTCCCACTATTCTCTGTAGAACTTCTCCACCATTGATCTTATAACAACCCCTTACCAGCTTGTAGGTCTCTATCATATCTCCCCTCTTCCTTCTCTCCACCAGACTCTGCAAATTACATCTTCTCAATCTTTCCTCATACTCAACATTCCAGAGGTCAGAAACTACCTTAGTCAGTTGCCTTTGGACCCTTTCCAACATCTCTTCATCCTTCTGAAAACCCGGTGACCAAATCTGGGCACAGTAGTTCATGTGTGGCCTGATCAAAGCCTTACACAATGGAACAAGAATCTCCCTACTTCTACACTTCAGTGTTCTTCGCATCATTCCCAGAAGTCTTTGTGTTGTCTTCACAATTTTGGTGATGTGTCCTCTAAATTTTAGATCCTTATCCACTATCACCCCCCAGATCTCTTATTTCCTCTACCTCCAACAATATATTCTCACCAAGCATGAATTCTGCATCCCATCTTTGTTTTCCAAATTTTAAAACCTTACATTTAACAACATTGAACTCACATCCCCATTTGCTTGCCCAATCACTCAATTTATTCAAGTCTTCTTGCAAGGCCACAACATCTTCACTACTCTTTATGGTTCGTCCCAACTTTGCATCACCTGCAAACAACTTAATATCTCCATCCAAATCTTCACCAATATCATTAATATACAAGTTAAATAATAATGGCCCCCAAACAGTCTCCTGAGGCACTCCACTAGTGACTTTCCTTTTCCTGGATATCTCACCCCCATATACAACTTGTTGATACCTATCAGATAGCCAGTCTCCAATCCAATGCACTAATCTAATATCCAACCCCATCTGCTCTAGTTTGACTGTCAACTTATCATGAGGTACTCTATCAAAAGCCTTTGCAAAATCCAAGTATATTACTGTGTATTCCTCTCCTCTGTCCAAGGAAGCAGTCACTTTATTGTAATAAGTAAGTAGATTACTAAAACATGACCTCCCTTTAGCAAATCCATGCTGTCCATCAAAGATTATACCATTGTTGTCAACCCAACTCTGCATCCTAGTTCTCACAAGCTTCTCCAACAATTTAACCACAACACCTGACACAGAGATAGGCCTATGGTTTGATGCTTGAGTTCGATCACCTCCTTTATGAAGTGGCACAATCTTGCCCTCCTTCCACTCTTTAGGAACTTGACCAAGCGCAAGACTTCTATTAAAAAAATATGTCAAGGCAGGTGTCAACTCCCTGGCACATTCCTTCAGAATATGCGGTGATATATTATCAAGTCCCACAGCCTTATTTACATCCAGTTTACTCAACTCCCCAAACACCTCTTGCTCACTTACAGTCAGTCTCTCCTCCCCATCATCAACTGCTCTCAATCTCTCCATGAAGTCACATTCACAAGATTGAAAGATCTTTATGAACTGCTCATTAAGTATCTCCACCACACATTCTGCAACAGCTGTCTTTATGCCATTTCCTCCAATCAATGTCATTCTTTCTTTTGCTGGCTACATATCAAAAGAACTCCCTAGGATTCTTTTTGGCTTCATTAGCTAACTGCTGTTCATACCTCTCTTTAGCTACTCTCACCAACCAAGTCACCCTCCTTGCCTAGTCTTTGTAGACCTCATGAAATTGGTTACTTCCACTTCTCTTATGCTGCCTCCACAATGCCCTTTTTCTCTGTATCGCATGCTTAATCTCTTTATTCATCCATCTCACACCTACCTTATTTAACCTTCTCACCCTTGGAATACATTTAGCTATTGCATCTACTAAATAGTTTTTGAAAATCCCCCAAACTGCATTGATCTCTTTTCCAGCCAGCTCCTCATTCCATGCTACACATGCAAGCTGTCTCCTGAGCTCTTCATAATCATCCCCCCTTGTAGTTCCACATATACCCTTTTTTCACAGGGGTCCTTGCACTGCTGGCAACTACCCAGTTAATCACCTCATGGTCACTTTCACCAATTGGTGGATGATTTGACACCTCATTTATAATTACATCCTCTGATGAGGTGACCAAATCCAAGACCCTTAATCCTCGTGTGCCCTCTGTTACATACTGTCTGAGGTAGTTATCCCTCAAGAAACTCATTCTCTTTACTTCCAGTTGCTATCTTTTCATTCCAGTCTATATTGCCATAATTAAAATCAGCCATAATGATCACCCTTTTCTTATTTGCTTGGCTTATTTGACTATACATTTCACTATCACCACCATCCATATTACCAGGTCTATAACAACATCCCACCAAGTATTTGATTCTATTCACCTCTATCTCACACCACACTGCCTCAAAACCACTGGCCCTATTTCCCTCATGCATCTCTACCTTGTATGGACATAACTCTTTCTCTATCATCAATAGCACTCCCCCTCCCTTTTTACCCCTTCTATCCTCGAAACATATCATACCCTTCCATCTCTATTCCTGTCAGGATGTCGTCATCCAACCATGTCTCACTTATTCCGACAATCTTTGGGTGAACAGACACAATTAGTGCAATCCTTTCATCCGCCTTGTTTCTTATACTAGCATTGGTATACAAACACGACAGCTCATTTCTGGATCTACAGCTAGTTCCACTGATACCACTCGCTCGATGTGATCTCTCCATGCTGGACTGAGGCCATTTCCCTTTCTGCTTCTTCATTTTAGAACCCTTTTCAATTTCATCTGTTTCCTCTTGATCACTGGTCATCCCATTTCTTTCCTGCCTACACATGCTCTCACCTCCTCTTGGAGCATCCACCTTTCTCACGCTGTGTACCCCTGTCCACCCTGAGCCTCCCCATTTCCCTGCTCCTCTTGCACACCCATTCTCTCATTTTCTATACTCGTACCACTCACTTCCCCATTCATTTCCACTTCTTCAATCTATCCTGTCTTACTCTCCTGCTCTTCCACATCACTCCCCTCTCGATCTGATTCATTCTCTCTATTCACTTCTCTACCTTCCAGCAGCAGTCTCTCCAAGCGACTCACACCATAACCACTCAAATGCAGTCCATCGCTCCCATACAGCTCACTTCGTCCCTCAAACTCATTCCATACATTAACAAACTGTACTCCCATCTCCTCACACATTTCAGCCAGAATATCATTCATAATCCTTGCTCTCTGCCTCATTTCACCACAATCATACCTAGGCAACACACTGACTATCCCTCCTGCCACACTATTCTCTTTTATCTTTCCAAGCAGCCTCCTGACATTCATTCTGACATGCTCTTTATTCTCTCTCTCAAATCATTTGTATCAATTAATACTATTAACTCTTTTGCTCGCTCCCGCCGTTTTTGCAAGTGTTTCCTCTCCCATTCTGTTTAACTGATCATGCTACCTGAGATTATCTGCTCACACATTCCTGAATGTTAACAGTGACAAACTTCTATCTAATATCTGTTTTTAATATGATTATGCCATTGATACCATTTGTTCACACTTCTCAGAAACTCGTATCTGTTCCCTGCAGTCTTTGATCAACTGTTTTATTTCTTACCCAGCTCTCGGGTCCTTAAGTTAAACTTGGTTTGAACACTATCCTATATACAAGTAGTTGAGTTTTGACTGATTTCTCTTGTATTCCATACGAATTCATTCATTTGGCTCACCACAATGCCAGCTTTGCTTATTATGTTGTCTATTTCCATATTTAATTTGTCATTCTTACTAAAAATTGTGCCTAAATAACAGGAAATGTTTTACTTGTTCTGTGAATTTCTTACTTGGGAAACAGTTGATGTTGTCTACTATTTTCAGCCTTTTTTTCTTTTTACTCTAGATTTTCACAGAATAAGTAAAACATTTCCTTGAGTAAATTGAATAAGTTTGTTACAGCACTTATTCAGTTTACTTAAGGAATCCTGACGTCTTATACTGGATTATTCAGGAGTGTAACATCATCTATATGAAGTAAAGAGATAAGATTAATATCTCTAATTTTGATATCAGGCCTGATACCATTTTCTTTCATGTGTGATTCATGTAGATGATGATTAACATAGGAAATAGTGTTGCACCCTTGTTTCACACCCGATTTTACATCAAACCATCTTCCTGTATTTCCTGCAGTTGTGACAGCTAATTTACAGTTCAAATACAATTCTAATCCTTGTTATATTCACATGATTTTTCAGTTATCTGTTTCAAAGTGAAATCTGATCCTGACAACTTCTATTTGGTCTGAACCCAGCTTATTCTTTTCCAAGTTTCCCTTCCACAGCATGAAGATATCAGAATTTGTAACAACATATATATTGATGTTGGATTGTACTACATGTGGTAGTATTTCATTGTCTGGCAAACTACAAGAAGAAATTCCTGGCAATGTCATACTAATATCAGATGAATACTTTTTCCATGCATATATGTTTTATTCTCTTCACTACAAGAGAAGAAAGTAAAGAACTAACTAGTAAAAATGCTCTTCAATAAATACTGCTTTCCTCTCTCTCTCTGCTTAAAATAAAATAAAATAAAATAGGAAAAACTTTTAGAGATAATATCAAATAATAATGTGTATTTTTCAGGCAATTTTCCTGCAGTTGTGGTTGGTGTAGTAGGCATTGGACATGTGTCTGGAATTGTTAAAAACTGGGGAAATATTACGGAAACTGACATTGCTCCAATATTGAAGTAGGTCTCTTTTTTTATATACAAATATGTTAAAAGATTTAATATTTAACAAAATCAAATTTGTTATATGTCTATTATTTTAGATGGTTTTATGTGAACTTGCTTCGCATTGGCACATTTAAAGAAAAGAAGCTGTTTTAAACTGTTTGTTTCACAGTGAAAAGAGTTTACATACATCTTGCTGAGAGATCATAGTGAGATAAAATGACATGAATTGCAGTTTATTCTGATCTTTTAAATAAGGAAATATGCTCTTATTTCCTTATTTAAGGAAATTATAAGGTATTTGGCTGTATGAATTTCACTGAAAAGTTCCATTGTGAACTTTTCAGTGAAATGCATGCATGGACTTCTTGATAAACAGATTCAAATAGCTTTGCAAGTGAATTTCTGTGGTGTGGACTTCATTCATTGGGCACATTTAGTACTTAGAAGCCCAATAAAAAGCATGGAACATATCAATTGAAAATTTTCATGATTATGATAGTTATAAAGTTTCTAAATGGGTAAATGTAATCCTGATTATATTTAAAGTTTTAAAGTAAGAATCTTAAAGGACTTCAACAAGTGCTGTATTGTAGTTTATTATATTTAAACACCTCTGGAGCACACTTGAAAGAACAATAAGACGTGTGCCCTTTGATCTGGAAAGACCAGAGTTTGATTCTTTTCTTATCACAATGAGAGAAATATTCATATGGATTTATTATTATTATTTTTTTTTTTATTTGAAGATGAGTCAGCTCATCTTATGCAGAGGTAGGAGAGCTTTTATTTAGAAACTAGGATTTTTCTTATCACAAATTTTCCATTGTAGTTCAATCAATATTCCTTTTTGTTGGAAAGATCTTGGTTAAAGTTGAATCCTGTTTATGACTTAAGACCCTTTGGAAAGTTTTTTTCACCTGAAAGTGATTTAGCTCCTCACATACATAAATGGAAGGGTTTTCTTATTGATTGATTCTGCCAGAGAGGCATGTGGTGAGGTTATCTGTAAGGATAAAAAAATCAGAACTCCCTGGTGGACACAGGAAGTTAAAGAGGCAGTGAAGGAAAAGAAGAAAGCATACCAAAAGTTCCTGTCAAATAAGTCAGCTTGTGCTCTTAGAGAATATAGAGACAAATGCAAGAATGCTAAACACTGTGTAAAACTAGCTAAACAAAAGTCATGGGAGGACTTTGGCAAGAATATAGAAAATAAATATCAAGAAGGTGGCAAAATATTCTGGAGGTTGTTGAAGAAGCTTAAGAATGGAGGAAACAGTGCTGTAAAAGGAATTAGAGATGATAAAGGTGACATGAAAACGGGAGAAAAAGATATCCTTGAAGTATGGAGTAATTACTTTGAAAAACTGCTAAATGAAACAAGCAGTGATGACAGCACAGTGGTAAAAAACACTGACCAGGCATGCAGTCAGGAATACATATCCATACTAGAAGTAGAAAAAGCCATCAAAGGCTTGAAATGTGGAAAGGCAGCAGGAGTAGATGATATTCGACCAGAAATGCTGAAGTATGGTGGTATAAGAGTCTTACAGTGGCTGCACTTCATAGTTCAGAAAGCCTGGACAGAGGGACGAATTCCCGATGATTGGAGTAGAGCTCTCATAGTACCCATATATAAAAAGGGAAATAAAACTGAATGTGAGAATTACAGAGGTATTTCCCTACTGAGTGTTCCTGGCAAGATCTATGCAAGTATACTTGAGAAACGGTTGAGAAGAATTGTGGAAGAAAAGCTTGGTGAAGGCCAAATAGAGGCTGTCAGGATCAGATCTTCACTTTACGACAAATAGTCGAGAAAGCATGGGAATATAACAAAGATCTGTATTTAAGTTTTGTCGATCTGGAAAAGGCATATGACAAGGTGCCAAGAGAGAAGCTATTCAATACGCTTCAGTTATATGGTGTCAATGAGGCATTATATCAGCAATACTTAGTCTTTATTTGAGTTGTAAGTCAGCAGTTAGAATTGAAGGAAGTACAGGAAGATGGTTTAATGTTAAATCTGGTGTGAGACAAGGATGTACATTATCCCCTCTGTTATTCATTATCTATATGGATCACATTATGAAGGAAAGTGGTATTAAACATGATATCAAAATTGGAGATGTTAATGTCAGCTCTTTGCTTTATGCGGATGATGTTATACTTCTAAATAAATCTGCTACAAGTCTGCAAGATTCTCTGACTAAATTGAATAGCTGTTGTAATAGATATGGTATGAAGGTCAGCAATAAAAAGACAAAGACAATGAAAATAGGCAGAATCATTGAAAATGTCAACTGTGTTGTGAATGGAGAACCTGTGGAACAAGTAAAACATTTCAGCTATTTAGGCACGATTTTTACTGAAGATGGTAAATTAAATGTAGAAATAGACAACAGAATCAGCAAAGCTGGTATGGTGGGAAGTCAATTGAATAAATTCATATGGAATAAGAGAGAAATCAGTCGGAACACTAAATTAGCTGTGTACAAGACAGTGTTCAAACCAGTTTTAACTTATGGATCTGAGAGCTGGGTCAGAAGTAAAACACTTGACCAAAGACTAGAGACCACAGATATGAGAGTCTTGAGAAAGATTATAGGCATGAACAGATGGCATCAATGGCAATATCATATTAAAAACGAGGATATTAGGAAAGAACTTGACATTGTCAGCATCCAGGAATGCGTTAGCAGAGCTAATCTTAGGTGGTATGGTCACTTAAACAGAATGGGCGAGGAAAGATTAGCAAAACAAGTGTTCTCTGCCAGGTTGGCAGCAAAACGACCCAGAGGAAGACCAAGATATAGGTGGATTGATACGGTACAAAATGCTTTAGACGATAGAAATATAAGATCTGATAATGTTGGAGTCTTGACAAGTAACAGACTGATTTGGAGGAAAATTGTAGATAGGAAATTAATAATGATGTAATTTTTTTCATGTAGTACTATCATATCCTGTACACCCCTTGAGGGTACATGGCAGGAATTTGATGATGATGATGATGATGATGGTTTTCTTCTTGAAAACTTTGGATTTTCATCCTACAAAATAGGCCAACTGGCCAGAAGATCACATTCAATTAACATAATGTCTCATAGCCTTACTTGCTCCTGTAATTCCAAATAGCACAACAACAATCATCCCACAAAACAAACAGATCAGCCAGAAAGCATATTTGGGTAACAGACAAAATTGTGTAGTGGTTAATAGATGGTAAATTGTTTAGTATTGGAGAGCAGATCATAAAGTTTAAAATAAGAACTATTCTTAATAAAATTCACGTTATTATAGTTCTTATTTTAAGAATAATTCTTATTCTTAAAATAAGAACTATTCTTAATAAAATAAAATGCTGAACGTAATTTAGAAAGGTGTTGTGATTTTGTAGCAAAGAGAGCCACTGCAGTCTCTGACAGAACATAATGGAATATTTGCTTTGTGGATCTTAGGAAGTCCATATGATCAAGAAGGATGTCCATGATAGGTTTTAAGATTCTTTCTGGTTTCCACATTTGAGCAAGAGACATTATCAATGATTACATTTAATTTGACTGGTAGTAGGAACATTAGTAAGAGGACAATATGTGGAATAGTTACAGAGCATTAATGTTAGATTTCTGTAGTATTCATTCTGATCTTGAACTCCTAATTATTTTCCTCTTTCAGCTTTAATAATAACAAGAGAGAGAGAGTGAGGTCATCATAAAAGTAATTATCATATGGAATGCTTATACAAAGAAAGTTTGAAATTTTACATCATCTGAATCTAAACTGAAGTGATGGACTGAAATTACCTCTGTTATGGGAAATAGTACTTCCCCACACATTCCTAGGCAATAGTTTTTTATTAATTAATCATCTCTTGTTTAAAGTTACAGGTAGGGACCATAATGTATTCTAGACAGTTCTACTCTATATTATGTATATGTAGCTCATGCATTTTCATTGTTGAGTCATCCAGCTTCTGTTTTACTTGTTTAATTTGAAAGACATACTGAAGATGGCCTTGATACTTGAATGAAAATTCTTTACTTAATAATAAAAATTCTACCGAACTATGGACAACTATGATCTAGCAGACCGTGTTATGGAAACAGGCCAGAATCAAATGGAAAACTCGACTACACTTCGTTGTTATGTTTATTGGAATTAGTAGTTGCTCTTAAAAACCAGACAGATGTTTGAAACTCTGCATGGTACAGAACCTCGTATGAAAGATAGTTAATTGGAAATTAGTCTTGAAATCATAATTGTGTTTTGCTGTCAGAGCATATGATATACTCCTTGATATAAAACCTTGAGAGTATGCACTCAAAAATGATAATAATAATTTGATCCATGATCAAAGAAACGGAAAAGAGGATGGGCTTGCACTACTCTACAAGATCATGTGGAGTAAATGTAGTGTTGAAGGCCACTGAGTCCTCTGAGCCCCTTTTTAGGTTTTAATAAAAAGTTACAAAGGGACAAAGCTAAATAAATGGGAAATATCTACACATAATACTACAAAAGATCGCAGAGAGTTAACTATGGCTTTCAACCCAACGTCCACTCTTCATCCATGGTGTGTCAGTTTGTTTGGTATCCACCTGAAGATACTGAATGAGCAAGGAACAGGCTGGCAATTTAAAACTTAGCTTAAGAAATAGTACTCTGTATTGGTTTAAATTACAGAGTATATAGTGATACAATAAGATGAAATGTCTTGTTATCTGGTCCATCATTATAGTGACCCAGATGATGGCCCAGGCCACCAAGAAACTAGGGCAGAGAATAAAAAGTGAGTTGCTGCAACAACCACAAAAGAATGGAAGATAGGTACAATAAATATTAGAAGCCTCAGTAAAAGAGAGGTGGACTAGCAGACGATTACAGAAAACAATCTTGATATAATTGTATTACTGATACCAAGAATACAAAAACTGGCAAGAGACTTCTCAGTAATAACTATTATAAGATGTAATATTCAAGCAATAGTGATCAGGGAAAGGAAGAAGTAACTGTGATAAGCAACACTAAACACAAAGATAAACCTCATAAATAATGGACAGTTTCAAATAGAGTGGACAAATTTTAAAATGGGAAACCAGACAATGAGACATACTTGTACCTGCAATTTCACAGAAAGTTATAGTAGGAAAGTAGAGGATTTTTTGAAGAGGGCAGCTGAACAAAGAAAGAGAAAAGGCCAGTTCATTGAAGAACTAAACAGCAGAGTAGGAAATGGTTCCCTGATATATAAACTGTTTTGGAAGAATGTGGAGAAAAGAGTAAATCTAATAATAATAATACCTACCTGCTTAATTTCTGTTTGTGACATAAACTAATCATGAATCAAGATACAAGAGTACACATGGATTTGAAATAGAAAGTGAACATCATCTAGATTTGAACAGGAGTAAAATTAATATTGCATTGAAAAATGTGCATGAAAGTTTTCAGATGAATTAAATTCAAGCAGTTTGCAGGGGAAACAGTGTAGACTCAGGTATATAAATATCAGGTACAGTGACTTGTTTTGTTTTGTTGTGGTTTGCAAAGTGCATTTTTGTGTGTGTGTCATAGGGCACAAATACGTGTCAGTCAATCGGTGTGCTCTAACTTTGTATGTATTCTTTTTCTGTGACTTAGAACCCTTTTAAAATGTCAGTTGAACCTGGTGTAATTCGGGCTTGTTTAAGATTTTAAACGTGGTTTTGAAGGCTTTAGAAGCATCCTGTAAGATACATGTGGCATTTGGAAAAGATACAGTAGCAGAACATACTGTGCAGAAATGGCTTAAAAAATTTGTTTCTGGTGATGAATCATTATTGTCATTATTGATAATGAAGAATTATGTGCCACTTTTGAAAATAATTCAAGATTAACATGTAAAGAACTTTCACAAATATTTAATGTGAGTGGCAAAATAATTCGTTTACACTTGCATCAACTGAGAAAATCATGGAATCTAAGTAAATGGGTCCCACATACATTATCAGATGACAATAAACTTCAAAGTATCGATTTGTTCTTTACTTCTTTCATGTCATAAGAATGAGCCATTTTTGGATTACTTGCTCACTTGTGATGAAAAATGAATCTTGTGCTCTAACAGGAAGTGAACTTATCATTGGTTGTCACCAAACGATCCAATACCACACACTTCAAAGGCACTGCTTCATCTCCAGAAATCTATGTTTTATGTGTGGTGGACTGGAGCCAGTATTGTCCACTACAAGTTTCTCATTGTAGGCCAAACAATTACAGCCAAGATCTACTTGATTCAACTTGAGCGTGTGTGTGTAGGATGCATTACTTCAGAAACAGCCAGGACTAGTTAATTGGAAGAAAGTGCTATTCTTATAGGACAACGCAAAACCTCATACTGCAAAACTTGCCCGTGAGAAGATTTGTGCTTTAGGATGGGAGATATTCCCTCATCCTTCATATTCTCCTGACATTTCTCTAAGCGATTATCACTTTTTTTTTCTTTTTTTCTTTTTTTTTGGCACTAGACAATCACATGTGAAATAGACAGTTCTGCAATAAAACAGAGATTGAAGCAGAAGTTGCTAAGTTTATTATTTCTAAAGACAAAACGTTTTATAAAAGTGGAATTTACAAACTTGTATCTCGTTGGGATAGAGTTGTAGATTATGAAGGTGCTTATTTTAATGAATAAAACATTTTATGAACATTTCTGCAGTCATTTAATTTTTATTATGAAAAACTCTACAAACTTTTTGGTTACCTCATATTGCTGAAGAAAAAAAACGCGTTTCAAAGCAACAGCCAAGCCAGCAAATATAATGTTTAAATCTGGAGCAAACATTAATTCATTTTAGGAAGCATTCAGTGCTGCTGTCTGCAACAATAGAAAAAAAATAACTTTGTGGTGGATTCAAGAAGTTAAAGAGGAAGTCCTGAAAAGAAGAAATTATATTGAAAGCTCCTTGTAGGTAAGTCAGCATGTTCAACAAGTTACAGAAGAGAAACATGAGGAAAAACAAGCTATGTTCACAAAGATTATCAGGACCAGATATCTTTTGGCTGGTAAATCAGGAGAATATCATAAGGTTTTTGTATCTAGAAAAGGCATACAGAGCACTATATGGCATACCCTTACTTTGTAACTCAGTAATCAGAATTGAAGATATAGAGGAAGCTAGTTTAATTTAAAAAAAAAAAAAAATCAGTAATGCAAGGGTGCATTCTATCCCCACTGTTATTTTATCATGTATATGAAGAAAGGTGGCATTAAGACTGATATCAAAATCAGAAATATTAAACTCTGCTCTTCATTTTATTCAAACAAATTCCATATTATGTTACTAAATTTGATGGGTTTGGTTGGTCAGGTAGATAACACTTCCACCCTCAAGTCATGGGTTTGAATTCTACTGGGCATAGATGTTTACACATCATTAGGGTCTAGATAAATTTCATTTCCCAATGTGGGACCTTTGCATTGTTACGGAAGCCTGAATAGTGGTTCTTAAATAAAAAAATCCATGTTTGTTCTCTAGAGCAGGGTTTCAGTAATCTCAGCTTTCCCACATGTGCTAATGTATGATTGGTTCGCAACCTTTTGTGTGTGTGTGTGTGTGGGGTAAATGAATACATCTGCTACAAGCCTTCAGGGCTGTTTAACTATAACTACTTAAGTAGGAAAGCCAGCAATAAAAAGAGAAAACCATGAAAGACAGGAATATGCAAACACAGACATTCTCATTGTAGTACCTCATCATCATATTCCTGGTATATACTCTCAAGGGGGGGGGGGTATACAGGATATGATAGTAGAAACTGATTATAGAAGATTGTAGAACCTGTAGAAAAATAAATCAGCTCTTTAGCCACAATTTTTAGTGAAGATGCAAATTAAATATAAAAGGAGATAATAAAATTAACAAAGCTGTATCGTAGAGCCATTAAATAAATTTTGATGCATAAGAGGGAAATTAGCAAACACACTAAGCCAGTAGTATACAGTATAGTGTTTAAACTAATTTTAACTTACCCATCTGAATGTTGGATTAGAAATAAAAAGTTATCAAAGATTAAAGACCACATGAGAGTTCCAAGGAATATGGGTGTGAAAAAAAAAAAAAAATTTAGGCAACATCACTGGCAAAGTTATATTAAAAATTATGATATTAGAAAGGAACTTGACAATTAGTATTCGTGTGTGAGCAAAGTAATCAAAGGTAGTATGGTCACACAAACACCATGTTCGAGAAAAAGTTAGCAAATAGTTACAAGAAAACTATCAACACATCAGAAACCAATTTGGTGTCAAGAGAGGTTTGCATTTTCAAATTTTAGTCAGCCTTTTGGTCTCTTGCCAAGAACCATACTATCTTTGATTACTTTGCTCACACAAATATTAATTGTCAAGTTCCTTTCTAATATCATAATTTTTAATATAACTTTGCCAGTGATGTTGCCTATTCACACCCATGTTCCTTGGAACTCTCCCTTAACTTGCCCAACTGTTTTCTACCATATCCAGATGGATCTCTTGCATCATCACCCACAGATAAAAGCCAGCCTCCTGACTTCATACTTTTTCTAAAATGCATGCATAATTAATCTTGACAAATGCCCCATAACCATTCAAATAAACTAGCACTTGCTGTCCCTGCTGACCTTTTGCTGAAAAGAATTCAGAATTATCTTGTCCAAATTAGATAACAAAAAGTTCTATGGTTCTGATGTCATTTCTCTAATTATTCTGAAGGTTTGCACACCAGAGTCGATTCCTGTTCTATGTGACCTTTTTATGCTCTCTTATTCCACAGTCTGGAAATTAGCCTACATCCTATTCTTAAAAAAAAAAAAGTGGCAAATCCTCACCATCAAACTACTCTCAAGTTTTTTTCAACAGTTATTCCCATGCTATCTTCAAGGCACTCAACTAATAAATGATCCCCAGTATGGTTCTGCCACTGTCAATAAACTGGGGATTTGCTTATGTCTCCATCTCTGAGCAAATATATGGAGAAGTTTGGCAAATCTCAGCTGGTTGCTCTTGATATCTCTAAAGCTGTTGACAATCTGATAAGGGTCTGTTAAACAAGCTCCCATTGCCTGGTTCCCATGACCTCTGCAACTGGGTTGTCAGTTTTCTGACTGAACACACAACACAACACATAATGGTTCCTTATTTTCTAGCTATGCAACTAATGCTGGGGTTCTTCAAGGCTCTGTTCTCTCACCCACCCCTTCTACATGTAAGTGACCTACTCCAATTGGCTGCCCAATACACAGTTTTGCTGATTAGAGTACACTTCTTTCTCACTTGACATATTATCTTGCACTGCACAAAATCATCCTCCTTCCCCCTTAAGATCACACACCTTTACTACCTTAAATTCTGATTTCCAGATCACTCTTCAGTATTGTTCAAATAACCTTGTTGATTTCAAAATTAGCAACACAGTTCTGCCTTATTTCTTAATTATTTTTGACAAAACCAAAAACTCTAGACACTATGAGATTTCTCTACTAGGAATTACTCTAACATCAAACCTCTCTTGACACAAACACATTACAAGTGCAATCGCCTAGGCATCCAAAAAATTGGGATTTCTCTTTCACTCAAGGCACCTCCAAACAGCAGTTAACCCTATATAAATCAGAAAATTGCTTATCTGTTGCTTATCCTTTCACCTTTGGGATGGTGCTTCTCCAAAAAAATACTTGACTCACAGTTGGGTTAATTAATGATCCAACAATTCCTCTACTCTTTACTAAATTCCACTGAAACACATGTGCTGTCATACATTGAAAAATTAAAGATGAAAACTTAAACTTAAGTGAAATAAATTATTAACTGTGTAAGTATCAAAAGTCATCTCTTCAGTACAATAGCAACAATGGAACACACAATAAATTATAATAAAGGAATCCGTTTTAAAAAGCATCACTAAAGCGTCAGTAGGACATTCAATGAAATTCAATTAAAAAAGAGAGAGAGATAATATGATGATAATCAGGAATTTGCATAAAATTGAATATGATATTTCCCATTAAGGGGATAACTGAAGACAGATCTGTTTAAGTTTGGTAGAAAAGCTTCACAGCTCTTCTTGTATATAACCACTCTCTAAGGAATCTACTTTTATGTAAAAGTGTAGTTTTCTTCCAAAGAATCCTATGTTTAGTCAAGATGGCATGTCCTGCTAGGCCAGAATGCTTAGGTTCAAGATACTAGATATAAGATTTGTGTTCCTCACAACACATGGCTGAAGACATGCCAGACACTAGGAAGGCCGAATAGAGAAAGCGTGTCTTTAGGCAAAGAAAGGAAGGTAGTAAACTTCCTGACAGGATGAAAAGGTACTGCAATAACATTATTATTATTATTATTATTCAGGCCTCCAAGGAGTCAAAAGACTCATCGAGGGAGGTCCTTCCTAAGACATAAAGTCTGTCAAGACTCATCGAGGGGAGGTCCTCCCTGAGAAACACAAAGTCTATCATACCACTCTTTAAACTCACTGACCGTTCTCGCTCCCACCACTCCATCAGGCAATGCATTCCACAGCTCAACCACCCTCCACACAAAGAAACCACTCCTTACCCTCTTGCTCACAGTTTCCTTTCGTAACTTCCAGGGATGGCCTCTTGTCATCACTCCTTCCCGCTGTTCAACCAAGCGAAAGAACTCCCCAGTGTCAACCCTGTAACCACCTCTCAACAGTTTAAAAGTCTCAATCATATCACCTCTCCTTCTTCTATCCACCAAACTCTGCAGTCCACATTCTCTCAACCGATCCTCATAACTATCCTTGTACAGTCCTGAAACCATCTTTGTCATCTGTCTTTGTATCCTTTCCACAGTTAATTTATCACCTTCAAATCCTGGGGACCAAATCTGAGAACAATAGTCCAAG
Source organism: Typopeltis vanoorti (assembly GCF_054136105.1). Classification (NCBI taxonomy): domain Eukaryota; kingdom Metazoa; phylum Arthropoda; class Arachnida; order Uropygi; family Thelyphonidae; genus Typopeltis; species Typopeltis vanoorti. Next base: position 116,086,452 of record NC_143551.1, on the reverse strand, counting down.
TGTGGTCTGATCAGAGACTTATACAACAGAATGATAACCCTCTTATCTCTGCAGGTCAGTGTCCTTCTCATAATAGCAGCAATCCTCTGTGTTACCTTCACCACCTTTGCAATATGTCCCCTAAACTTCAGGTTTCTATCAATCATCAACCCCAGATCTCTTGTCTCCCCTGCTTCCTCCAGTATAACTCCTCCCATAGAGTATGCAGCATCCCATCGATGTTTCCCAAACCTCAAGACCTTACATTTTGCTGCATTAAACTGACACCCCCATTCATTTGCCCATCTATCTAGCTTATTTAAATCCTCTTGCAGGGCTACCACATCTGCACTATTACTAATAATCCTTCCCAGCTTCACATCATCTGCAAACAACTGAATATCCCCCTGCAATTATCCCCTTGCAATATCCCCCTCAAATATTAAGAGGTATTAAAACTTTAGCAATGTTTAGCAATTCCTTTCATATACAGTAGTGGAACTGGGTGATATCTTCAGGATTAGAGACTGGTGGTCTAATGCTGTTAAAGGCTTTCTTGATGAAGTTCTACTTTGGAGAGAAATTTGTGACATGAAATTAAGAATTATCTACATGTTAGCACGAGAAAAGTATTGTATATTTAATATACTTTTCTTGTGCTATCATAGATAATTCTTAATTTCTTCATAAAGGATTCATTAAAATTATTTTTCATAAAAGCAGATTTGATATAATCCAATTCTTGCTGTAAGTGATCTTCAGTGAAATATATTATAAGCACAAATGTTAATTCTTTAGTGTATACACATACACACACACTGTGGGTACATATTAAAAAATAATGATCATGAGACAGAATATTAAATGAGGTAGATCTCTTCATGTCTGTCATAGCCTATCTCTAAATGCTGTACACTTCTTTTCTTAAACAGTTTCATGACATCCTATTATTTTGTTAGCCCTTTTTTGTAATTTATAAAAGAGCTGTATCCCAGTTGCAGTTGCTTACTTATCTTTGTGCCTCATGGCACATGAAAGGTTGAGATCCATTTCTTTCAGATACTTGTGCTACTAATTCTGCTTATCTCCAGCTCTCCCAACCATTCATTCTTCTTTCTGTTTCTGTCATTTTCTGCAAGTTAATTTAGGCTTTTCCTTTTTCCTTCTGAGATCCTTTCAAAGCTTCTCTTGAAATCTCTCTGCTATCCATTCTTAGTATATGTTCAATCCATTTTCATCTGTTTTTCTCCAACTGGTGATACTTTTTTCTCAGTCAAATCATATAAGTCCTCATTTGTTATACTGTTTTATTTCTGTTTCTGTCATTTTCTGCAAGTTAAAAGTTAATTTAGGCTTTTCCTTCTGAGATCCATGTCAAAGCTCACCAAAAAATAATAAATATTTATCCAAAGTTTGCACCTGAAGTAATTTCAGGACTGCAGCAACTTGTATATAGAAGCTAATGACTTCACATCACTTGCCTTAGTATCCCATAATGCAAAGCATTTATCCTTATGGACATGTATAATGCTATGCATTATGGGAAGGGTCACTACCCAGACCAGTTTCAACCTTTTGGTTACTCATATATGAAAATATGACTTCATTACTTCACCCTTAGTATCACTTCTGGGTCTGACTCCCACTAATGAGACCTCAATAAAAGTCAAAACAGGTTATCATTGCTTTTTTTTCTCTTGACATCTCTCTGCTGTCCATTCTTAGTATATGTTCAATCCATTTCCATCTGTTTTTCTCCAACTGGTGATACTTTTTTCTCAGTCAAATCATATAAGTCCTCATTTGTTATACACTGCGGCCAAAATATTTTTAATATTTTATTCAGGCACTTTGAAAACTATTTAATTGATTTTCCTGTTTTTTGGTCAGTTTCCATGTCTCTGATCTCTGCTGCTGAAGATCATTATTTTGGTTTTATTATGATATTTGGATGGTTTCTGCATGTTATTTAATTTTCTGAAAGCAGTATTTGCTTTTGGCAATCTTTGCATTATATTCCTTCAATTCCACAACCTTCAGTATCTACATTTTTTCCCATGTATGTAAAATTCTTAACTTCTTTTGCTGCATATTGATATCTTTGTAACGTTTGCTGTTAAATTTAAGAACTTTTGTTTTAGTCATATTGATTTTAAAACCAACTTTTTCAGCAGTTTTAATAAATGCTTCTGATTTTGCTTGTATATTATTGTATTTTGATGATATCAAAACTTATGTTGTCTGCATAATCTAAATTTTCCAACTTTCACATAGGTTTCCACTTAATTACTCTTCTTATGGCTATACTTTTCACATAATCCAGTCAATGACTATAATAAACAGTAAACCAAACAATACACAACCCTCTCTCATATCAGTCCTTATCTGAAACCGTTTGATGTTCGTTGTGCAATAACATAACTTTTAAATGTAATAATATAAATTAAAGATACCAAAAAATAATAAATATTTATCCAAAGTTTGCACCTGAAGTAATTTCAGGACTGCAGCAACTTGTATATAGAAGCTAATGACTTCACATCACTTGCCTTAGTATCCCATAATGCAAAGCATTTATCCTTATGGACATGTATAATGCTATGCATTATGGGAAGGGTCACTACCCAGACCAGTTTCGACCTTTTGGCTACTCATATATGAAAATATGACTTCATTACTTCACCCTTAGTATCACTTCTGGGTCTGACTCCCACTGATGAGACCTCAATAAAGGTCAAAACAGGTTATCATTGCTTTTTTTTGATAAAGGATTAAACCAAGTATATAATTTTTTGGTATCTTTAATTTATAGTATAACCAAGTTGAAAAACTTCCAACAACTGTCTGTAATTCAGAGTATTTTAATAATAAGGTGTGACACCTTTTGTCCGTAAGGATATGTGCTTTGCATTATGGGATACTAAGGCAAGTGATGGGAAGTCATTAGCTTCTATATATGAGTTGCCCCAGTCCTGAAATTACTTCAGGCACAAACTTTGTTTGCTTACACTTGGATAAAGGGTTAAACTAAGTATATAATTTCTAGGTATCTTTAATTTATAGTATAACCAAGTGGAAAAACTTCCAACAACATAACTTTTATTTTCTTTATTTTATTTCTTTCTCACATATTTGTCAAGCATTCCATTGCTTCTGATAATTATCCATGCTATTTCTCAATAGAGAAACAGCATAGTCCATAAATTTTAATCGTAAAATTGATTGAGATATGTAATCTTACACCCTGGGAACACTTTGTCTGTCTTAAAATTTTATTATGGGTTGGCCTGTTTCGGCTGGCCCACAGCGCATTAGCCATAGAACACATGTTATATTGCTGCAATAAAACACATGTTCCTGTTTTTGGTTCATCTTTTTCTGATTTGTGAACAGTGACTGGTTAGTTTGCCCTCTGTGTCTAGTGAGTTACTGAGTGAAGTGTGAATTGTAAATTTATAGTGAAACAAATTTAAACAGAAAAATACATTTTTAAAAGATAAGTGTATGTAATTTAATATTATTTCACTTGTTACTTTTATGATTTTTTTTGCTTTTAAACTGAAATAATTTAATTTAGGATTAATTAATTAGCTGATTTTTAATAAAATATGCCAGTCAATTTTTTTTCATATTCAGTCATACCCTGAGGTTATGCAGTAGGTGGGACCAACAAAAAGCGTGAGTCGAATTCGCGTAACTCGGGGTATAATTTTGCATGTAATTTATATATACAAACATACAATTAGGACCAAAAGTTTACAAAAAAAAACACCTATATTTTTTAAGAAATATAATCATAATTATAGTTTTTCGTACATAAAAAAAAAAAGAAAGTTATTTCGATGTCGATGGTTTCATAAAATCTAATAGATTTCTGACAGCATAATGTCTGTCTTGTCATGCAAAATTTCTTCATAGCAAGCTAATGATTTTTTTATTCCTTGCTTTGTGGCTTCAATTTGTTCCTCATTAGAATCTATGTCCTCCAAAATCTGTAAACCTTTCTTTTATGATTGTTCTTACTGTGGATTCCTGTAGATCGAACTTCTTTGCTAGCTCACAAATTTTCATTGAACATAACATTAAACAATCGCAAGGTTTGTAGACTATAAAAATTGTGTATGAATGGAGATCATGCAAAACACGTCAGTGCTTGTTCACAGTATGTGCGACACTGGCAAATGCAGCCAGCGCCCTAAAGATACGACTAGTGGTGAGGTGTGAAGTGGGACGGGAATAGGTACATATAAGAAACAGCGTAACTCCAGATTCGCAGAAGTTGGGGTATGACTGTATATGAGATTGTGCTAAAAAACTATTAATATTCTGAATACTTTTTTTTTTCCAAGAATTAAAGATCATTAAAATCGATGCAAAATGAAAATAATGTATTTATAGTTTACATTGACAAATAATTACACCAAAAAAAAGCTAAAAGACGTTTATTGATGTAATTATTTGTCTCCAAGCTTGTCCCCCCCCCCCCCCGGAAAACTTTCTGTGGACACACGTCCACGTATACGGTCAAATTGACGTGAAATTTGTAGCACGGGTTGTATAACCCACTTGACAGCACAATGGTGCTTATCAGTATGAGCATGCGCTCATACTGATAAGCACCATTCCTCTTTCAAAACCTGTCTGTCTCAGTTCACTTATTCCTAAAATATCTATTCTGTACTTTCCCATTTCATTAATAACATCTTGTTTTTTTTCCAGTTTGAAACAGTTCTGACATACATGTTGCAATTAACATTTTCTGTTTAGGTGAAAGTGATCCTCATCTATTTCAAAGGTTCTTGTAGACTTCATCTCTTTTTTTTCACATTCTTTTATGAGTTATAACTAACATCCTTTATTAATCTTTTCATTTTTTTTTAATATTGTTAAATTCTGTTTTATAACTATGTTTCTGATAATTTTCTTTTCACCTGTAATATTTATCTATTCTTGTTTTGCATGCATAAGTTAATAATGGTTAACTTTCATCCATGCATTATCCTTTTGCCAACTTAAAAGTGGTCATCAGGAATCCTGCAGGCCATAATCAGGGAATTTTTATAGGAGAGGGCAGTTAGCTCTTTGCCCAATCAGGTTTGAGACCAGTGGGGAGGATAGACTGCCCTAAAGCTTAGTTGCAGGTTACTGTTAATTTAGTAGATACATTATTATTTTTTCCCTTATAACTAGAATCTAAAAAGGTCTGTTTCTTCTCCTTCTTAAGCTTCAGCTTATTGCATCCTCAATACTTCATTACAGCTATTCTGTCCATCGTTTTATTTTATTTTATTTTTTGTATTTGGTTTCCAGTTTTGCTAGTTTAACTATTTTAGTTAAACTAGCAACTATTTTACTTAAATATTTTAGTTAAGCTAGTTTAACTATCTTTTTTTTTTATCTATTCTTTTATTGGTTGTAAGTAACATGCTTCATAAATTGTTCAATTTTTTTTTATTTTGTTTTAACTATTTTTTCTAATCATTTTCATTTCACATGTAATGTTTATCTATGTAGTTTTGATATTTCTTTTCTTGTTTTATATGCATAAGTTAATAGTGGTCAGACTAATTTGTAGATTTTCACTTTTGTTTCTTTTGTTAGATCTTTATTTTTCTATACAATTGAATTTAAACATCCTTATATTTTATTAGTCCCTATGGGGATTCTTCTGTGATATTTTCACTGTTCACAGTTATTCCTAAGTATTTAAATTTTATTACTTGTTCCAGTCTTTTCTCATTCAGTTCCAATTTGCATCTTATTGATTGATTTTTTGCAGTTGCCATTGTTTTTGGAGATCTTCATTTCCTCCAAGTAGTACTACATCTGCATATCTAACCAAATTAAATTTTTTTTTTAAATTTTTATTCCATTTAATTTCTGTTTCATAAATTTTTGTATTATTTCATCCATATTCTCGTAGCAGGCTTATACGTTGGTTATGCATTACTAAATCACTTAAGGAATTGAACAACGTAGATACGAATATAAATTAAATTACACTTTAATAAATATTTCCGATATTTTGACAACGTCACGTTGCCATTTTCAAAAGGAACTTACAAAAAAAAAGCACGTGCACGTAGGCACTATAACACAGTACCTGAGAATGAAGAGATGAAGCTATTGTTCTCCTAAAAGTCCTGATGGTGCCCTCTAGCGGGTTAAGTAGGTGTTCTTGGCCGTTGGGCTGAAGGTCTGCTGATGTAAGTCTCCCAAATTTGGGGCAGTCGCATACAACCAAATTTGTTGAGGTTTGGAGAGTTTCTTAGGGCTGAAGCTGATTCCATAAATAGTCTTTCGAATTTGTATTTGCTACGGTGTATTATTGTAGCTTTCTTCCACCGTATTCTGTGGTGTGTACCCAGAGCATGTTCTGCAAGACCAGAATGGCTGTACTTGTGAAAATGGATGTAGTCCTTGTGTTCAGAAATTCTGATATTCACTGTCCTGCCTGTTTGGCCAAAGTAAGACGGTTTACAACTGCAAGGAACCTGGTATACACCAGGTAGGTCTAGGGGAAGTGGTTGGTCTTTGGTGGAGTGGATAAGGAATGCCAATTTTCTGTAAGGCCTGTAACAGGAGGTCGCGTCATGTGTTTTTTAAATTTTGGTAATTTTTTCTGAGGTGGGTGCCTCAAATGTAGGGAATGGTGATGGATTTAGAGTAATCCTTGTTGTGGAGGGGGTAGGGGGGCTGTGGTTTATAGGTTTTAATATTTTTTGGGGGGGGTTTAGCCATTGGTTCCAAAGTGTTCAGGATGTGATTTAGTTCAGTGTTTAGGGCCATGTCATTAAAACAGGTTAGTTCAGCCCTGTTGTATAGTGTTTTTAGCACTCCATATTGTTGTGAGGTGGGGGGGGGGGGAATTGTTGGTGAATGTATCTGCCTGTATGGGTGGGTTTTCTATAAACTGAGAAAACCAAGGTTCCATCAGGCTGGCAGGTGACTAGTGTGTCTAGGAAAGGGAGGCTGTTGTTTTCCTCTTTTTCCAGGGTGAACTTGATTCTGGGGTGTTGGTTATTTAAGTGTGTTAAGAAGGAGAGGGGTGTTTCAGAGCCATGTGGCCAAATAGCGAACACATCATCAACGTAGCAAAGCCATATGGTTGGTTTTTATGGGGCAGAAGATAAGGCTTTTTCTTCAAAGGTCTCCATAAAGAAATTGTCCAAGGGTGGGGAGAGTGGTGAACCCATGGCTGTCTCCTCTATTTGTTTGTAGAATTTTCCCTGCCAAACGAAATAGCCTGAATTCATTGGGAACTGAAATAGGGCTGAGATATCAGGAGAAAATTTACCTTGGATTAGCTCTAAAGTTTCCTTGAGTGGGACATTTGTGAATAAGGAGGAGACGTCAAAGCTGACCATTATGTCAGGATTTCTATGCTGGCTTTGAAGTGGGCTGAGTTTTTTATGTGTGATGGTGTGTTGCCAGTATATTGTGTGAGCTCTTTGACCAAATGTTTAGCTAATTTGTATGTGGGGGAATCAATGCCACCCACTATGGGACATAATGGCACATTTTCTTTATGTATTTTTGGGAGTCTGGGGGTATAGAGTTAAACGGCTTTAATCTGTTGGTAACTTCTACAGGCCAAGAAGTGACTTTCTTAAGGAGCCTGTGAAGTTTTCTAATTTGTGAGTTGGTGGGATTGTATTCGATAGGGAGATAAGTAGCCCGATCTAATAGAAGAGCATTAAGCTTACCTGTGTAGACCTTTTGGTTAAGTACTACAGTTGCATTTCCCTTATCCGCTTTAGTGATAACTAATTCTTTATTATTCCTCATTTCCTGTAGAACTTTATATTCCTTGTTGGATATGTTGGTTTTTGGCGATCTTGCTTTGGAGAGGACACAAGCTACATCCAGTCTTACACTGTTTGCGATTTGATGTGGAAGGTGGCAGATTCCACGTTTGATCTAGATCATAATATCCTCACTAGGTATTTTTCTGGGAGCAATGGCGAAGTTGTGGCCACGTAAAAGCGCATTGATTGCATCAGGCTTCAGAGTGACTGAAGAAAGGTTGATTACAGTGTTGGTAGCAAGTTTTGGATTGACAGTAGAGTTCTTTTTTTTTTTTAATTTTTCGAATTTTTTCATCTGTTGGCCTTGTATTTTTTTCAAATTCTTTGTCTGCAGCGGTAAACGAGACGTCATGTAAAATAGACCAAAGTTCATGATTTAAATTGCACGAAAGCTCATCTTCGAAGGCACGAATAGCTTCGTTAATGTTCGCTAAGAGAAATCACATGGCGGTGATTTGTTCGCAAAGCAACACGTAGCTAGCACGGTCATATATAGAGAGCTTTTTGTGAAACAAAATGGTGCTTGAATTTTACACAGTTCGGGATTACCTTATTATCCCGACAGTGTTTCAGGAAAGTTAGACAATTTAATGTCTAGACAGCTTCAACTTCATTTTACCGTATTGGCAGGCCTTCCGTGTGATTGTATCTCCGTGGATAATGTTGATTCTCGTAGACAGGCTTATACGTTGGTTATGCATTACTAAATCACTTAAGGAATTGAACAACGTAGATACGAATATAAATTAAATTACACTTTAATAAATATTTCCGATATTTTGGCAACATTACGTTGCCGAAATATCGGAAATATTTGTTGTAAGGTAATTATAAGGTTTATTATAAGATAATAAGGTAATCCCGAACTGTGTAAAATTCAAGCACCGCTTTGTTTCACAAAAAGCTCTGCGTATATATAACCGCGCTAGCTACGGGTTGCTTCGCGAACAAGTCACTGTCACGCTGTTTCTCTTAGCGGACATTAACGAAGCTATTCGTGCCTTCGAAGATGAGCTTTCGTGCACTTTAAATCACGAACTTTGGTCTTTGGTGGACCAAAGACCAACCACTTCCCCTAGACCTACCTGGTGTTTACCAGGTTCCTTGCAGTTGTAAACCGTCTTACTTTGGCCAAACAGGCAGGACAGTGAATATCAGAATTTCTGATCACAAGGACTACATCCGTTTTCACAAGTACAGCCATTCTGGTCTTGCAGACCATGCTCTGGATACACGCCACAGAATACGGTGGAAGAAAGCTACAGTGATACACCGTAGCAAATACAAATTCGAAAGACTATTTATGGAATCAGCCTCAGCCCTACAAAACTCTCCAAACCTCAACAAATTTGGTTGTATGCGACTGCCCCAAATTTGGGAGGCTTACATCAGGAGACCTTCAGCCCAACGGCCAAGAACACCTACTTAACCCGCTAGAGAGCACCATCAGGACTTTTAGGAGAACAATAGCTTCATCTCTTCATTCTCAGTTACTGTGTTATAGTGCCTACATGCACGTGCTTTTTTTTGTAAGTTCCTTTTGAAAATGGCAACGTGACGTTGCCGAAATATCAGAAATATTTATTAAAGTGTAATTTAATTTATATTCGTATCTACGTTGTTCAATTCCTTAAGTGATTTAGTATTTCATCCATAATTATGTTAAATAACAGATGGATTTAAAGAATCATCTTGTCCGATCACCTTTGTTATAAGGGTTTCTGTGTATTTCTGTTGTGATAGCTTATTACCCATTTAGTTTTTGCACATATATTTTCATCATTTTGATTACTTGCAGTGCTTCTTTCTTGATGCTAGTAATTTCATGACACCTTCTCTAATGAATGAAACATAAATATTAGTTTGAAAGGCTAATTCACTTAAAACTATTGTCAGAATTCTATTCAGTTAACTTTATTTACTTAGCAATTGATTTTTTCCTTATTCAATTTACGACAATAACCATTAATATTTTCATTTGTATTTCATTTATTGATTGCTTATATAGAGTTTAGTTGATCTCAAACTTGTTGTATTACAAGTATTGTGAAGTTATCCTTCGTATTCTAACAATCATTAATCTAGTCTGTATTCATTTTCTGATTATCCAGGTCAAGAAGGACTATTTGTTTATATGGTCACTTATATCTGTCTTTTGCAATTATTATTGAAGAGTTCTAAAAAGTTTTAAATTTTAAATCGACTTTGCAGAAAGATACTTCTGTTTTTCATTTGAAGGGATTAACACAAAATCTAGTCTGTTTCCTTTAATATTAAAAGTTTAAGAAAGCATGAAACACCTACGTAAACATTAAACCCTTTTGATAAAATCTAATCTTTAAAATGATATACAGTTCAAGTGATAAATGTAGCAGAACTGTTATTGTTTATTTATTTATTTTTTATTTATTTACTTTTTTTTTTGAACAGTTTGGATGCAGTTTTAAATCCATTTTTCTAATATGCTATTTTTTATTCAAGGGAATTAGAACTAAATCTGATACCTTCTTATCCTTAATGGCTTAACACATTCAAATCGAGAAGTGTTTCACACATTTATCATACTGATGGGACTTCATTACCATTTGTATGCCAATGTCATGTGGACAGGTCAATCTGATGCAAATTTTTCATGCCCTGTTAGTTGCAAACCCTTTTGGTAGAATTTTGTTGCCACTTTCTTGTGCGCTGCTCTTGCATCAGTTGGCAGGTGGCCTCACTGACACAAAATTTATGCAGCATGTTTATTGCATCTCTTTCAGTAGAATTTTAATTGAAGTTGGCATTGTGATCTGTCTTAATGACATTGAAAATTTCAAATGCAATCGGACAAACACTTATTTCATGTAATTAAAAATTTGGACAAATGTTAGGACAATTATATTTATTTAGATGCTGTGTTTGGCGGTACAATAAACGGTTTTGCTTGAGTCTATGCAGCATAGTTTCTGTGAGAGAGGACATGTTTCATTAGGTAGTGGTTTTTATCTCAGTTTTCTCTAATTGCACTATTTGTTGACAAATATATTACACGGACCTCAATTGTCTCTGTACCTTATTCAGCAATACAATAAAGCTACTTATTTTTCTTGCATCTGCAGTATAGTGGCTGTTAGTGATTTATATTTCACAAACAAATCCTTTTCCATATATTCATAATTTTTTTTAATTATGTCCACCATAAATGCAAATATGAAGGTCTAGAGTTTATAGGATCACATATTCTTCACTCCACCCTCCAGATACTTGTAACACAAGCGCATGTATAATATCACAGATGTAAATTATTCATAATCCATTTTATTACGGTACTGAAAGTATTTCTATTCAGACCTTTTCTTTCTCTTCCTTATATTTGCTATTCTTTATATCTTTTAGTAAATCAAGTACAGTAACTAATAATCAGATATATCATTCTCTTTCATTATTGTTTTTTAATGCATTCCAAAAAGAACATTCCTTTTCTCCTATCCCCGTCTCCTTAATGTGGAATTAGTTACAATCAAAGAAACAATTAAAAAAGTCCTATGACACGCAGGAACAAAATTGCTTGCTTATACAGATGGTTAGGTTCATGGCAAGTAAGGTATTATCACTCTGACCCAAATGTGTTAAGAAAACATGAAATACATATAGAAACAACGAATCTTTTTTTTTGAAAAAATCAGATATTAACAAAACCTTAAAATGATTGAATGTTTTAGTCTGAATGTTTGGTCTTAAAATGATGTTCAGCAAAACTGTTACTATTAGTGGTATCTTGGTATTTCTTAAATATTTAATGTATTTTTGGGTTAAGTACTTTTGTTAGTAGTTTGTTTTCACACATTTGTGATATATATTTTAATCAATTATTATAGGGTTCCTGAAACTTCACTTGCTGCAAAAGTTATTCGGCATACGGTTCGCATTACTCTTATTGGTTTAGCAGTTTGGAGCTGTTATCGCTTATTACCAGTATCTGTTGGATCTGCATTGTCACCACGCCGCTCCATGCAGTGGCTTGGTAACTGGATTAGTCGTTAAGCTGAAGTGAATTTTTTATGTAATTGACTTTCATGGAATATCTGTTTTTATGCCAATCAGGACATGGTGGGGTAACTTGGGTAATTTTTTTCATACAAATTGTAACTGTCTCCAGAAAATATATATTTATAAAAAAATAAATAAAAATAAAGGTAAAGCAGCAGAGGTTCAAAGTGCCTACAGCAGGATTAATACTGTTTCATCAGCATCACATCTGCTCGTGGTTTTTTCAAATGTTTAATCTAAAGGAAAAGATTTTTTTTTAAGTAATAATGGTCATTTATAATGTAAATATGCTTTCTCAAGATTTAATATGGACATAAAAAAGCACATTTTAACAGTTGAATAGGATTGTTTGATTTTTTTCTTTCAAAATTTAATTATTTTGTTAACTCTTGGTGTTTTATCCCCATGCATTGAATTCAATTATTAAATATACTTTCACTGTTTCTGCTTTATAGACATTAAAAACAATGGATGATGTGAAATAGCTTAACTAGCTTTTCACACGAAAAGTTATTTCCTGTTTTCGGTTATATATATGTATACCCACCTGTAAGTTTTTTCTTTTTTTTTAATCATGTGTTTATTGTTTGTAAATTGTATGCCATGAAGCATGCTTCCTGGACAGCAGATAAATGCAAACAAAATTGAATTGTTAAGTCAAAGGTTCTGATATTAGTAGAAAGCATTTAAACCTTTCTGATGAAGTGTTTGCTTTAGCTAAAATTTTTGTTCTGTATGAAGATAAAACTTTAGAGAAAGAGTGTTTCTGAGTCATGTATACTGACCTGCATCGGTCATCATCATCCTGAGTTTTATTTGGGGATGTGTATGGAAATATGCATAGTCAGTTGCTTGTTGTGTAGTGTACTTACACTTAAGGTTACTTCTGTTTGAAAAACATTTTTCTTGGCATGCAGTTCTGCTAACAATGTATATTATGTAATTTAAAAATGCTGTGATAATTTAAATATATTATTGGCTGTTTGGTAATATTAAAACTAATTTAAGAAGTATGCTCTATATATATTTTTGAAGCAAGTAAGAAGCATGTAAATTTTTTTTTCCTGACAGTTTTAAATCTGGCATGTCATTTTCCTTAGAAGATAAGTAGTTAAGAAAATGTATATTCCCCCCAAAATCCACACTCGTGAAATTTTGTAAAATATAAACAGCATATCTTAAAATACTAGTATTGCAATTATTCCAGAAATTAAAAAAAATCAACTGAGTTAAGTTTGTTGGTCATAAAATGTATATAACAAATCTCCCTTACAAGATTAATTTTAATTTCATATAAATAGCAAATGATAATAATATTTGAACTATAAGAAATGAAGACTCAATGAATCATGTATATACATGAGTAATAAGCCATCCATAAAAGATAATTTTTTTTTTAAACCTAGCTTCATTAATTTAATTTATTTATTTTAGTTAATTTAATTCTTAAATTACAATGTACAATCAAATTCTATTTTTATTTTAAATCATGTAATACGTAAATTTTCCACTTTTCATTTTTAAATGCTAGAAATAAGAAATCACAACAGAAATGAGTGTTTATGCATTGCTATTGCAGTGTTCTGAAGATGCTCTGTCCTACTTATACCACCATGATCCATTTTACAGATACAATTGTTACTGTTATTATTCAATTGTGCATTTTTCTGTCTATGAAAGCATTCTTTCATTATAAGTGAATGTGATCACCTTTCAGTAGAATTCAGATTATTTTATTGAACTAAAATAATGCTTCCAGAGGACAATGCATGTCATAATATGTATGCTCAAGACACCTTCCATTTACTACTGTATGCTGAAAGCAGTATCTACTTCCTTTTCAGTAATGAATCTCTACTTGCTGTTGTAAGAAGATCAAGCTTTGGTTACATTGTCGTGTAATATTCCTCAGCATTAGAAGTTGCAGTGGTGGTGATTAAAAAAAACATGTCTCTAATAACAAATCTGAAAAATAATGGTAGTTATGTAGTGTGATTTAAGCTAAGCTTTGATATATAGTCATGTGAAAATTTTAAAAATAATTTGAGTAGTCAATATTTCAGAAATTGGAGGAACTTCATCTGTATTTCAAGCTGTATAATTTGTACAAAAGTTAGCATATCAAAAAAAAATGACTAGATTGTATTTATATGGATTATACTTATCATCCTATCTTTATAATTAATCTCAAAGTAATCACCATTTTGCCTCTTCCATGCCAGTGGCTAATGCAAACAAAATGTCATAACTTAATGCCAGTTTTAAATATGTAAATATCAGTATTCTTAGTTTAACAAAATACAAATTTAGTCTTACTAATATATTGCCAATCATCCATTTTTAAAAAAAAAAAACATTGATAGATTCTGTTTAACAATAAAACTAGCACATTCAATTTAGGTTAAATTAACACTGTAAATTATTCCTGTATCCATAGAAGTTTTATGTTGAATTAGTCTGATGGCATGACATTCATTATTTAGAACACTATTTCTTATTATAATACCAAACTTATTTGTTATGCATCTTTTGATGATAAGAACTTTGCTATGATATATAAATATAAGTTTTAATATAAAAATTGTATATTGAATTTTTTTTTAATATTATTTCAACTTTTACATTGAGCCAGGTCTTATATAAATGTGGTAGTTGCATTCAGTACAATTCTAAACAGTAGCAATTCTAAAAGTAACAGTGAAAAATGGATTTATATTTCCAGACATTATAGAATTGTAAATTACTGTAATGAGGGAGAGCTTTTTTTTTTAACCTTTAGGATTATGTATTAATGGCTTGCTCAAGATAAACTAGGAGGATAGTAGTCTTCAAACCGTAACCCAGCACAGAATTGAGTCTGCTGGCTGGCATATGTGGTGTGCATTTCTTTCTTTCTTTCTTTTTTTTTTAAATAATGTATGTGTATTTTAGGATACTTTTCTTTTATGTTGATTTTGTATTTCTGGTATAAAAATGACCTGTAATATTTTTATAATAAATATTATCTTAATGTCTATTTGAAAATGTTTTATTTATATGTAATGGCATGTTTAAAATGTTAGTCTTTATAGTAAGGCAATCTGCCTGAAGCAGAAAGTTTGGATGCTGCTGATTTAAATCTAATTGATGGTTATTAGTGAAGTTACTGTGAGGATGTAGTATGTAACTTCTTTGTTGCAGTCATTAACAGTGTAGACACTGCTAATGACTGTAACAAAGAAATTTTGTAAATTTTAATTGGTGTGTGTGTGTGTGTGTGTGTGTAGAGTACTTATTAGAGACAGTAAAGTGATTCTTCTTTTCTTTCCGTAACAATTTAGACAATAATAAGGCAGTACTGATGTTGCATTACTCTCTTTTCATGTTAGACTTCAGTCATATTTGGGATGTTGCTCAAAAAAAAAAAAAAAAACACATTACATTTTCAAGTTTTTAAAATGGTCACTTTAAAAATCCTGCTGCAATGAAAGGAAAATTTCATTTCTACTAGATCTGAAAATTTCCTTTCTCCAACCATCATGTATATTATATATATTTTTTTCTTACCTCTTGTATGACTACCAACAGATATTGATAGAATTACAGGATGCCTAGAATGATATTTTTATGAAGTACTAGGGGGCTCCTCCCCTGGCACCTACACCCCTCCCCCTTGTTCTGGACTGGTAGGCCAGTTCTCCTTGAATTTTGATGACTCGAATTTTGAAGACTTGACACTCAGGGTAGCCCCTGAGTGTCGAGGGGGGATTCTGGCGCCCAACCCTCCGAGTTCCGGATTGGTAGGCCGGTTCTCCTTCAATTCTGATGACTCAAATTTGGAAAACTCGAAAGGGGTTTCTGGCACCTACAGCACCCCCCCCCCCTTCCGAGTTCCGGACTGGTAGGCCAGTTCTCCTTGAATTCTGATGACCCGAATTTTGAAGACTCGATACTCAGGGTAGACCCTGAGTTTCAAAACGTTTCAAATAACTTGACAAAAAACGTTACATATAAAAAGCTTATCATTTTATATATATAAGGTAGATTTTAGATTGAAGAAAAACGATCTTGAGATTTTTACATGATGTAGAACTTCATCTAGATAAACAGAAATATTCAAGAACAAAAACTTTAAGATAATTTTTGTCTCCAGTAAAATTTGACTGGTGATGCAGAACATAATATACAACATTCTATAAAAGTTTATATATTGTTTTTGTATTAACTATGCAGCTGCCATGGTGGATGAAGTACACCAACCATTTAGGCTCCGGATCCATGGTACAGTAACAAGCAAATTAATCTGAACAAGCTGAATTTTTGTCAAGTTTTTGGTTTTTGTTTCAGTTTCACAATAGTTTTGGTTTTAGTTCACTATTTTGGTTGAGTGCCGCATGTTTTGTCTATATGATGTTTATTAATATTAGTAGTGTGTATTTTTTAATAGTGTAAATAAGTTGTCATTCACAGTGTTCTATTCATTTTGTGTAGCTATAAAATGGATACATCTCCAAGAAAGCATTCAAAAATACGTACTCTTTCTCAGCACACATCCATCACACAAAGACAAATTGCCAATGAATGTGGTGGTGTTTGAATACTTTTAATGCGATTGTAAAGAGGTTTAGGGAGGCAGGTACCTTTTCTCTTGACAACTGAAGATTGTTTACTAATTATGAAAAGCAAAACAAATCCAAGATTGTCTGCTGTAGACTTAAATAGAGACTTGGCAGCTAGTGGGATTAATGTTACTGACATGATAGTCCATCAAAGATTGTTGGAAGCAGGGAGGACCACCCACATACCAAAAAAATAAACCGTTGACGAAGGCTATGAAGAAAAAGAGGCTCCAGTGGGCAAAAATGTACAAAGATTGGACTGTTGAGAAGTGGAAGAAGGTCATATTCTCAGATGAGAGCCATTCCTTTTCCATGCAGCTGAGAAGACTTCCTCCACCTTAAACACCCGGCTAAAAAGATGTTCTTGGGTTGTTTTACACATGACAGTCCAGGATCACTTGTGTCTGTTGATGGTATGATGAAAAGTGACCAATACATAAAAATATTGGAGAAAAGAATGTGCCCACAGATCCAGAAAGACAAAGAACTCATCTTCCAACAGGATCTCACTCTGTGCCACACTTCAAAAAAAGTGAGAGTTTCTCAAAAATCACATCCAATTGCTTCAGTGGCCAAGTAACTCTCCAGACATTAACCAAACAGAAAAATATGTGGGCCATTGTGAAAAAGAGACTTTGAAAATTAAATTGTGATACAGAGAAAAACTTAATACAATCCATTATAAAAGTTTTGTTTCGAGATGCAGAAATAAGAAAAATGTGTACTACGTTGGTAAGAGTCCATGTCTAAGTGAATTAATAAACTTATTAGGAACAGAGGAACACATAAATTATTAAGTAAAGTTGGACTTTAATTTTTATACTTACTTGCAAAATTAAAATTTTTCTTTAAAATGTATTTGTTTGAATTAATTTGTTTGCTACCATATTTCATTTCACTGGTACACTTTGCATCCATGTTTTGATTGATGTAAATTTATGTGATGGCCACTAGCACAGGTAAACTTCTTGTCAGCTCATAATGGAGAATTCTGCTCCATTTCACCTATGGCTGAATTTTCTTGTGCTGCATCACATGCAAGGATTTGTTCCAGACCAAGTGTATTTCATAAGTATTCAGTATACACTATGGCCATTTATGAGTATGTTACATACTACTTCCATTAGGATAGCGATATAATTGTTCTCAGTCTGTACAAGCTTAGCATGAAAGTTCCAGCACACATGGCCACATGATACAGATTCCTCTGTATACCTTATATTGCAGAATTTAATCCTGAAATTATTACTGATATAGGTACCTTTCATCAGGCAGAATGAGCAATTCATATAAAAGGTCACTTCTGCCTCGTGTCGAAATGTTTTTTCTGTCTACAAAACAGAAAACAATATACAGAAAATAGAATATTCACATCATAGCTGAGGCTATGATGTGAATGTTACCTTAAACATCTAAATACAAGTTTTTCACACATTTATCACACTTCATGAGCAAGTAGATCATAGGTGACAGAATGGCTTGTTTGTTTTCTTTTTTATTTAGTTAAGCATTGTTTTCCACTTTTCTTTAGAGTGCTATCCAAACATTTTAATGTCACAAGTTGAAAAATTACATATACCACTTGATTGGATCTGTGTTTGTAACCTGTTAATCCCCAGTTGGGGAGGAGAATATCATAAAATATGCTGTAAACAGCATGAAAGATGCATGCACTGCACCATACCAGGAAGCCAAATGGATAGGTCTTATTACAATCTTTGATGACTTGGGTGGAGCATTTTATACAATATAAAAATAACTTCACAGAAAATATGCTGAGTATTTAAAGAATTGTCACAATTTATCAGAGGCAAGATATATAAATACATGTTATATAAGATTTTATTATTTCATTTTCATTTCTGAATAGATATCCCTATCTTCTCCAAGTTGTATCCTGTTTTGTTAAATGCTCTTGTTCTAGGATTTTGTGATATGCTGATCTTATTTTAAGGTTTTTTAAAAAAATACAATTGTGTTGATTAACATTTGCTGTTAGCACTAAATCAGTGAATCATTTGATTTAAGAAATCACTGTGTGAATTAGGATTGTTGTGTTTTAAATCCTGAAGTTACTGATGGTACTTTCCAACTGAAATCAGTGCCAAAGCAGAATTTTTACCCCCATTAACATTACTTCTGTGTAACATTAATTTTTATTCTTTATTTTAATTCAAAAATATTTTGAATTATAATTATTTAAGATGGTTAAGGATAAGTATAACTCTTATAAAACCAGTTCAGCCTTTACACATACATTGTTATTGCCTAAAAATGAAATTATTAACTGTAAAATTAAAGTTGCCAATCTTGTTCACTTAAATATTAATCCAGGTAATGTTTCATGGGATAAGGATGTCAATAGTTATCTACTACTTTTTTTTAGTTTGAAAGTCCAAGATTATAACACAACATTGACTTTCATCTAGTTAATCCTACTCAAATACCCTTTTATTCTTATAAAGAATATACAGGGTGTTCGGGATAAATTTGACAGTTTCGTAAGGAAAAAGAAAATCTTCTTTGTATCTATTAAATTTAATGAATTGACAAAAAAACATTACAGGCAGAGTTAATTATAATACTGTCAACAAGATTTACTCAAAATAACCACCATTAGCATCGATCACAGCTTCAATTCTGCTTCGGAACCTCGAACAAGCTGATGCTACAGTCTCCCTGGGAAGGGCCGCAAAAACTGTTTTAATTTTATCCATTAACTGGGCTTTTGTATTACTGGAAGTGCGATTGGTGTCTTTTTCAACTGCGCCCCATACAAAATAATCCATGGGGTTAAGGTCTGGGGAGTTTGGAGGCCAAACATTTGGACTGGTGAAGTCGTAGAAATTTTCAGACAACCATTTTTGACTTTTCCCAGAGGTGTGGCATGGGGCCGAATCCTGCTGCCATACATACGGCCTACCATTGGCTACCCTTGTTATCCAGGGCTTGACTACAGTTAGCAACTCCACGAACAAAGCCCGAATTCCAATGCCAGGGTTCTTCAACACCTGTTCCTGCAGATTTGCGAGGAATTCTGCTGTACGAACGCAATCAGATCGTCTGCTAGGGATCTTTCTTCTTGCTACATCCTCGTAGTCACCATTGCAAGTCTCTAGTTCATGCCTGATTGTTTTTACTGTATTCAGGGAGCATTGGGCAGCAGTCGTAATATCCTTATTTTGATGGCGGGCACGAATCATCATGATACAAGTTATTCTCTTCCATGATTCAGGTGGGTTCCAGCTATCCATCCTTTCTGACATCTTGTATATGAATGAAGAAGGGTCCAAACTTTTAAATGAAGAGAAGTGTGTGTTAATACATGTAACTTACGGAAAAATATAATTAATTATAAATATGTCAAATTTATCCCGAACACCCTGTATATGCACCTTTGTGTGTGTGTGTGTGTGTGTGTATATGTATATATATATATTTTTTTCATTCATTGAGCTTGCTCTCTGTGCTTTATTGAGGTATTATTAACACAAGAATTACATTTTATCAAAACTGCCTTCTTTGTATCCAGTGGCTTCAAGCTTTGTCAACAAGGTGAAGCTGCTGCATACAGTAGCTCCCCCCCCCCCTTTTTTTTTCTTGCCAGTTTCTCAAGAGTTTGTCAACTAGATTTTCATTCTGTATGTCAATAGAATTATTAAGCAGTTCAAATTGCTTAAGTTCACCAGCCTCTCAGCATGACTTTCCACCTGATTAATAAACTTACTCCTTTCTAAACTCTGCAAAGGACAAACTTCCACATTTGGCCTACCTTGCTGCCTATCAGAATTAAAATTCTCTGTGCCTGTGATCCACATACTTAAGTCAGACCAGCTGATCTGCAGCTGTTCATCATGAGGAACATCTAGCCCATATCAAATTCCATGCTCTGGAACATTATAGACTTGCCAAACTTGCAATCTCTTCCAAATAATAGAATTCTCTGGAAAAAGACTACTCTTTCACCTAAATCATTTTCTTTTGGAGCAGTTGTATAAAGATGTGCAACCTAGCCACACCACTCCAATCTGGATAGAACAATTTCCCATTGTTGGAAATTGTTCTTCTTTATCCAACTCATCCTCATTACTTTTTCTTTTTTTAAAATTTTTATATTTATTTTAAACACATATTAAAAATAAATAAATATTGTTAGGATGTTAGATCAGTTTTCACTTGTGACTTAATACATTCTCATTATTTATTCATCAGTTGCATTACTTGCATCTTATTTAATTTTGGATGTTGTGATTTTTGAGAAACACTTTCACTTTTTTTTTTTTTTTTTTTGAAGTGGAGCATGGAGTGAGATCCTGTTGGAAGATGAGTTCTTTGTCTTTCTGGATCTGTGGGTACACTCTTTTCTCCAATATTTTTATGTATTGATCACTTTCATCATACCATCAACAGACACAAGTGATCCTGGACCGTCATGTGTAAAACTATCCCAGAACATATTTTTAGCTGGGTGTTTAGGGTGGAAGAAATCTTGACCTTCTTCCACTTTTGCCCAACTGGAACCTCTTTTTCTGCATAGCCTTCCTCAATAGTTGTTTCTTTTGGTATGAGGGCAGTCCTCCCTGCTTCCAGCAATCTTTGATGGACTGTCATGTCAAAAACATTAATCCCACTATCTGCCAAGTCTCTATTAGTCTACAGCAGACAATCTTGGGTTCATTTTGCTTTTATTAACTAGTAGTCGATCTTGAGTAAGTGCAATTTTCCTTTTTCACCCACAGTTTCCTTTTCTGTGAGGAAAAAACTACCTGTCTTCCTAAACCTCTTTAGTCGCATTAGCAGTATCCAAACCAACACCACATTCATTAACAGTTTGTCTTCGAGTCATGGTGTGTGCTGTGAAAGAGTACATGCGAAGATGGTCTGAAAAGTTCTCGGCTTAACAATGAAAAAAAACGAATTTATAATTTCGAAATTCTTTTTATTTTTCAACGTAATCTCCCTTAAGACTAATACATGTATTCCAGTGCCATTATCCTGTCCCTGTAGTGGTTCTCAGTAAGATCTGCAAAATACCCCTCTACAGGCTGGAATCACCTCTTGATTCAAAGAAAAATGCTGACCAGCGAGGAAGAGTTTTAGTTTTGGGAAGAGAGAGCCAAATCTGAGGAATAGAGTGGATGTTCCAACAATTCATAGTGCAGATTCCTTAATTTTCTCATTGCCAAAACACCTTTGTGGGGAGGTGCAGTGTCCTGATGAAAGATGATTTTTTTTTTCTGCAAACTGGGTCTTTTCTCGGTTCGCAGAAGTTTTTTCGTCTAGTCTGGTTAAAAGATCGGAATAATATTCCCCAATTATTGTTTTTCCCTTTTTAAGATAATTAATAAACAAAATGCCTTTAACATTCCAAAACACCGATGCCATGATCTTTCCTGCTGATGGAACCGACTTTGTCTTTAACTATATTTAACACACGTGAACCACAGTAGTAGGTTATTTATTACGTAAATATTTCGTCTTAGGTATCTTAGGACATCATCAGTACAGTAGAACGATACTAGGAATGACACGAAATATTTACGTAATAAAAAACCTACTGTGGTTCACGTGCGTTAAATTTAGTCATGAATTCTCCACAGGTTTCTCTATATAATTTGTCTTCTTTGGCACTAAACAGCAGTCAACACAGTGGCTTCCGTCCACTGTGTTGACTGCTGTTTGGATTCTGCTGTGTAATGGTGAATCCAAGTCTCATCCATAGTAATAAATCGACACAAAATCTGTTTTTATTATTGTTAAAACGCTCCAAGCACTGTTCAGAGATTTTCATGCAAGTGCGTTTTAGATCTGCTGTGAGCAAGCGTGCCACCCATCTTGAGCAAACTTTTTCATGCAAAATATATCCTACACGTTCTTTTGACATGCCTATAGTCTGCAATTTCACGCACTTTAACTCGCTGATCATGTCATCCAATACCATATCGTGCACTTGATCAATGATTTCTGGTGTTTTTACCCTTTTTGGACGTCCACGTGGATCATCTTCAAGGCTGATACGGCCATGTTTAAACTTCATTTCTTAATTGTCGAAGGAGAAGAGTGCCCATAAACTTTTATGAACTATGAATGAATTTCTTTCGGCGTTAAACCTTTTACAAAGAATTTTATAACCGCACGATACTCAATTTTAGCCATTTTAAAGGATGCATAACACTTTTGCTTCAGGCAGCTGTATAAAACAAGCTACTTGTTCGAAAGACTTGCAATTTCACATGGATACTTATGACAGATGTACCAACTTAGAAAAAATATGTTGCCATCTATGGTAGAGTCCAAGAACTTTTCACACCACCCCTCGTATTTTTGAATGCATTCTTGGAGATGTATCCATTTTATGGCTACACAAAATAAAACACTACGAATGTCAACTTGTTTACACTACTAAAAACGCACAACACTATTAATGAACATCGTAGAGACACGCAGCACTCAAAACCAAAATTACCGTGAAATGAAATAACCAAACCAAAGCCAAAAACGATGAAAATTTTGCTTGTTGGGAGTAATTTGATCGCTACTATAATAAAAGTATCTTAAGGGGACATGAATGTTATGCATGTGCTGTATTACATTTACATCATTCGTGAATCGTACGATTTAGTCTACTCACGAATGAATAAAATAAATCCCCTAACGCCTTTTCTTCCTTTCTAGGGGGTAGGCAAGGCCGTTTTAGCTTTATCTAACTTTTGGAGACAGAATAGTTCATTCTCAACTGGTAGCTAGTCCAAGAAGCTGACCCAAGGCTATCCTAAAATTATAACTGGCAACCGGTGAAGAGATGGCGTACAAGTGCCGCCATCTCTTGGTTTCTAACCTTAAACCCCAATAAATATATTTATTGTCTGAAATAGTACGAGTTCTGCGGTCGTTTTTTTTTCTTGAGTTTGCAGAACGCATATCCCTAATTTCCTGCAGGAAAAAAAAAAAAAAAACTCGCTTTCTCGGTAACAAAAGAAATAGTTCCTGTAGTTGAGTAGATTCGAACTGAGGAGAGCTTTCTTTGGGGGGCCTAGAGTTATGGATGGAACCTCGTTTCCACATGCCACACTATACCATCCCTTATAAAGGAGAATTATAATGGTCTGTGCTAAAGTAGACAAATTAACATCAAATCAGGATTGTTGTATGCGTGCTCGATAATCTTCCTCTCCTAAACTCTGGAAATGACACCTTATTCTACATGCCTATCCAAAGAGTCTGCTATCGACCGAACAGATTGTTCATAATCTCTCTACTCACTACAACAGATGTAGAAAATATGTTTGTGTGGTCATTTTTTGTTCAGCCAGTCTTACATTGGCAGCCATGTACTCGATCACATATATATTAGAATGGAAAAATAGATCTAACTGGGATGTTTTCTCATTCTTAGCAGAATTTTATTTTTTGACATTCCACTCTTCCCTAATAAAGTAGTAATTCTACAACTGTAGTTCCCAAAACATCAAGTTGGTTTCTACCTTTACCACAACTATATTGGAATTGAGAATGTACAGAAGCCCAAAACAAAGCTTCCAGCATCTTTTGGAAACTCTTTCATTCAAAGCTTTCAAACATGCTTGCATCCAAGCATAAGACATCTGCCATCAGATTTAAAAGGGAAATCAAATTCACATCTTTCGCCAGCTAAACTAAAAATGAAACCAGTCTGAACAGATTGAAAAATAAGGGGGTATATTTCAAACATAATGGATGGTTAAATTGCTAACCCAAAAGCAGTTGCAGATACTTTCGGGAGAGGGGGATTTTCCAAACATCAGTGATATCTTAAGTCTTCCGAATTCCTAGTGCTAAAAAGAAAAGTAGATAAACTGTTCACTTCGAACGATCCAGAAGTTTACAGCAGGTCATACAAGGAGGAAGAACTGAAAGTTACTGTGCTTCAATATCGACCAAGTGTCATAGGACCAGATGATATCTACTCGTGATGATTTGATTAAACATCTCAGCTTCCATGGATAAAGTGCTCCATCTTTTCTACAAAGTTTTCTGTGAAGATGAATTCTTGGAAGTCTTGTAAAGGGAAATTATTACTGCATTTCCAAAATCTGGTAAGGAAAAAATGTTCATCGAATTGTCGTCTAATTGCTATGACTATTTTTTGTGTGTGTGCAAAATCTTGAAAAAAAAAAGTCAACTCATCTTTTGAGTTCTTTAGATAGCAACAACCTTTTTTTTTTTCCATAACACAATCTAACTTCAGGAAAAAATCACACAACATTAGGTTATCTAAATTGACTGACATACTGAAGAATAGCACTATACCACTTTGGCATAGCTGCATTCTTTTGCACAGTTTAGGAACCTTTTCCTAAACTGTGCAAAATCAGAGTATCTAGTGGGATATGCAGCTGTCTTTCCAGACAACATAATTTCTAATCAGACCTAGCTATTTGTAGAAACTATACTGTGCTTTTGATAATGTTACACTAAAATAATGCTACCAAAGGTGTATTATATTTAGACAGATTTACAAAGTTTTCTGTAGATACTAAGACGCCTGGTTAACCACCCACATCCAGCTCTCTCTCGGACCTAACATTTTTTTTGTCCATTTAGGACGTCGGAAAGAAAGCAACAAATACCACAGCCAGTGCTGCTCATTCATTAAGACAGCATAATCTCCCAATCCCTTGCACCAGTTACAAGTAGATTTGCCATCTTCCTCTCTCTCCAAGTTTCGATAAATTAATACTGTGATTTCTTTGATTATTTACCTCTGAAGCATGCCTTTTTTTTTACCCACTAAATACTCAAACAGTAAAGTCATCAAAATATGATTCCTTGGGGCTTTAATATTAAGATCCATACTTGCTGCCTTTCTCCAATGGTATTGATCAAGTCAGAAGAAATGCCCAGATCTTTGCTGTCAGTAATGAAGTAGTATGTATTGTAAATATATTCCCAGAATAAAAGATATTCATCACAATACCCTAAATCTTTTGGCATATCTTAATTGGCTTGAGACAAGCTTCAGTTTCGTTTCTGCCAATCACTCAACAATTCTGGAAAAAATAACCTTAACATGTAGAAATTCAACTTTCCTCCTGATGGTGGGTCAAGATTTTTGCTCCCTCCCCAAGAATACTCAGTCCCCCAACTTCTTTATTTTCATACTTTCACCGTCCTCTGGTTCAGATGGTACTATCAAAATATCTCTCAAAGACAAGACTAACCTTCTGCATCATTCTTCTCCAATTGCTCTATAAATAACCAAAGTAAGTCACTGTCCATTATTTTCCTAAAAACAGCCTGCTCATCTCTCATCCAATCTTTGTCCAGAAACACATTACAAGAATCCTTAATAATTTCGATATCAACAAATCTTCTGCTGTTGATAGTATCTTCCCAATTGTGCATTAAATTTTTGCTCCAAACACCCACTATTTACCAATAATTGTCTGGACACTTTAGCAATTTACGATTGATAAAAGCAGGCGACCCTAATATCGGGTGTGTCCACCTTTGGCTTGATCATCTCCTGCACCCTTTGAGGGAGGCTTTCCACCAATGTGCGGAACACATCAGGTGAAATTTTTCTCAATTTCTCCATCAAAGCAGCACTGAGTTCAGCGACAGATCGAGGACGTGCTGCTCTGGACCTCAACCGCCACTCCAATTCGTCCCACAGGTGTTCGACTGGGTTGAGATCAGAACTGCACAGGTCAGGGTAGTCGTTTAACACCCATCTCTTTATACCATTTCATAACAGCTGCAGTTTTGTGGCATGGGGCATTGTCTTGATAGCAACATTAGTCCATTCCATTAAAACTCTACAGTGTAGGCAACACCTGATTATTCAGAATATCAAAGTACTGAGCTGTCTTCATAAAACCATGGACAACGACCAGTGGTCCAACTCCAAATCAGTTCAACGCACCCCACACCATTACTCCACCACCACCACTACCAACTTTACTGTTGGTACAACACACCGTGGTAACAAGCGTTCACCAGGCTGTCTCCACACCCTGCCATCAGACTGGAAACAGGTGAACATTGATTCAATCG